>NC_084539.1:22455640-22782307 GCF_024500275.1 Phycodurus eques | reverse complement strand
CGGCGAGGGGCTTCTGCCGGCGCGGCTCGCGGACTCGCTCACTTCTCGATGTTCTTTGCAGAAGGCGCACAAGCGCCACGGCGTCGAGCCGCCGCGGGCGACGCAATCGCGGCACACCTGCTGCAAACGGCAACGACGTTGCTTTTCTTGTCATCGAGTCAATCTATTTGCTCGTCCGTCAAAATCAACAAGATACAATACAATACATATACATATATACATATATACATATAGATCGATACATTTGCAGTTAGTTGTCTTTGCTCCTAAGATAAAGGCATCGTTTCACGGACTTCATTGTATTTTACTGAATTGAATAAATCGTCGTTTTGAAGTGATACAATGACCATTAAAAATAAATGGATAGAACAATGCGTTTTGTTCATTTATTTGTATTCTTATTTTTAAACAATTCCTGTTTCTTTAACCCTATTGTCATCAATCCAATTCACTGTTTCAGATGAATTAGTATTTCAATTATGTAAGCAGCTTATTTATTGGTACACAAACATAATATCGTGACATAAGACTTTGAAAAAAATGATAGATGATTTAAAATGCACATCTAAAATCTCATTAAATAAATAAAAATACAACAAATAATGACAAATTACAGGCCAAATGTCAATCATTTGACATACCATTCAATTAAAAAAGTCCTTCAATAATTCAAATGCCACTGAATAAATCTCATTTCATAATTAAAAATGGCATGAAATATTTGGAATAAGTGGAACAAATTAACATTTCATTGAATCTTTTTTGAAACTTCATATTTTATTTCACCTGTCATTAATTCTAAATGTTTTATTTCTTTTTTTGGGGAAAAATTAACACCCTGTATTCCGTATGCTCTCCCAAAACTGAAAGTTCTTTGTAATACTTACAAATGATTATTATTATTATTTATTTATTATTATTATTTTTTAAAAACCACAATAATATACAATGATCAGAGGCGGTGGAACCGAGGGGGCACTGGGGGCGTGCACCCCCCCCCAACTTTTACGATTTAGGATTTGACGATGTCACGCGTACCTTCCTGCAGCCGACACAAAGGGCGGCCGTGACACCGCCCGGCCCGAAGGTGGCGCCGCAAAGCAGACAAGCCGAGCGTCCGTCCCCGCACGCCGTCCTCCGGGCGTCCTCCAGCCGGCTGGACAGGAGACTGCCTCGCGCACGCGCACACGAAAAGCAGTGACCTCATCGGTGATGGATGGATGACGGATGAAGAAATGAATGCATGGATGGATAAATGGTTGGGAGGAAAGAATGATGGATGAATGATAGATAGATGAATCAATACGTGCATGGGGGATAGATGGATGCATGGATGAAAGAATGAATGAATGGATTCAAGGACGGATGAATGCATGACCGACGGATGGATGGCGGCTCGATAGAGAGATGAATGGATGACTCAATGAATGCGTGACGGATACATAGAAAGATGGAAGGGTGGATAGATGGATGGATGAATGAATCAAAGATGTAAGGATGAACGAATGATGGAATAATGAATGGTAAAATGATGGATGGATTGATGGTGAATGAATGAATGCATGCATGACTGATGAATGACGTTTAAGTGAATGAATGACAGATGGATGAAAGAATGACTAATGGATGGAAGCTGAATGGATGGATGTTTGATCATGGATGAATGATAGATGAAAGGATGAATAAATGAATCAACGAATTTGTGACATAAATGCAAAGCTGCATGAACGAATGAATGATGGATTGATGTACGGATGAATGGATGGATAGACGACGACGATCTCACCGTATGCGTTGCTGCTCCACGGCGTCCATCTCGGCGGCGCGGGCCAGCACGTCGTGGATGATCCGCTTTTCCTCGTCGGTCAGCTCCTCGCCGGGGTCGGGCCGAGGGCGGGGGGGGGCGCCGCGCCCGCTCATCGTCCACGGAACGCGACGGACCCTGAAAGCGTCACGCGTGCACATACGCAGACATGCACACGCGGAGGAGCAGAAGCGTAAAGTTCGGCGAAAAGGTCGTCGCGTCCTCAAGCTTTTCAGACGCTAACGAGATCTGACCGCACAAACACGCAAAGTCGCACGCGATCACCGCAACGCTGCCCCTTTCACAGCCGCACGCCTTTTTGAAGTATTTGTACTGCGTGAAAGGTCATGTAAAAGTAGTGCTTCGGCACCATCTCGGAGCAGCTACGTGCGATTTGGGGGGCGTTAACGCGACACTAAATCTCTCGTTTGCTTTATGGGGCAATGACCCACCGCATCCGGGAGATGGCGCAGTGGAGAGGGGAAATGAAGCTCACTGTGTCTGGCAATTACCGCCACCTACAGGACTGGAAGAGGATGATTCTTATTATTATTATTTTTTTTTTTAGCGGCTCACATTTCCGCATGCAAAGAGACGAGCCGCGTGTCCTCGTTTGAAAGACGAACTCGTTAGTGTCTTTTCTTTTCTTTGTCTTCTTTTTCCTTCGACATCTGCGTCGCCGTCAGCCTGCCGAGGGCGCTCCGGCCTCCGCTCGTCAACGCCCTGACAGCGGCCTCGTTCAATACGTGGTGAAGTCATGACCAAGGCGGACACCGGGTGACTTTGCTAACACCCACTTAACACTCGTTCGAGACGCGTCGGCGTTAAGAGCGACATCGCTTGACATCTGGCATAACCGCTCGACTGACGTCATCCGGGGTCATCTTGCATTATCGTTTCAGTGCCGTCATCCGGCATCGCCCGTTGGCCGCGCATCGCCGCTTGTTCACGTCGCAGCTTCGATCCCTCCAACGCTGCCGTTCAGCGTCATCGATCGACCGCCGTCGCGCAGCAGCGCCCCCTTGCCGCTGTCGTCCAGCATTAACAGGGGGGCGCCCAGGGGGGTGCTTGACTGTCCAACACAGACACGGCCGCACTAATGGACATGAAGTACAAGCAAACGTTTTAGCTTCATGAGGGGGCTTACTAAGAGCTTGCAGGCCAACACGCGCGCGCGCGCACGCACACACGCACAACACGCACAACACGTGTCATGTGGCGAAAGGAGCTTAAGCCAGCATTTCGTTTTGTGCGTTCTGGCCGACGACTTCCTCGTCGTCTTTAGTGCCGCACGTGGGCGAGCGACAGATTTGAACGTCAAATTGAATTCGTTTAATCATTGAATCCTTCAGTGGCCTTATTAGGGCAGAGGCGGGACGGTGGAAGTTAATTTCCTCCATGTAAGATATTCTGTTTCAAAGTTGCTGCTGACTGTCATGCGCCACGGAACGCTAAAATCAACGCTTTCAAACATTGCGCAAGTATAGGTCGGCTGGCGCGGCGTGGAAAAACACTGTCGGAGACGTTTAATATGAGGTGTTACTCCGTGGGGTTTATCGCATAACAACGTATTAACGCATTAGCGTGACGTCAGTCAGTTGCGCGACTAAATTGGCGAGGTCGCTAAAGTAAGGGAAGGGGAGGTAAACAACGCACTGCTGCCACACGTCAAATAGTGGAATGTACTTTTGCTTTTGTCGCGGGTAAAGCCGCAGTACGTGTCCGTCCGCGCGGTCCTCGGAATCCCTCCAACGAAAACGTGTGTGTGTGTGTGTGTGCGTTGCGGGGACGATTGCAGGGAGCATGGGAACGAGCAAGATCCAGCGATCAAAACATCAAGTCAGCAGCAAGCAAAAAAACAAAACACTAAACACGACAAAGACCAGTGAAAATTGATCGCAAAAAAGATTTCCCACTCCTCCCCTTCCTCCTTTTCATCGTCTTCACCCTCCTCTTCCTCACCTCTCTCCTCATCATCGCCCTCTTGTCCCTCTTTTCTTCCCCCTTTTCTTCGACTTCATCTTTCTCCTCCTCTTCCTCTAACGCAGTGTCCCACCAAAACGAGCTGCACTTCAATGCGATTCCTCATCTCCGCTATTTTGGAGCAATGGACGTACTTTTTTTGTTAATAAAGGTTTTTTCTTTGTCAAAATCTTCTGCCTCCCTTTTTTTTTTTCGACTTGCGGCTTGGGTCCCTTTTTTTGGCTCCTGCTAGAATTTTGCCAACAAAAATCTTTGCTGACTCAGTGGAGCAAAATTTGCTTTCTGAAAGTTAGCATAGCTTAGCAGTATCTGCCGGGGGCTCGAATGGGGTCACCCGCGGAGCCCCTGCATTCATATTTTAATCTTATATCACATTAATAATGTTGCCATGTTAACTGTAACTATGAGGGGAGGGAAAAAAACAAAAAGTACAGCTCCATGCAAGCTTTTTATTTCAAATCCTTTTTTTGGGTCGGTGCTCACTGCTCAGTTTGCGTAGCTTAGCTTAAAGCGGTGGTTGTGTCAGTTCGGGTCTCTAAAGGAGCCACACGTGCACATTAAATGTTATATCACATTAATAATGCCACATAGTCGACAGGAACTATATTAAAAAAAAAAATTAAAAAAAAAAACGAAATTAAAATGTTAGCTTTTTACTGTTGGGAAGTTGTGTGGGAGCTAAGCTAGCATAGCTTAGCGTAAAGTGGTCAAAGTTTTCTAATGGAGCCCCACATGCACACTTTGACGTTATATAACATTATTAATGCCACATACTCAACAGGAACGCTATGAAAAGGAAAACAAAAAAAAAAAAAAAAAAAGTTACATGCTAGCTTTTTAGTCGCATAGTATGTTTTGTGGATGCTTAGTTAGCATAGCTTTACATAAAGCGGTCAAAGGTCACTAATGGAGCCCCGCATGCGCACTTAAATGCTACATAACTATAATTACTAATGCTACGACTATAAAAGGTTAGTTAGCGTACTTTAGCATAAAGCGGTTGCGGAATCAGGCTGACAGTATCAGCAAAGGTCACTAATGGATTGATGCTAACATGCTTATATAATATTAATAACGCTGTGACTGTAACTATGAGAACAAGATTTTTATTGCTAATAACGAGCCTAATAAATCATCAAATGCTGCTGAATCGCAACCAATGGAGAGTGACACTTTAATATGATAACATAATTCATTTTGATCCCTTTTTAATTAAAACGCTGTTATTATGCCTCGAGTAAGGCTACAATGATATGTTGCGTCTTACAATCATAGCTGTCATAATGGACAAAACCAATAAAAGTCATTCAAAGGGGGGTGACAAGCAATTATTACCTACGTAATTATTTCACAAATATCTCAGTCCTGGGAGCTGTAAGTTATTTAGATTTTGTGTTATATGCAATCATATTGTAAGTTATAAAAGAGCAAATAAAACCACACAAAAAGGTATAAATAATAGACAGGGTGTCCCCAAAGTGAGGACACATAGACAAGAATTTAGATTTTGACATTTTTAAAGATAGTATTTTATTCAATTGGAAGATTGAATGTGTGATTGTCACTGAAAAAATGTTAACGTAAAATATGTCAAATTGTTTATAGACTTCACAAAATAATCATTAAATCTCACTTTTAGTTGTAATTAGCTTTGTTACAATCAAATAATTGATTATTGGTATGATACACAATTTTTACAAAAAAATTCTTTTATTAACACTTATTATTTAGATTGACTTGACTAAAACACAACTAATCATTTAATATTTTAAAATGTAAAATAATTTTACCAATACCTTGATTGTTGATCATTTATAATACATTTAGTTACAGTACATTCACTTCTCCAATTATTTATTAAAACATTTTTAAATGTAAGATTGTTCATTTTATTAATACTTTTATTGTATATAAAATGTATTTAGCCATGTGCAATTAAACAATTCCAAAGTATTTCTATGTATTTCTTTAAAATATTTGACTCTTGCTATTTAGAATGAATTTAATTGCAAACTAACAAATGATTCAGTAAAAACATTAATGCAAAAATGTATTTTACAATTTGTTTTTTTTTTTACTATTTAGAATAAATGTATTGATATGCCATTAAACAATAAGTCAAATAATATTTGGTAAATTTAGCATTGTATTACCAATTATTGAATTAGTTAGTTCAATGAATATATTGGAAT
This sequence comes from Phycodurus eques, assembly GCF_024500275.1. Taxonomy (NCBI): domain Eukaryota; kingdom Metazoa; phylum Chordata; class Actinopteri; order Syngnathiformes; family Syngnathidae; genus Phycodurus; species Phycodurus eques. The sequence goes on along the minus strand of NC_084539.1, from coordinate 22,776,328 downwards.
TGACCCATTTTCGGAACAATTCACGCAACACTTACTTTGTATATTATATGGAACAGCTTAAATATGCAGTACGTAAAATAACCGGCTAAATTGTGCTGTGTTGAGTTGATTTGAAGAAGAATAAAAGACAAATCAAAGAAATGGAAGCTGCGCTCACCAGTCAAAGTGTGAGTTTCATTCAGCGCGAGGCTCCGTCAGCATCGTCCCTGCCCGAACGACTGCGGCTGCTGCCGACGCGTTCGCCTCTTTGCGCCGTACTCGCATCTTCCTCGCGCTCCTCCTCCTCCTCCTCCTCCCACGCTCACTTCGAGCCAACGCGTCCTCTCGCATCTCGTCAGCGGGAGCCGCGACCTTCGGCCTTCTGCAGACCGTCGACCTGTCGGCTACGTCACGTTGTTAGCCAGAAATATGGGCATATTATTTACTCAATATGTCAGTGGGCATTAAAAAGGCTCCAAGGATGATGATTGACTCACTGGTCATTTGATTAAGTACACCTTCTAATTTCTTCCAATAGAAAGAAAAACATCACTTTTGATTGACACTGTCAAAAATCTGTTCATCTATAATACACAAACTACTATAATATTATATATATATGACTGGTTCTGGTATATTATTAGCCGCACGACAGGGTCAGAATACCAGAATGTCGGAAAATACGCATACAAATTCAAATTTACATTTGAACATTATTTCAGATTAATCCGAGGGAATTATGAGCAGTCCATAATAGGAGCAGTTAGCACAAAACCTGCAGCGTGATGCTAGACAGTCCCCCCCCCCCAAACAAACAAGTCAACTTGAACTATTCAAAGTGCTTTAACTAGCGGCATTTAATTCAATATGACTTTGAATGTGATGAGTTCACAGCTGCAGCCTCGGTTATAAGAGGGTGTGCACACTTGTGCAACCACATTATTTCAGTTGGTTATTTCTACTTCCCCGCTTCAGAGATTCCATTTTCTTCCCAATTGAGTTGTACAGGTTCTAGGTCACATTAATGGTGGAATCTTTTGGGGGAACAATTTAGCTCGGTCTCATGGCAAAAACCTGGCACTTGAATAGGGGTGTGCAGACTTTTTATATCCATTGTAACCGTTTCTAATATTTTGGTTCGCCGCACGACGGGGTCAAAATCATATAATTTGAATTATATCAAAATAGTAGCTTGAGTTGTTTCAATGATTTGAAATCATTACACAAAAATGTTAAAACAGTGAATGAATTCATTTTAAAATCCTGTAAAAATATACACAAATAAAACATCAAAATAGTAGATGTATTTGTTTTCAAATTATAAAAAATATTTAAGACTAAAGATAATGTATACAAAATATTATATATATATATATATACACAAAATGTATTGCAAAGGCAGGGTTTTTAACTTAACCTGATTTTAAATGTATTTTGAAAAAGATATACACGAATCAAATATACATACATGAATTAAAATGATACACTATAACAAATAAATGAAAATATCACATTTGTGGATCATTTAAATGACAATAAAATGTTCAAATACTGGAATACTCAATATCAAAGGATTTTAAAAAGCCCAAGTATATCAAAATGGGATTTATTCAAAATAAATCCCATTCTGCCACGCGTGTCCGCATTTGCACAAGGAAAGACTTTTCAGTCTATTTTGGTGCGTGTACGCGGCCCGAGGCCGAGCAGCTGCCTGCATTCTGTCAACACAATACAAATCCAATTGGCTCGCTACGCTGCAATTAGCCAGGACGTCACGCCGCTATTCAGCGCCGCGCGGGTCACCTGCGGCCGTTTGCGAGGAGGGTCAGTGGAGTAACACGAGCCGGCGCCATCTTCATGGGAAAAGAATAATACTCGAACTCACCAAAATTCTGCTCATCCCGATGGATTTTCCATTTGGCGCAATCTGCCAAAATTCAGCTCCGAAGCCAGTTTCACAGAGCCACGTGAAATGTTATTACCGTGTCAATCACGAGAAGACCAAGGGGAGGGAGAGAAGGAAAAAAAGAAGCCACGCCCAAAAAGACACAGGAAGTCTGCCATTGGGTTCAAAGCCACCATTTTAGTGTCATTTGGTCATTTAAAAGGGTCTTCGGAATGTTTAAAGCAAAGCCAGTTTCACTGAGCAACATGAAATTTGGTCAGCCGGTCTATCTTGATAAAACCCGCAAAAAAAAGGCTCAAGAAACCACACCCAAAAAGACACCGAGTCTGCCGTTTTGGTTCGAAGCAGCCATTTCAGGGTGCCGATTGTTTTGCAAATTGCTCCCCCGAAGCCAGTTTGATTGAGCAACATGAAATCTGGTCGGTCATCGGTGCTCGTAGCACCCCTCAGCAGTCTACGTACTTTTCACGTCAAAACGACACAACTCACCGATGTCATCCGAAAACTTTTGAACTCGTTGTCCGCGAGTGAAGCGGCGTTGGATTCGTTAGTGCCCCTGTATAGCGACTTGGCCATTTTGTAGTGCGGTCGGAGTTTGAAGCTTACCAATAAATCGGTGAACCGATTAGAACCTATCATCAATATATCGACAAAATGGATATGATTCCGCAGCGACGGCGTTTGGTCGCCAGAACGCGCAAAAAGAAATGCTGGCTCAATTCATTCATTCCCTACTCCCTCATCACCACAAAATGCTTTTCATATAGTGAACTCGTGTATATAGTTGACTCAAGGGCTGGAACGATTAATTGAATACTCCCTTGTCAAAATATACGGAATTTTATATAGTGGGCTATATCGTTAACCCTAGGGATGAAACGATTCATCGAATCCTCTCTCATCACTATATAGGGATTTTTCTATAGTGGACGAGATAGTTGACTCTAGACCAGAAACGATGAATCGAATACTCCCAAAAGACAATATAAGGATTTACATCTATGGACCAAGATAGTTGACTAAAATGTCCACTAATAAAAATCTCTCTCTCGTTATTAGGAAACGAGCGAATGATTTCCCAACAGTGCGAGGCGGGCTATGACGGCACAAAAGCGAGAGACGAGGGACAACTGATGACAAACGACAGATAAATGCCAACTTCTAATGATGGGTGTGTGCGGGAGGGCGCTCGCTCGCTCGCGCGCGCGCTCGGACTGCGGGCACGTCACAACGCATCACGTCGTGTCTCGTCTCGGCCGTGGTGTTTGCTGGCATGTCGCCGCCGCCCTTCGGCGAGTCGGAATCTCCTGGTGGTCTTTGACAGAAATGCATGATTAGGGGCGCGGGGGGGGATAAGAGGTCAAGATATAAACCCAAACGCTGTTGTTATGAATTTAATCCTGCCGAACACATTTGACGGTGAACAAGCAAGAGTAGCACACGAGCTCATTTCAGGTGGAATTATTTGTTTGCTGGAGGCAGCTGTGAGAGACCTTCTCACCATGCTAACCGGATTAGCCGCAAAATTGGATTTAGCGCGTCACATCTGCTCTCGTCGTCGTCAATCATCGGTAAACGCGATTGACTGGTTGCCCCTGCTTTTGTGTCTTCCATCGTCCTCATTAATCGAGTCTTTAAGGAAGCCCCATTGGCAACATGCATCAAATACGGCACAAGACCTCCACTCAGGAGTGCCCCCTTGTAAATTTGCCACCAACACCGGTTTCACCGATAGAGACAAACTTTGGTGGGGAGGTCTATCACAGCACGATGCAGAAAAAAGGCTCAAGGACCCTTGCTGGAAATCAAACAGGAAGTCAGCCATTTTGGTCTAAAGGGGCATTTTGGGGCAAATTCAATCATCGGTGCCCCTGGAAATTTGGGAAAGATTTGCCCCCGACGGCAGTTTCTCCAATCGACACCAAATTCGGTGAACACGTCTATCGTAACGGGATGCATGAAAAAGTCGCAAGGACCCGTACCTAGAAATGAACAAGAAGGCTGCTATTTTGGTTTGAAGTGGCTTTTTGGGGGGGGGTGAATTCACTCATTGACTCCTGGAAAGTTGGGGGATTTATTTGATTTGACGGAATCACCCCCTGACACCCGTTTCTACGATTGACGCCAAATTTGGTGGACATGTCCGTCAAAACAGGAGGCTGAAAAAAGGAAGTCAGCCATTCTGGTTTGAAGTGGCGCTTTCAGGCGAACTCGCTCATTCGTGCTCAATGGACAGTTCGAAAAAATTTTGCCGACGACTCCAGCTCCACCGATTGACACAAAATTGGGTGGACATGCCTATCATAACGGGACACACGAAAAAGTCTCAAGGACCCATACCCTCACTGGAAAAGGAGGTCAGCCATTTTGGTTTAAAGCAACCCGGTAGGAAAAATGCAATTCATCGCGACTAACGCTAGCTGAACACAAAAATACGACTTGAATGGTGTGGGAGCGGTTCATAAGAAATTTTTTTTTTTTTTTTGTCAACGTTGCTTTTATTATATGACAATAGTAGCAAGAAAAGTGCAAAAACACAAAATGAAAAATTCTTTACAAAGTATTTCAAAGAAAACAAAACAGTGTTGTTTATTTTGTCAATGGCATTTTGAAGCAATCGAAGAAGTAAGTGTCATTTCTAAGCATAATTAAGGCCTTCATTTGGGGAAAACAAGACTCGAGGCTCTGCGACGTTTTAAACCGCAAAATGTGCCTTCCAACTTGGAGTTTCTAAGTCATTTAGTTTGGTCCACTTTCATTAAAAACAATAAATAAATCCAAAACACAGCAGTGAAATGAGGCATGAGCTCGCCATTTATTCTTCGTGAGGACGTTAACGTGGTTAACTGCAATTTTTTTGTTGCTTTTTTTTTTTTTTTAAATCTTTATAATAAACTCTCTCGTTAGTCGTGTGTGTGTGTGTGTCAAGAGAGAACACTATGCATATACATACACTTTATCTTATTGGCAAGTAGATATGTTTTTTTTTGTCAGTACATTCTGCTCATGTACAATATACACCTTCAAAAATAGATTTTTTATTTTCTTTTTCCCCCGCCGTCAGAGTCACATTCGAGTGTTAAAGAGCGGTGCGGCCGCCGTCACGTGACGGCGCGGAAGGCACGTCCGCGAGTTGCCGCGTGGTATCACGGTGAATGCGGACGGAGCCCGGCGCGGCCGCTCGAGGAGAAGCGCCGCCGCCGCTTCCTGTTCTCGGCTGCGCGGTACGAAGGCCAAGTGAGGAAATCGCCAGGCCGCGTTTGAAGAATGAGCGGATGACGACACGGACGAGAAGAGCGATAGCGCGCCTTAGCGGAGCATCAAGCAACCGAAAAGGGATGCCGCGGCACCATGGCCGGCGTGCGAGTTGTTCGCGTTACGGGGCAAATTTGCGAGCCTTCTCCAGCAAAGTCGTTTGAGGATTCAGACGATATCCTCGATAACTATCTTAACGGCCATGTACCAGCACGCACAAGTACGACAATTTGGCGCACTAGTAGAACTACTGGCTTGTTTTCTACTATAGTGTACCCCCGCATAGTCACCCTGACCCTTTGCAGATTTGTTTTGGCGTCTATCCTCCATTATATGCTGAAAAAGTCACTTTTTGCGCTCAAGCCTAAGTAATAAAAGTATTGAAGCTTTTGCTTGTTCAGTTTGTGATAAAACATTCTCGATAAAGGAACAATTAAGAACACACGCTAGGGAGAAACCTTTCGCCTGCTCAGTTTGTGGTAAAAGTATAGCTTTGGCGCCATCTTGTGACACCTTGTTGCCAAGGAGCTACGTTAAAGTGAGTTGACAAGTTTCATTTAGACAAACGTAGTGCTTTGGGACCATCTTGTGGCATTTTAATGTCAACAAAACTATCTTGAAGTGAGTTGACGCGCTTCGTTTAGACAAAAGTAGTGCTTTTGTGCCATCTTGGAGCATCTTGCTGAAAATACACGATGTTGACGTGAGCTGAGGAGCTTCATTTAGGCAAAAGTAATGCTTTGGCGCTATCTTCACGCCAATAAGCTATCTTGACGTGAGTTGACGCGCTTCATTTAGACAAAAGTAGTGCTTTTGTGCCACCTTGGAGCATCTTGGTGAAAATACACGATGTTGACGTGAGCCGAGGAGCTTCATTTAGGCAAAAGTAGTGCTTTTGTGCCACCTTGGAGCATCTTGCTGCAAAGAAACTACGTTGAAGTGAGTTGAGGAGCTTCATTTAGACAAAAGTAATGCTTTGGCGCTATCTCAATGCCAACAAACTGTTTCAGTGAGTTGAGGCGCTACATTTAGGTAAAAGTAGTGCTTTGCCACCATTTTGGGCATCTTGGTGCCAAGGAACTATGTTGAGGTGAGTTTATGAGTTTCAATTAGAAAGTAGTCGTCGTACTTTGCTACATCTTCATCGTAAATTGCCCACCGATGACATCTTTGGCAGCTAGTACTACTGCTGAATGTTGACAATGTAGAATTGTTTTAACTGTGGCATACTAGTAGGACAGCTACATGTCAGAAATATGAGGGAAACCGCTAGTGGGCCTTTTTTCGCAATACTAGTAGGGTCCAGGATGCTACTAGTATGCGACACATGCCTACTAGTTGGACCTTGAGTACTACTAGTGCAGCACAGTCACAAAAAGTGGCATTCGTAGTGGCAAAAAACAAATAAATGTGTACGATTGTCATGCTCTAATGCGCTGAATTTTCTGACTCGCGAGGACCAAGAGCACAATCGTACATGGAGCTTACGATGGATATCGAGGATATCAAATCAAATGCTCAAACGCTTGAGAGCACCACAACAATTTGGGCTCACGAGTAAATTCAGTGACAAGCTCAGTCAGGGAACAATTGAAAACTTTGAAGTCAAAGTAGCGCTCGACTATGTATTTTTGTTTTTGGCCTGACAAGATCTTGGAAAACCAGCAAGTTCTTCAGGGGGCAACAGTGAGCCATGGAACCAGATGGCATTTTCTTTCGGAGTTACAGTATGTGCTTCCTTTCGTCATAGTGTCTCGAGTGTTAACAATAGCGTTGCAACGTGGCGCATTTTCCTTAGCCAGTGGCTGCCGGAGTTAGAAGACTCACTGACTGTATGCTATGCTAAGCTAAGCTAAGCTAAGGGGCAGCGATATCGGGCTTCTCGTCACCTTTGGCGACCACGTGGCGGCAGGGGCAACGGTACGCGCAAGGCAATTCGTTAGATTTAAAAAAACAAGAAAGACGACAAACACTACTCACAAAAAGTTTGAGATGTTGCGCTTTGGGGTGAAATGTCAGGATGAGCCTAAAGTGCACGTGAACTTCATTTGACCTTGTGTCAACTTTTAAACACACGTCCAAATGTTTCAGTACATTTTGCACAACTTGCTGTTTTGTAACCACGCAACATTAACAACCGGTGGTTGAGCTACGCCCGACCTATATGGAATGTTTTGGACAGATTATTCAGCCGATTAAAAAACTATATATATAAAATCCATTCCGACTACAGATTATTCAGACCATTAATTTAAAAAGAAATATATATATATATATATATATATAAACACTGAAAGTTACACCAAACTTGGCATTGTTGTTCGTTTGAACGTCATTATCGTTGGCCGATTTTTGGGTTTATTTTTACAGATTTATTTGGGGGGGAATGTTTGTTTGAATCTCATTTTCTTTGTCTGACGTTATAATGTGTCAATGCGTATTTAAAAAAAATTAAAATAAATATTTGAAAAGGGTTAATATCCGCCGATTAATTGGTCAGGCCCTATTTTGAGTCATGAAAATTTCACTCCAAAGCCCAATATCCCAAACTTTTTAAGCGTAGCGTATAATTATGCACTTAAAAATGAACGTTTCATGTCTGACTGGACAACAGCCGCAGCCAATCAGACGAGGCCCGCAAACAAACGCCACGTGAATGGACGTTCGACGGAGACGGCGTGAACATGAGGACGCGGGTTTTGTGTTCAAGGCAGTTGCGGCAAGGTCACGAGTCCAATCTTCTGCCAATCGTCAGAATGTCTGACGTTTGGCACAACTTTCTCTGCTAACCCTACAAACAATCGACAAGTGTTGCTTTAGCTAAAAAAAAGAAACGAAAAGAAAAAAGAATGGGGGTTGGCTTTGATTAAACGGTAACTGGTCAGGTTTGGTCGATGGGGATTTGGCGCCGCTCGGTGGCCGGCGTGAGCATCACAGTGGTTCGGGGTTGGACCGGAGGGCCAAAAAGCTTCCCCGTCCCTCTCTCACTCTCTCTTTCTTTCTTTCTTTCTTTCTTTCTTTCTTTCTTTCGTCTTCTGTTGTTTTACTGTGGTTGGTGATGTCCCGTTGTCAGCGGCGCGGTGAGGCTGGCGAGGAAACGGTCAGGCGTCAAGGGGTCCTGCGGGACATTCAGGTCACTGAGCCTTTTCATACTGCTCGTCATCACCAAAACAATATTACTGCTAATGCAGTGAAAACAGTCCTTTTCCGCGCTGCAATTCCTCAGGCCAAATTCTCTGTCCTGTCGCTTGCTCTCGAGCATCTCACTATCTCTCCATTCTGTCTCCCTCGTTATCCCATCTCTATCCTGTCTCTCCCTCGAGCCTATTTTTCTCTCTCGCATCTCTCTCTCTCTCTCTCTCTCTCTCTCTCCCTCCCTCACTCACTCAGTTTCTCCCTGGCTCCCGTCGACACTGCAGGGCATGATGGCCGATTGGAATTTTTGGTGAAAGCCGATCTTTTTATGTTGTCATTACAAAAACAAATGTGACCGCTAACGTGTACAGAACGCGTCCGTGAGGTGACACGCATGCGCACAAAAACAGCGTCACATGGCACAGTGTGCTCACGGAAACAAATGCAGGTTTCGTCACAACACTAGAAAGACGGCCAAAAATAGGTTGCCAAAACACGTCTTTTTAGTTTAAAATGGCTTACTTTAACCGGGATCCCTCGCCGTCGTCTGTTTTGCCCGATCTCGGTGCCGTAAAATGCGTAAAGCCACGTCGGCTGAGAACATTAGCCGCTAGTTAGCCGCTAGCAATCACCTGCCACGATTTTGTCCCATTCAGTCTGCCGCGCAGCTCTTCGGGCACGGCCAACTGACGGCTCGTTCCGTCGAGATCGTCGTCTCGGGGGAGGTGGCTACGTACAGCCGTTATCCACGATAAACTACAGGACTCGGAAGCGACTGTAAGTCAAAGCGGTGGCCGTAATACAAAGGAAGTAAATATGGCGGTCGTAGCATGTTATTCTTTGATTTGCTTTCACTCGAACCCCCAAAATTTGGACTCGGCGTTTGCTTTTCTATTTGGATTGATTCCTTTTTTTTTGCCACACTCGCGAGTGAACTCAAATTATCACCGATTTCTCTCGCTGGATCCTATCGTTATAATATATCCCATCTCTCGCTCTCTTTCTGCCCAATCTCGATGTGGTTCTCTTAATATACGACACGGCTCTGCCCTCTCTCTTTCTCCATCTCTCCGCCTGCTGTCTTTCTCCTCTATTACTAGCTCGGCCCAACCGACCGAGGCTTCCTTCGATGAAGTTTTTCCTTGCTCATACGGGATTCAGTTGGTCTCTCAATGTTTGAGGAGCATAAATGTCCACCTGCTCTACACGGAAAGTGCTTTCAGATAACATCTGTACAAACAAAATAAGATGGAATTGGTGGCGCACGAGGCCATCTTGTGTCGGCGCGTCTCCGGACTCACGTGGAATCATGGCCGATCTCATCTGAAGCTCTTCTGCTGCTGCATCAGGCCGACGTTCTCGTACACTCGGGAGTTGTCCTCGCGCATCCTGACACACGGGAACACACGAGCTCACGGCAATTAGCGGCCGGCGGCGAGCAGGAATGTGCGTTGGCGTAGGGAAGTCTTACTTACTCTGCGCAGGTGGGCGTGGGCAGCGGCGTGCACGGAGGAAGCGGACTCTGCTCGCCACCCGTCAGGTCTGACAGAGAATACTTGATGTTGGTGTACTCGCGACCTTTGATCTTACTTTTCTGGAACACACGCAAAAAATAAACCATCTCGTGATGGCTCCACAACACTCAAGCATAAACTCTACAGACACAACATGATTGGATTCTTCTTATTTTTGTATTTTATTATTATTTTTTTTTTAACTGTATCTATGTGTACGGGAGGACACTTTGTAGCGTGCAAGGTAGTCATGCTTACAGGCGTACCTACAGCGCTAGCATACAAATGGAATAAGTGAAGTCAGCCCCAAGTCTGAACGTACCCAATATTTGGAGCAAATATTTATTTGCAGTAAAAGAGAAAATACTGTTGTCAACATTTTGAATAATATCAATTCCAACACTCTGTTTAAATGCCTTTAAGCATTTGTTCATTTCTTTTTTTTTTTTTTATCTGTGATGACAGACAGAAAGTGCAGGGCCCGCTCAGGCTCAGCTGTAAGTCTAATAGCGATCAATGAAAATGGAAACATAAATAGCTCCCTCGAGTTGTCTGAAGTAAATCCAATTTTCTAATATTTCAATATAAAGTGAAATGTTCTCAAATCCTTCACCAATCTTGGTTTTCAGTTCAAACAAAAACAAGAAGTGTATGAGAGCAGCAACTCTTATGTAGTGAACGGAAAACTTTAATCAATCAATCAATAATTCCCTGAATTGCACCCAGTTTGATCTCGTTTCAGCCGTCGATTAAAAAATGCCAAGGCCCAAATGCGTCAAAGTGCCGAATATCGGCGCCGGTGACCGGCCTATCCTTAATGTATTTAGCATGGGTTGTTGTAGTACTAGTAATAGTGTGTACTGTATGGGTAGCATGTATAGTATTCATATGTATAGTTGTTAGCATGAAGCTGAAAAGGGGTTTCTTAGTTATTGTGTTTTAGGTTCAGTCTTACTCATGTGCAACATTTTGCTGGAGAAACGTAGTAGAGTTGAAGTGGGGGATACAAGAGCATTTGGAAAAATGTGTTGAAAGGGCACCAGTGAATCTGCTGTGTGTCACAAAGAAGAAATGGAACCTGCTCCTCCACGATCCGCCGCTGCAGCGTCTCGATGTAGTGTTGCACGGCCATGTAGATGAAGCGGTACTGAGCCTCCGTCTGAACCATTCCAGAGCGCTGGGAACGCACCATCTGGATGCTCTTGGGAACGTCGATGTCGCAGTCCACGCCTGGAACACACACACACACACACACACACACACGTCACTCACACAAACCCGTCCCTCACACACACACACACACACACACACACACACACACACCCCCAAGAGAGACTGACCTTTTTCTCGGATGATGTCGATGAGGATGTCGATGACGATGAAGGTCCCCGTCCGTCCGATCCCTGCACTGCCGACGCAAGCGTGGCCGGTTAGCGCGTGTGCTCGGCGGCGCCCCCTACGCTGAAAAACACGTACCTGCAGTGAACGGCGATGGGCCCGGCGTCCAAGATGCTCTCCTGCTTCAGGTTGACCTCCTCCAAGAAGTCCAGAACGCCGCCGGGGTCCGTGGGGACGCCGTGGTCGGGCCAGGCCCTGAAGTGGTACTGCCACACCGTGCGCTCCGTGTTGCCCTGCGGCCAAAAAAAAACAAAAAAAAAAAAAAAAAAAAAAAAGACTTTTTTTGTTTTTGTTTTGTTTCAACGCTTAAATGAGGAGGAAATGTCGTAGAAGAAGGAAAGCGAGTTACCTGTCCCACTTTGGAGAGTTTGAGTTCTCTGAGGATGTAGTCGTGCGCCGCCGTCTCTCGGACGTTGCGAACCCGCATGGCGCCGTATTCCTTCAGAGCCGACATGTCGGGCCAGTACTTCACACATTTACTCTGTCGACACGCAAACCACAACAGCAAAACGATATCAAACTGGAACAATAACAACAATATCACTAATTCTGATAAAAGACTAAAAATCAAAAAGCACAAATGTAAAGGGAGAAGAAAAATAAGTACACATTTCATTGGAATTTGCAACATCAAAAAGATAAATCAAATATGGTAAAAATAACAACTGCACAAATTAAAAGTTGTAAAAAACAAAAAGCACTCATTTCAATTGTCAAAAAAGTTAAAACATTCCAACAAAATGGAAAAGAGAAGTCAAAATCCAAATTCAATACTAAAAGCACAACCTTCAAGGAAACGGTCAGACTAAAAAAGAAATCGAATCAAATAAATGTATGAAAACAAAAATTGCAAACTTAAAGGGATCACTCAAATATCAAAGCAAACATTCAAAAAGGAAACATAAAAAAGTCAAAACTTTAAACGAAATTGTTAAAATAAAAAAAAATAACGTACCCACTTTTTGTGACATTTTTGTTTGTTGGTGTGCCGTGAGATTTTTCAATGGTAAAATTTGTGCCTTGGCTCCATAAAGGTTGGAAATCACTGCTCGACTCAGATCGTGGATTCAAAGCAACATTACAACGTGACAGAAATAACGGGTGCTAAGTCACTGTAATTGAATTACTTTATTGTAATTAAATGACGTCACCCACACCGAAACTTTAGAGCACGATTCCGCAGAACGGCGGCATGTTTACGTACAACCGTTAGCGCTAGCACTAGCCTGCTAGGCTACATAACGTTTTGTCGCCTGCTTGCGAGCCGTATCGTATTTAAAAGTACGTGAACGTACCTCAAGCGAGCCTTAAGCGAACGTCCCCTCCTGTCCCGAGGACCGGTGACCACCAACACACGTTTTTCCCCAATTTGTCCTTATAATACAGTCGGCGCGCTCCACTAGTTGTCGTCGTCGCCACGGTAACGAGGGTATCCGGTCGCATTTGAGTTGAGAAGATAAAGCCCGATGATCGTAAAAAACGGGACGGGGTGGTATCGGAATAGAAGATTTGATTGCAGTAGTCTGACATAGTGCAATCGTGAAAGAGCAATTTTTTTTCTGTCCCACACCGTCGACATGTTTTTTTTTTTTTTAATAACTTTAATGGCCGTCAGATATTTACATGACTACGGCAAAAGACAAGGCTAAAAATAAACTCGCTTTTGAAGTCAAATATACTGTGCACGATGGAGACGCGGAGTCAATGTCTTTTGCGGACCCGATCAACGACGTCATTGATCGGATCGGCCAATTACGACATTAAAGCCGATCAGCGTAAAATGCAAATTATCGGCCGATACCGATCAGGCCGATAAAATCGGCGTAAAGTCGAGTTGCAAAAGAAATCCCCGAGCAAGCTGACCTTCCCCCTCTCGACCTCCTTGGTGGTCATGACAATGACCCGCGAGTTCTCCTGGAAGACCATCCTCCAGAAGTCGCTGATGGTGTTCTGCAGGCAGCCCTGAGTGGCGATGTACGACTTCCTCAGCTTGGCGCTGTTGCACTTGTTGTCCTGGTCGGGCTGAACACGACACGTCAACAAAAGTCAACGATGACGACGGCGTGACGGTTGTCAGCGTGAGCGAAGGTGCGAGGATGAAGGTCATTTACCACGCTCGGGGATACTACCATGATGATATTGGCGTTGATGTAGTCGGATCCCGGCTCGTTGGGGTCTCCGTCCGTCAGGACCACCCGTGTGTGGTCGACTGCACGGGGGAAAGAAAAACTGAAGTCAAGAATTGTCCTGGGTGCGATAAAGTGGGCTACACACTACTACTACTACTACTACTACTCCTCCTCCTACCTACTACTAACAATACTCTTTCTTCTTCTTTGTTTTATCCGTCATTGTGGATGCCATGTGGCACCATACTGCCTCTCACAGGTCAGTCTTGGTACCACAACAGACATGCCAATGTGTGTGCTGTGCTGTGTTGCCCATAGTACAGAACACACAAGAGCAGTAAGAACACACTTGTCTAGTTTTTCCGAATCATGTGGAGACTCTCTGTTAAGATATAAAAATCGGTGTGTGTGTGTGTGTGTGTGTGTGTGTGTGTGTAGCCCACTTAAACTAAGACGGCATCCGCACTCACAAGGCAGAATGTTCTTGTATCGGTTCTTGTTCTTGTTCTCGGCCCTCTGGCCCTCTTTGCGGCTGTACAGCAGCTTGCACTCCTGCTGCTGCAAGGTCTGCACGGAAGTGAGAGGATTGGGCGCGATTTACAAATTCACAAATGCGCTGAACGCAGAGATGCGTGATGAAAACAAGTGAAGCCTTACCTCAAACTCCTCCCAAAAACCTTGCTTGACTTTATCTGTGGCCTCCGCCAGTTTGCTCAGCTCCCGCACTCGACTTTCGATCTCTGCTGCGTTGATGCGCGTGGTGTTGAGGGGCTGCGAGGGGGGCACGGGAGAGAGAAAGGACTACTACATGGACCTTAAGCTGGATATCAAGGATACGGAATCAGCGCTCAGACGGCTCTCCTCTCAGCGGCTCCCTCCGGAGGAGGACTTTTTTCGAAAGAGAGCTACCTGCTTGAGCTGCAGCACGGTGCCGAGGGTCTCCACCATGGGGTTCTTCTTGTAGTGCTCCACCAGGTCAGTGAGGGAGTCAAACTTCTCGCCACCGCCCACATCGTACTTCAGGTCGTGCTGCAGGAGGAGGATGCAAAGTCAAAGGGCCACCAGTACATTATCCACATTTCCACACAAAATGGGATCATTTACGTTTCGTTCAAACAACAACACAATCACTTGCCACGATCAGATCATTCCATGTCTGTGTAAAATATGACGGTTGGATAGTGACAGGGGTTATAGAGACGGGACATTTGTTAATTCACGAAAGGAAATTGTGAAAACAAAAATTCAGGTAAACCTCACCCTCCAAAAATGGGAAAAGTTTGATAAAAATAGTAAAAAGATCAAATGTAACCATTCTAATAAAACAAAAATTTATCATAAAATAGCATGTATCAAAAAGCGCAAATAAAGAAATTATACAAATTTAAAAAAAAAAATGTACAAATGCAAGTTAAATAAGTAAAATGTATGTTGTCAAATTAGAAACGTACAAATTCAAGTAAAATTGTGGGAAAAAAAATGCACGAATATTTTTTTTAAGATGCAAAAATAAGTCATCATTGAGAAATGAATAAATATAACCCCGACATTGTTCTAACCCATACAACACACAGTAGTGACTTCGGGAACTCCAAATGCTGAGTGTTGCATTGAGTCTGACACAGACAACCCGCGCGTGGCCACAAAACAGCCGCGAGCGCAGACACAACACTGCTCGCCAGCCGCATTTGAACCGGTTTGTGGCGTAGACGGACGCGGCTCACCTGGCATCGGATCATGACGTGCGTGACTTTGGGCTTGCTGTCGCTGCTGTCCGTCTTGTCGTCGCCCGTGCGCACCGACAGCACGAAGTCCCCGGGGTGGCTCTGGCTCTCCCGCACCAGGAAGCTGCCGTTCTTGCCTTTTTCCGTCAAAAGCTTCTCGGCCTCGCGACCCGATAGGTGCCCGTGGAACCATCTGGAATGGATGTGTTGGTAGATGACGCGCCATGTATTATTTATTTTTTTCGGGTGTTCGTGCAGCGGGCTCACCTCTCCGAAGTCGGGTCGGCGCAGTTGAGCGGATACTTGAGCTCGATGACGTCGCCGTTCTTCTCCTTGAGCTGCCCGTGGTGCTCCATGTAGTACTGCACCAGCTCAGCCAGCGTGGCAAACTTCTCGCCGCCGTACAGGTCATAGTAGTCGCCCGTGTTCTGGATCTTGATGTGGGTGACGGCGCCGTTCCGCCTGCGGGGATGCACACAGTGAACATGAAAAACTCAAAATCTTTCCGCGCTTGTGTGGGTTTTCTCCGGGTAAAATGTGCATTTCGGGGTAATGTAAAATAGGGCTGCAGTTCTCAAATATTTTAAGAATTAATTGGTTAAAAAAAACGATTTTATATTATTAAACAGGTGCAGGTTTGATTGTTGTCCACTCGGAGTCGCCCTCCTCACGCTAATCTTCGACTTTGCGCGTGTGACCGGACCGGTGGTGAGTGACGTGGGCGTCGGCAAATAAAGAGTGTCGAGTTGGCTGTTGTGAGCTCAGTGGCGCTTGAGTTGCCCGTGTGGGGGGGAAAAAAAAATAAAATCGCTCCGACGCTTCGAAGCAATGATTTAGTTTCCACTTTTTTTGTGGTCGAATTACTCAAGTTTATTGCCAAACTCAAGTTCCGCCGGGCCGCCATGTTATTTTGTGCGGCCCGCAAAAGTTGCAACAATTTTTTTTTCAGCCACGTGCCTGGTAATAACTTAAAAGTTAAATATAACTGAACTGTACTTAGAAAGTGATCCTTACATGTACCACTAGAGGGAACTCACGTACCCTCACAGATCTCTGTGAATGCCATTATTTGTGTTTTGACAGCATAAAGATTCTGACTGTTCAAACTGTTACTGTTGCACTTGTTGGGGTTCTTAATTTCTTAAAAAGACGACTACTAATGTCAAACTTTTCTGGGGGGAAAATAAATAAATAAATAAATAAATAAATAATTAAATAAAGATTTGCCCTGTCGGCTGATATTTTACACAAACTACTTTGGTATACAAAAACCTGAAGGCACCAAGCTGTATTCGTTCTGAATGTTTTGTCTTTTTTTTTTTTTTTGCGGAATCAGCTGCTGAGTCACCAAGGAATAAAAATTGTTTTTAAGTCCTGCACTGTCATCTGAGAAAACGCGGGGGGGGGTGGAACTTGCAGATCTGAGGTTCACATGTGACTTGTCGTTAGCTCAGGATCAGCAGGGACGAGTCTCCCTTTGGAGAACATTTCTGCGGCCCTGAAAAATGAGCGAGTCGGCAGCCAAAATGTTGGCCGAAAATAAAAAAACCGATTGCATTTTATAGTAATAGTCGTCTCACTGAGAGGGGGCGCTATCGTTTGGAGTCAGCCAGCCTCGCCTCTTAACTGGAACACGTAGCTCCGACTATTCTGGCCGCCCTCCACTGGCCGCCTGTGCACTTCAGAGTTCATTTGCATAGTCATTTTTTTTTTTTTTTTTTTTCAAATCTCTGAGTGGTCTCGCCCCACCTTACCGGTCTGAGCTGCTCCGTCGCTACAATCCCGCCACCTGCTGCTCCTGGAGGTACCGAAGGCCGAGCAGGAGCTCAGAGAGGATTTCAGGGTTTTCGCTGTTGCTTGTCTCAAAATATGGAATGACCTGCCAGTGCACATTAGACAAGCCCCTTCGCTGTCCCTTTTTTTTTTTTTTTTTTTTTTAAACACACCTTAAAACCAATTTGTATTGCTTGGCATCTGCTTGAGCCCTTATTAGTGCTTTATGACTCAAACGGAGTTGAGTCAGCCTAAAAGTCTAATTGCCTTAGCAATTTTGGAACGTTTTCAGACAACAAGAACAAACTCAGCACGTTCGACAAACAAGAAGAAGCCACTTGTCTCGATTCAGCCTCTTGGTATTTGTATTTCACAGTCTTGAAATGGCAGTCACGCGTTTAATAAGCCAACAAATTATTTTGAGCTTTTGTTTGGTTATTTTAGGTCTGACGTAAGCCATTTATAGCAGAGAAGAAGCAGAAACCTCGGCTTTCTCACGTACAGGATGACGGCAATTGCTTTACAACTAAAAAGTCTGCTTTTAGGCATGTTTGCAAATGAATAGTAAGTACTTTTGCAATTTTTGAATGGACTGATGGCTCTTAAGAGGTACACACCTACTAACATTTTGAGGCCAAGTTGTCGGTGTGAAAGGGGTGCGCGAGCGCCTCACTCACCGCACTGACAGGGTGAAGTCTCCGGGGTTACTCTTGCTGGGTCTCGCTAAAAAGCTGCCGTCCACGCCGCGAGTCAGCAGCAGGTTCTCCGCCTCCACGCCCGTGATGTTGGGGTGAAACCACCTGGAGAAAGGCAAACAAGAGTGACCGTTCCCTCCGGGCTCACTACCGTGGCGCCAACTCCTTTCTACGTGGAGCGCGGGGCGGTAGTCTGCAGTGGCCCGTGGCTCAGTGGTTAAGATCATCCGCTGCCACCGTGTGGGGGACCGAGGTTCAAGACCCCGACCGGACCATCCGGCAACATCCCCCGGACTCCCGGCTGCGGTGTCCTTGAGCAAGACACCGATTCCCCGGGCGCTTCAGCTGCCCCAATGAGTTCCACTAACAAGTGTGTTATGATGGGTAAAAGAGCAAATTTCATGTTCATGGCAATAAAAGTGATTCTTCTTCTTCATTAGTCCCTATGGAAAAATGCACAGATTTTG
Organism: Phycodurus eques; assembly: GCF_024500275.1. NCBI lineage: Eukaryota > Metazoa > Chordata > Actinopteri > Syngnathiformes > Syngnathidae > Phycodurus > Phycodurus eques. The sequence goes on along the minus strand of NC_084539.1, from coordinate 22,758,353 downwards.
CCTTGAGCTTTTTTTTTTTTTTTTTTTTTTTTTTGTAATCGAATTAGTTGTGTGATTGGATGAATCGTTTCACCCTGAAATGTTTGACAACTTTTGTTTTCAAACACGTATGAACTTATGGCCACTGCATTTGGACTGAATCATGATTGAAGTACAGTTCTTCCATCCGTACCAGTTACCCTCACTCGCGTCGCAGGTGAGCTGGAGCCTGCCCCGGCTGAAATGCGAGGTGAATTTGCTGACCACTCGCCACCGTGCCGGCATACCGTTGTTGTTGTTGTGTTTTTTTACTTTACTTTACTATAGTTAAACGCAATGTTAATGTTGGAACTGTGCATAATGTTACAGTGGGTTACGATAATATAAAATAGATCTCGTTTTTGATGAACACGTAGGCCTTCTAAGCTACTGGCTTTTCATGTTGGTAATGATGGTGGAACTTGGAGAGCCAAGAGCTGTCGTTTCAAAATAAGAGTTTCGAGGCAAGGTTAAGTCTCGGATGCGCCAAACAGGACACGACGGACGTGACTTTAACGAAGCTTCTTTTACGTATGAGCTATTATTCCACTCCCGCTGGTTCTTCCAACTCCTCGTGCAGTTTGCCTCGTCGCACGTCAAGAAAGGCGCTCCGAGTTGGTCCTGCGGTTAATGTTGCCACATAACACCGACATCATGAGCCTCCCTCCGAGTAGCGAGCATGAACGTTTGGTCAGCAATAAGGAAGCCTCGTGTGCTTTGGTTGCATCGTAGGGTTACAATGTGGGGAAAACATGCAAACATGTTGTCACCGGTGGAGGTTCGCGTTTCGTGGCGAGCCAGCGGCGGCCGCGGCCCCCCCCCCCCATACACACGGACACGCTGCCCCAAAACTGCTCGGTGGAGTTCAAGTTACGCAGCTAGGTTAAGGCCATCGGCGGACGTTGTTTTCCAGACAAGCGCTTACCTCCGAGATGTCATTTTTTTTTCCGCTCCTCACTTCCTTCCCCACTCGGCAGCTAGCAGTAGCTTCTGTCCGGCTAGGTGACGAACCTTCGCGACCGTTTTTCCCTCCAATCGCGGGGCAAAGACGTTCATCGGCTCATATTCGGCCAAGACGAGTGCCGAAATCACGGCATCGACCAAAAAAAGTAGGCGCAAGAACAACATAAAAAGTGTCTGTAGGCCTGTCCCGCAGACTTCAGACCAAGTCGATTGTTGGACGTCACCAAACCTGCGACAAACCAGAGGGTGCGTTGTATTTGGTCACCCGGCACGGCCGTTCTCGGCGTCGCGCCGCCCCTTTGCCGGTCAAACCCATGGCTCCCGACTCATCCGGGCAACAGGGCAACTAATTGCAACTGCTCCCGAGTTTCTTCTGTGCGCGTGCGCATAAAAAGTTATTCCCTGTTTTCCGAGCGGACCGAAATGTGCGTTATGTGAACGAAGGTACGCTTTTGAAACGTCATGTTCCGTGAACAAAAAATGACGTTTAGATCCTTATTCATCCCTCGAATGTGGACAGAATGTAAGCTATGGTTACATGTCAATGACTAACAAAAAAAAAAACGAAATGCAGTGAAAATGTGACATATTGAGGGTGCGTTGTATTTTCACGGCCGCTGCGGCCGCTTTGTCGGTGTCGCGCCGCCCCTTCGCGGGAACGAAAAGTGAAAATGAAAGACTACTTTTTGATGAAAAAAAGTAGCGAATGTTTTCCAAGCGAAACGCTAGCGATGTTAAATACCGCCGATTTACTTTGTGTTGTATACAGTGGGGCCTTAGGACACGAGTTTAATTCGTGCCGTGTCCACGCTCGCAACTCGAAACGTCATCTTGTTTTGTCTGAACGGCAAGGATGCTCAACGCTGCCAACTGCAAGAGCACTTTCAAGACCGGAAGAGTTGACTTCCTTTCCTGTTAATGATGACCTCAAAATGATCTGAATCATCAAAAGTAGCAATATTTTGTTTTGAGAATCCACCACGTGCACCAAAATATGCATCGCGTGAAAGATGGTTTGTCAGAATGCGAGGTTGGGTTAAAGTTCCACCGTCAAATGTTCAATATTGAAGACACGCCATCAATGAGCCGATACAATTTGATGTGTAAAACAAAAAACTTCACTGTTGGTGTTCAGTGGACCGGTTTTGTACAACACAGCGAATGATCTAGTAGAACACATTATAGGTTTCAGTCATCAAATTTTTAAATTTGGGCCAAAATTATTGTTTCGAGTTCTTTTTGTATATCCACGATCTTTTAATATATCGCATATGAGTTGGCAGCTGTTCCTCAAAATGTGAGCAAGCACACTTTCAAAACAGAAACGTATTATTTATTGTCATTATCTGGAGAATATTGATTCAATAGGTATATCATGGTAATGTACAGTTACATCCCAATAAAGTAGAATATGGTCGAAAAATCCAATTATTTCAGTACTCATACATTCCATCCATCCATTTCCTCGCGCTTATCCGAGGTCGGGTCGCGGGGGGCAGCAGCGTCTTCTCCGAGTCCACGAAACACAAGACTGGTTAAGATGAACCCGAATGTGTAAGTCGAATGATTGCATGTCGTTTTGTTTAGAAATTGTATTTCCAAATTGAGATGAAGTCGCATCTTGAAACGGAGGCAATTGACTATATCTATGTTTTCTATAGATAAGATAGATGGCTGTGGTCCTGTATCGCGTTTTGTCACGTTTGAGCCTCGCCGCTCGCCGTTGACGCCTTACGTGGCAATCACACGGCCGCCGCAGTTTTGCCACTTTGGGCTTCTTCTTCTGCTCTTTCCGGCGCTCATCCAGCCGCAGCAAACTGCACCCCAGCAGGGGCTCCAGCGCACCGGCGACACTTTACAGGCTCAGAGTTGCCTCAAAATCATTATTCGTTTTGAAAACGTTTTTTTTTTTTTTGTAAAGCAAACGAAGCATGTTTACGACGTCGGAGCTGGTTGTCCTGCTGGCCGTCCTGTCCGCCACGGCGTCCGGCTACTTCGTTAGCATCGACGCCCAAGCCGACGAGTGCTTCTACGAGAAGGTCAACTCCGGCACCAAGATGGGCCTCATGTTCGAGGTTGCCGAGGGGGGCTTCTTGGATATCGACGTGGAGGTGAGACGCCGGCCTGAAGGTTTTCGGCTCACCGACGCTAATCTGCGGCAAAGGAGGCGAAGGCCCGGCGCGGCTGTCAGCCGCCATCTGTTAGCATTAGCGGCGCCAATTTTGCGGCGCTAACGGCAAACTTGTCTTTTACGTTTCATTTTTGCCGTCAATCATTTCAAACTTGTTTATTGTTGGCAGAGAGAGAGAGAGAGAGAGACAGACAGACAGACATTTAAGAGACTGAATGTTAGTTCGGTGCTGACGTGCCGGCGAGCATTTAGCCACGTTATAGCTTCGCTGTGTAAATAATTGCGCTATTTATTATTATTATTTTTTTACATTGTGTATTTTTCTCCTTTTAAAGGTGTACGCGTGGGTATTTGTTTCCATATGTTTCTTACAAGAATTGAGATTACATTCTTGTTGATGAAAAACCCGGACGCTTCCATATGTTTCTGAGCAGCGACTATGCAGTTGAATAATGAAATTCCCATGTGTTTGATTAACTTAAATCATTTTTAAATTGTATTAGACCATGCTTGTTGCTGCAGAAATACCCGGATGTTTCCATATGTCAGAGTAGAGGCAACAGTCGCCATTCACAGGGCTTAAAATGTTTATAAATACCTATATTCAAAGTTTCGACACTAAATGTACCAGTAACTGTAATCCAAAAACATTTCAAAATCGTTTCAAACGCATCAGCCTTAAAAAAAATAAATGATTTACAGATTATTTGATGTTTTTTTTTTTCCAGACGTAGTAAGAGTACAAGCGCTTACATTTAAGTATGCACCAATACCGAGTAGCGATACAGCTAACGTCATCACATCTTGCAATTGTGATTTCATTGTGCTTGCTTGTAACCCAAAGCACTTCAGTTATTTGGTGTGGCAGGCTCAACTCTAGGGGGCACTATACAAAAGGAGCACATACAGTTCTAAGGAGGCGACGAATGTCAAGTCTGAGGGAGGTGCAAATAGGATGCCATGTTACCTTTGTGTGTATACTACAAATTCAAGTGAGTAAAAAGAGCATTTTTGGTTTTTTTCGAGTAAGAGTACAGACGTACAGTATCGGCACCGTAAGCGCAAGGGCGCCGATACGTTTGTCAGCCTGCAATTAGCACATTCCTATTTGCCGTTCGATGACGTCGTTGGGCTCAGTGACTCATAGCGACTCTCATTGTTGACATACATAAATGGTAAATGACTCTTCAGCTGGAGTCGGCTACTTCCTGTACCTTCCGCTAAGGAGCTGTTAACTTTCACCACTGCCAAAAGCTATGCAGACCTTTTTTTTTTTATCTGCGTTGTCTTGAGGGTTTTTCACGAGCCGCCGATATCTTATCGTCGGTATCGGTACGAGCCCATCCCTATTATTATTATTATTATTATTATGAATGCTTTGTCCGTCGCTCCTTCCAGATAACCGGCCCCGACGGCAAGCAGATCTACAAGGGCGACCGGGAGTCGAGCGGCAAGTACTCTGTGGCGGCGCACATGGACGGCACCTACAAGTTCTGCTTCAGCAACAAGATGTCCACCATGACGCCCAAGATCGTCATGTTCACCATCGACATCGGCGAGGCGCCCAAAGGCCAGGACATGGAGACGGAAGGTGACTTAGCCGGACTTTTCTTTAACGCTGCCCCCTCGCGCTGCTGTTTTCTCTTCCCTCCCCCTCATTGAGTTTTTTGTTTGTTTTTGTTTTTGACCGTCTTCTGGACGCTCTCTTCGTCCCTCCAGGCGGCGGCACTTGGGATGGTAGGCGGCGAGAATGCGGACTTTTCGTGCACTCGCTAACCCGATGATTCCCAACCCCGTTAGCGTCGTGTTGAAATTGAATTGCTTCAGTAGTTACGATGTCGTTACTATAAGTAATTTGTGTTCATCCAAGTCAGCGACGGATAGTCGGTCAACTTCATTTTATGAAAAGAAAATTGGCGCATTGAGAGTAAAATTATGTCATCATTTCATGAGATTTCAGCGGTATTTTAGGAAAATAAAACCATATTATGAGACTAAGGTCGTATTATGTCATTATGAGAATAAAGTTGTAGTATTAGGAGAAATAAATAAATAAATGCCCTAACCCTATTTTAGAGGGGGGAAAAAAAACAATATTACGAGAATAAAGGGGAATATTATCCTAAGAATTTATAATTTTATGGAAATAAAGTTGCAATATTGGGATAAAAATACATAATTGTAAAAGAGTATGTTTAATTTTATGAGAACAAAAAATTTAAAACAATCTTATTTTAGGTGAATAAAATGATGTAGCTAAAGTTGTGAGAGGCACAATCTTAATGGGGGGGGGGGGGGGGAGAACAATACTTTTATGCCGATATATAATAATATTACCAGGAATAAAATCATATGAGGAAAAAGTGTGATTACAAAAAAGTAATCATTTATGGAGAGTTTTAAAATGATGATGATAAATAAATCCATAACATCATCAGAATAAAGTTGTAATATTATCCTAAAATGTTGTAATTAGAATAAAGTGGCTATGTTAGGAGAATAAAATTAATAACTGTACAATAGTGTAGTTGTAAAATTATGAGAATAAAATCAGAACTTTACAATAATTTTTTTCCTGTTAGCGTAGGAGACAAAAAAATAATGTGACTGAAATTGTAGTATGTAAAGATTTAAAAAAAAAAGGCACCAACTTAATAGGGGGAACAAATATTTTATGCGCATATAATGCTAACGTTACCAAGAATAAAGGTGCAATATTGCAAAAAAATTTAATTGGTTTGTATTTTTAAAAGTAATCATTTCATGAGGTTCTTGTTTTGTATATTAGGAAAAGAAAACTATTGTATTACTAGATTAAATCGGCAATATGATTCTAAAAAGGTAATTTTATGAGAATAAAGCTGCAGTAGTAGGAGGAGAAAAAAATGTTGAAATATTATGAGATTAAAGTCAGATTTTTACAGTATTTTTTATTTTAGGAGAATAAAATGTGAACCATATGCCAAGATATATATGGGTATAATATTAAGTAGGATAGTTTTTTTTTTATTTTACGAGAGAGAATTATTTTACAATTTGTGTCATTATAGAAGAATAAAATCATATGTGAATAAAGTTTGTATATGGCAAGAAATAAATCTATAAACATAATAGGAAAAACAAAATTGTATGCAGATGTAATTATGAATATTACCAGATAAGAAGTTGTATTATTCTAAAATCAGTTGTTTTATTCGTATAAAAATACTCATTTTAGGTGAACAAAATCTTGACCGGAAGAAAGTGGCCAACATTGAGTATTCCTTCTTTTTATTTGGCGTTATGGCGAAGTTTTTCACGTCGATGACGCGCTTTGGCTCAGTGACGGTTGGGAATCACTCGTCTAACCAGAGTTGTTGAGCGCCACGAAGAGTGCGCCTTGCTGTGTGTGAGCAATTGGAGTGGTTTGACTTGTTTGGCTGTGAAAAAATGCAATTCCGTCAACACCCCCGTGTCGGGAAACTTGAATTGCCAATTAGGATTCCAGAGGTTGTCGCTCGTCTCGTTTCTGCGCACTCGTGGCGGCGCAAGACGAGTGTTGTGCGTGTAGCGCACGGCGTTGTGTGCGGTTGTGACTGGTGTGTTGTTTTATTTTGTGTGCGGCAGCGCACCAAAACAAGCTGGAGGAGATGATCAACGAGCTGGCCGTGGCCATGACGGCCGTCAAGCACGAGCAGGAGTACATGGAAGTCCGCGAGAGGATACACAGAGCCAGTGAGTGCACGCAACAGCATTTGATGCAAAAGTGACTTTTTTTTTTGTTTTTGCATTGATACCAATGAGAACTAGGGTGGGCTACGTCCCTTTTTGTCATTGTGCAGGAAAGTGGTCTAAAAATTCACCGGAGCGATAAAATCCGCTCGCTGAGCACAATAACGGACTGTCAAAATGGAACTTCGCTTTGGTTTGGACCAGAATTCATCTGGCTGAGCTACACATGCAAATTAGCCATGTGTTCCCATTCCCAGTTTGGATAAACTTTAGAACTTTTTAATATTTATTTACAATCATTTTGTACTGTATTGTTTTGCCCCCCCCCCCCCCCCAAATAACTCCATTAAATCAAGGTTCCACCGTATCTATATATTGCACAAGGCTTTGGCCTGAGCGCCAAAACAGATAATGTGTCAGTAGCTCATCACAACTGTGGGGGCGAATGCAAGCAAAATTAATGCTAGTTCAATTAGCCAGTCAATGGAGTTTTGCATTGTGTGTTAGCACAAAGCTAACTGTCTTGCAAAAGGCAGAAGTGGTTGCTGGTGCTTTGGTTAAATACAAGAACAGAACATTCTTTTTGTTTTATTTTTAGTTTTAAATAGGGCTGGCAGTCGATGACTTTATAAAAATCCGATCAATCACACACTTGTATTGTGATTAAATGCGATTAATCACAGGTGCCAAATATACCATACCTAGTACCGTGTTTTGCTTTGGGATGCTATTTTGATCTTGTTGTGCTTGGATGAAAAGAGCTGAAGCGGTGCACTATATGCAAATGACCTTTTCGAAAGTCCCTTCGGGGTGACTTTTGAAGCAACATGTGCCGCCGAGCACTCCAGTTGGAATCGCCTGACTTATCGTTGACCTGATCGCTGACCTCACGGCAACCTGCGCCGCATTTCAGATATCCATCCACGGTTAAGGTGAAACGGCGTGTGTGATTCATCGAAGTTAATAGTCATTTTTCAGTGAGTATTCATGAGCTAACGCTTTAACTTTGACAGCCCTCGTTTTAAAGTCAACTTAAAGTGGTAATTTCTTTTTTTTTTTTAAGTATTTGTTCACTATGTGCCAAGAGGTTTTTAAATTGTGACAAAAATGCATTCTTTCTCCTTGCAAAAAGAATCTGACTCACTCAGGTGTGCTTTTGTGCTCCCCGTGCAGTCAACGACAACACGAACAGCCGAGTGGTGCTGTGGTCCTTCTTCGAGGCCCTGGTCCTGGTGGCCATGACGCTCGGACAGATTTACTACCTGAAGAGGTTTTTCGAAGTGCGGCGGGTGGTGTAGCGGAACGGCAGCGGCGACGCGAACCCTCGTCCTCCTCGAGACAATTCTTTCCACTCTGCGAAGCGGACTGGCGGTTTTCACCACTTTTGATTTCTTTACGTTCTTCAAAACGGCCGCAAGATTATGTAAAGTGGATGTTTTTGTTTTTCTCCCCCCTATGTGGTTTCATTCATTTGCTCATACTGCTTTTCGGACCAACTGAGCATTTTAAATCCGATGCGAGGTTCTGGAATTTAAAGTTTTGTCACTTTCGGGGTTGGTGTATGGTGGTTTGATCTCAAACAGCGGCCGCTTTAAGGGGGTTAAAAAAGGGCAAACGATTCCGTTTAAATTGGTAAATTTTCTAGCAAATAGTTGAATGGGGGGGGGGGTGGAATGTGTGTGGGGGGGGCTGATCTACCGACTGCTGTGTGCTTTTTGTGGCTGCTTATTTTGTTGGTGGGATTTTAAATTATCTGATTGTACAACAGTTTGGACTTGTTTTGGAACACTTTCACTGGGACGCAACATTCGGATTTCACCTTTTGTTGTTGCGCGCGATTCAACATCCTTTTTTTTTTTTTTTCTCTTCTTCTTTCCGCTCTTTTGCTAAACGTCCAAAGCCGCCGTCGGTGTCTTCACTTTGGCGGCTGTGCCCCGTGCGTCGAGTCTCAACTGAAGTGCTCCAAGGTTTTTGTATTCCCCCAAAAAATCTACTTTGGTGTTGGCTCAGGCAGGAAAAGTCCTCTGCACTCAGTCTCTCGTTTTCAGACTCTGACACACTGATGCATCCATCTGTACAAATGTAGAACGGTTGTTGAAAACAAGCCCCAGGTTTCATAATAAAGAAATTCTATACAATGACTGGCTGCAAATGATTAATATTGGAAAAACAATTCATCCATGTCGTTCTTGACTAGTAAGTGGTGTTGCAATAAATACACAAAATCTAGAAAACAGTGAATTTCCTATTCAAGTAAATACCCTCGTGCATAATATTTAACCAGCAATTGTTTGCGAAAGGAAGTACTGTTAACTAAAACGATATACAGTGTTCGTGTGACGGATGATAAACAATTCAATTTCAGTTGTTGAATATTTATACATACATCAATGATATGTATGATAGAATTTAATAAGGACGTATTCTTAAATAAGTGTTCTTAATTTCCGTGTTTTTTGCTAAAACGTAAAAAGTTTCCACCCGGAGTGTAAATCTCGGCGCAACACGAAAGTGTTAGCGCCGAGAGTTCGTTTTAGCACGGGCGAACCAGCGACATTTTTGCGCTAGGAACTCGTTTTTTGGATTATTAGCTGTAGCACGGACTAACCACATTTATTTGCGTGAATTAATTTAGAAAATTTAGATCTTTATTTCGTAACATTGTATGATTTGTGGAAACAAATTTCCCTCGAGCTCAAGTTTCCACCGGCGTGTAAACATCGACGCAACCCGGAAGCGACAACTTCTCGTAGCTGACTTAGCTTTAGCATCAGCTAACCATCTTCGTACGTGCCACTTTTGCAGCATGGAGAACACGACCGACGGGACGTGGGATAGTTTAGCTGGAAAACTAAACGACAAGATCTTAGAGACGCTCCGGGAACTCAAATTTACGCACATGACGCCCGTGCAAGTATGTGCAATGGGCTCTAAGCCACATGTACAACTGTATGTACAGTAGTAGTAGTAGTGTTTTGTGTTTTTCTTCCAGGCTGCCTGTATCCCACTTTTTATGAGCAACAAGGATGTCGCTGCTGAGGCGGTGAGTGACAAATATTCCTTAAAAACAACAACAAAAAAAACAGCATGAATTCGAAAAGGTAGCCACTACTTAGCTGTTCAATATGGGGCCAATTGAGGAATAAAAGACATAAATGAGCGTCTTTGCTTGATCATTCCACTTATGTGGGACACCAGATTGTTCTACTAGTCATCGTTGTACTATTACTATTATAGAGCTGTGTTACTGTGTGTTTGTATTTTGCATGGAGATTGTGCTGTGCAATGGATGCTGTCGATTGTCCATGATCTATCGTCCATCGATCATTATGTTACTCCGATTGTTGTGTGTAGGTGACTGGGAGTGGAAAGACATTAGCGTTTGTCATTCCCGTTCTGGAAGTTCTGCTCAGGAGAGAAGAGAAGCTCAAGAAGATGCAGGTGTGTGCGCTTCAGGTCGCTAAATTCCAGTCATTTTCGAAGTTTTCAAACTTTCCATGGGAATTAACGAGAATGATGTTCTTGAACGTGCAGGTGGGCGCGCTGGTGGTCACGCCCACGCGCGAGCTGGCCATGCAGATCAGCGAAGTGATCGGACACTTCCTCCAGAAGTTTCCGCAGTTCACGTAAGTTGACCCATGTCACCGTTATGCGCAAACGGTACCCGGATGAAATGGACCAATCACAGCACAACGTGTCGTCTCGCGTGAGTTTGTGTTGTCACTTCCTGTCTTCGTTGTTTCCAGGCAGATGTTGATGATCGGCGGCAACAACCCGATGGAGGACGTGGAGAAGTTCAAGGAAAACGGGTAAAGGTGGACGTCGTGTAACAGAGGCGGGACTGTGGCTGTGTGAAAGGGGATAGTCGAAAAACATTTTATACTTCATCCATCCCATCAATCATTGTACTTGTCGTTAAGGCCCAACTGATATGGATTTTGGGAGGCACATTCTGATATTTGGCAGAATAAAACCCACCCACCCCACCCTCCATTTTGTAATTTTCTGCGTGTCGCGTTGCAGGGCGAACATCGTGGTAGCCACGCCCGGCCGCCTGGAGGACATGTTCCGCCGGAAGGGCGACGGCGTGGACCTGGCCGGCTCGGTCAAGAGTCTGGACGTGCTGGTTCTGGACGAGGCCGACAGACTTCTGGACATGGGCTTCGAGAACAGGTGGGCGGGCGACGATTCGCCACTGGATTTATCAACGAGTAACACGTACACCGTTGACTTATGAGATGAATTCATTTTGTGACCAAGCTCGTAACTTGATTTACTGATGTCACTCATTGGGCCGCGCCCCTTATAGGCACACGTCCAGTATTCCAGTTGTTGTTGTGATTTAGTTTGTCCCAATGTACAGTCATTGCATTTTCTAAAACCACTAGATTTCTTTGCATTTTCTTTTATTTATTTTTAGGATATTTTTATGCAATGCAGTAATATTTTTCCGGACTAAAAACATCGTTATTTTTGGGGGGCTGGAACAGATGAAAGTCATTTCAATTCATTTTAGTGGGAATACTGGTTTGAGACAGAAGTAAATCGGGTTTTGTCAGCATATTTGTAGTTTTTCCATTTGCACATTCGCCGATTTGTGCATTTTTTGGGGAAGCTGTCCTCTGCTCTTTGCTCAAAAGTGGAAACATTTCTTTGCTGTTTTTGTACTCAGGCCACACTCTAAAATAAACAAAATTGCTTTGGATCCATCTTGTGGCATCTCGGTACCAAGGAACTATGTTGAAGTGAGTTTCTTCAATTGGAGAAAAGCAGTAATGTGACACAATCTTGTGGCATTTTGGAACGAAGAAAGTGTTGAAATTAGTTGAGGAGCTTTATTTCGACAAAAGTTGTGATTTGCTGGCGTCTTGGGGCCAAGGAACGATGTTGAAGTGAGTTGAGGAGCTTTCCTTAGATAAAAGTCGCGATTTGACGCCTCCTTGGGGCCAAGGAACTATGTTGAAGTGAGTTGAGGAGCTTCATTTTGTCAAATAGCAAGAAGTACTTTGCCGCCATCTTGAGGCGTATATAGGCAATTACAACCCTTTTTTTTGAGTGGCCGTCAATGCCTCGCGGAGATTTGCTCTCCACGGCAAGGCTCGATCTGTACACTGTTCGATCAAAACGATCGCACCGCGTAGCGGGGGAACGGCGTGTCCGTAAATACGACGAACGCTTTAGCTGAGTTTCTCTGCGCTAACGCTAACCCCGGCAGCCTGAACGCCATCCTGAGCTTCCTGCCCAAGCAGCGGCGCACCGGCTTGTTCTCGGCCACGCAGACGCAGGAACTGGACAAGCTGGTCCGAGCCGGACTGCGGAACCCGGTCCGCGTCGCCGTTAAGGAGAAGGGCGTCGCGGACGGCGCCGCCCGGAGGACGCCGTCCGCGCTAAGCAACTACTACACGGTGAGTGGCGCTGGCGGCGGCGGGCCGCGCGGGGACGCTCACGCGGTGTTCCGTCGTCTTCTACAGGTCTGCCGCGCTGAACGCAAGTTCAACGCGCTGGTGGCGTTTCTACGGCAACACAAACATCAGAAGCAGCTCGTCTTCTTCAGGTGGTGCCTTCACGTCCTCCTCCTCTTCCTCTGTCTCTTCTTCCTCCTCCTCTTTCTCCTCCTTTTTGTCCTTTACCCTCTCTGTCTTCATCCTCCGCTTATTCATCTTCTTTTTCTTCCCCTCCTGCTCATCCTCCTCTTCGTTTTGCTCCTCCTCAGCACGTGCGCCTGCGTGGAGTACTTCGGCCGCGCTCTGGAGACGCTGGTGAAGAGGGTCCCCGTCCACTGCATCCACGGCAAGATGAAACACAAACGCAACAAAATCTTCGCCGACTTCCGAGCCGTCAAAAGGTGAGCTTGCGTCCTTCCTTCCGCCCGTCCGCCTCCCGCCTCACGCTGGCCGTGCGGCCGTTGCAGCGGCATCCTGGTGTGCACGGACGTCATGGCCCGCGGCGTCGACATCCCGGACGTCAACTGGGTGCTGCAGTACGACCCCCCCAGCAGCGCCAGGTGGGTGGCGCTAGCGAACGGTTAGTAGCGTAGCATGCTAGCGTAACGCCCGCGTCTCCTTTCCAGCGCCTTTGTGCACCGCTGCGGTCGCACGGCGCGCATCGGTAACCGCGGCAACGCTTTGGTCTTTCTGCTGCCCATGGAGGAGTCCTACGTCAACTTCCTGTCCATCAACCAGAAGGTGAGGGAGCGATTCAAAACACTCGGATCGCAATTTATCTTTCCCCGTTCAAATGATGCAAAATGACAACAAAAACATTTGTAAGATGTTTTTTAATGAGGAAAATAGCACTCTACAGTGCTGTACTCTATACAAACAAACAGCAATAACTAAATAGGGGCGCCCCAAGGTTGTGTCCTCTCTCCGCTGCTCTTCTCTCTCTACACGAACGACTGCACCTCAGCGTTGATGCGATTTAAAGAATTGTAGTTTTGTATTTTGTGCTTAAGCTAGCATACTTTCGTAACAAAGTTATTGTGGTTTGGTTAAAGACCCAACGTGTAATTCTCCTTGTTTTATGTTTAGTTTTAAAGTGAAATTCGATGTTTTTGTTTTTCAATGGCTCACCATCTGCCAAACTCCTTCTTGTGAAGTTGGCTTCCACCGTAATTTGTGCTTGAAACCAAAGTTTTAGTCCGAGCGACGAAAATCTCGATAGTCGGCTCTCTCGTAAGTGAAGTTACCGCTGTAATGTTTCCATAATTGATCTGTTTGTTCAATGTTTATTACGGAAGGTCCACCAGATGACGTTGACCTGGTACGATATAATTATGCGACAGCAACTTCAAGTATTGCTCCCCAACTATTTTTTATTCGACAGCGTGAGGAGTCAACTGTATAAAAATCCCTGCGTATGATTAGTGAGTCAAAAAGAAATGTTGCCTTCGCTCCTTCACATGCACCTGCTGTGTTCGTTACGCAATCCCCTTTAGTGGAAGGATGATGAACGGACTTGCGGAAGAATTATTACAACAAGCTTTGTTGCATTTAAAAAATATATTTTTTTGTGCTTATTTTGTTGTTTTTCTTTTTTTTTTTGCCACAATTGTTACCTTTTTGTGTTGTCTTTTCTGTTTTCTTTATAATAATCTTTTTTTTCTGGGTTTTTGTCTTTTTTTCCCCCCCCCACAAATTATTTTCCAGGGTTTTTTTTTTTTCTTAATTCTGTCATTATTATTCCTCTTTTTTTTCCGTTATTTGTTAACAATTTTTCAATTATTTGAATGCATGGGTCACTGCAGTTGGAATTAATTATTCATTCTATACTCCCAAACCCTTTATGGGATTTTGAGTGGACTTTTTAGTCAACTATATTTAAAAAAAAAAATAAATAAATAAAAAAAATGATGTCCTAAAAAGTTAAATACAACTGAAGTGTTCTCCAGTAGTAATTTTTTTTTCTTTCCCTACTGCAGTGTCCTTTGGAGAAAATGCCCGCCGTGAGCGACGTGGTGGACGTGTTGCCCAAAGTGAAGGCGCTGGCGCAGGCGGACCGCGCCATGTTTGATAAGGGCATGAAGGCTTTCGTGTCATACGTGCAGGCCTACGCCAAGCACGAGTGCAGCCTCATCTTCAGGGTCAAAGGTGAAATGTTCAACAGTGTGTACAAACATTTAAAAATAAATAAATTCACATACGTTTTTTCCCTCTCCCCGTAGATTTGGATTTTGCGTCAGTGGCCCGCGGCTTCGCGCTCCTTCGCCTGCCCAAAATGCCAGAACTGCGCGGGAAAAGTTTCCCCGACTTCCAGCCGGCGCCGCTGGACACGGAGAACATTCGCTACAAGGACAAACAGCGCGAGAAGCTGCGGCAGAAAACGCTGGCCGAGCTCAAACTGCGGCGGCGGGAGGGCGTCGACGACCGCGCGGCCAAGAAACCCGTCCGGAACCAAGCCTGGTCCAAACAGAAGGCCAAGAAGGACAGACGCAAGAAGAACGCCACCAAGAGGAAACACGCACAGGTAGCACAACATTTTACACGTGGGACAACTAACCGATTCTCAAATCAATCGACACCTATTATGAAAATCAATTCATCGATGATTGATTGATTGTAAATGGTCAAATAAAGTAAAAAAAACTTTACATTTCGATTCATTTTATGAAATAAGTGGTTAGTTTGAATAAAACATGAACCATGAACAATAACAGTTAAATGACAATGAATTGATTTTATAAAAATTTATTTTAAGGTATAAATTGTATTTTTATATATTAAAATTAATATTTGTATCATGAATTGTGGGCGACTGGTTAAAGCGTCTGCCTCACAGTTCGTAGGACCGGGGTTCAATCCCCGGCCCCGCCTGTGTGGAGTTTGCATGTTCTCCCCGTGCCTGCGTGGCTTTTCTCCCGCATCCCGAAAACATGTACAGTAGGTGGATTGAGCACTCTAAATTGCCCGTAGGTGCCAATGTGCCGCCTCTCGCCCAAAGATAGCTGGGATAAGCTGCAGCACGCCCGCGACCCATGTGAGGATAAAGCGGTACGGACAATGAATGAATTACAGTAACCAATTTTTCAAACATTTGTTTTTTGTTGCACAATAACATTTACGCAGTTGCACGTAAACCACAAACCCTTCCCCAGCTCAAACAAAAACTCTGACATCATTTTAATAGAATTCAAAAGAACAATTAACTTTTGGAACTTTTTTTTTTTTTTTTTTAAACCTCATTTCTAAATGAGCTGACCCGTCTGTCTGTTTTCAAAAAAATCTAATGTGAGCCATGAGCACCAAAGATTGTCCCGCCGTGATCGACTGCAGCATCTCCAAAACTATTATTCAGGATATTTTTGTTATTTCATATTCTTCAAGCTATTTTCAACACTTAAGATTGGTTCCTAATTTGCAGAAATAACACGCACAATGGGGACTGACCAATCGTATCAATTTGTGAAAAAATACGGAGGAGACCATAGGTCCCCCCCCCCCCCCCCGGCAACAATACGGCGTGTCAGCGTCGTGCAGAGTGACTCGTTTGCGTTTTGTGTCCTCAGTCCTCCGATGACGAAGACGAAAACACGGAGGAGCTCCTGAAGGACACTCGTCTGCTCAAGAAACTGAAGAAGGGGCAAATCTGCGAGGAGGACTTCGAGCGCGAGATCACCGGCGGGGCGGATCATTAAAGACGCTTTCCTTGTTTTCCTTTTATTGATGTTTTACAAATAGAGCTTGATGAGCTCGTCGCTGACTGCGGACGGCGTGAGGACGCCGAGATCGGTGAAGAGCAGCGTGATGAGCGAGGGCGGCGTGTAGTCCACCAGGGGGTGCTCCTCCGACAGGTTGGAGTGAGTCTTCAACGTGTCCGCCTTGTACTGCAAGCACACGCGTGTCACCTCGACTTGAATTGTGTCAATACTGATGAGAAATATTTTTGGATTTTCCATGACAAAATAAATTTTACATGGTGTTCGCCGGTGATGTGCCCTGCCACGAACTGATACAAAAAAATCGTCAAGGAATTGACATCAACCCCAAAAGGTTTCGAATTCCCAATAGATGCCACAAGATGGAAACAAAGCACTACTTTTGTCGAAATGAAGCTCCTCGACTCACTTCAACATAGTTACTTGAGACCAAGATTCCACAAGATGTCGGCAAAGGACTGCTTTTGTCGAAATGAAACTTCAACTCACTTTAACCTAGTTCCTCGGCACCCGGATGCCACAAGATGACATCAAATCATTACTTTTGCCTGACTGAAGCACCTCAACTCCACTTAAACATAGTTCCTTGCCACCGAGATGACTGCAAAGCACTACGTTTTTCTGAATGAAGCTCCAACTCACATAGTTCCTTGGCAATAAGATTGTGGTAAAGCGTTGTTCGACATAATTCCTTGTCAGCAAGATGGCAGCAAAGCACTACTTTTGTCTGACTGAAGCTCCTCAATTTATGTTAACATTGTTGTTGGTGACAAATCAGTGCTTTTTTTAAATGAAGCTCCTCAACTCACTTTAACATCGTTCCTTGGCACCAAGTTTCGAGATGGCGGCAAAGCATCACTTCTGCCTAAACAAAGCTCCTCAACTCACTTCAACAGTGATCATCAGCTCATATGCAAGGAAGACTGAATTTGGCTCCTTCCACATTTGTCAACTGATTGCAACCATTCCCCAAATTCCCACATTTTTCATTTTCCCCCATTCATTTCTATTTTAGAAATGTCGCTCTATTGTTTAAATTCACCTTTTTTCAGTGTGGCGTTCAACATTTCTTCCATTTGAACCCATTCCACGGCATGTCAGCTCCCCGTCAAAACTCGGCTAGGACGTCTCACCTTGAACTTGTCGGGCACGTCCTGCTGGTTGAGCGGGTAGAGGCGCACGAACTTGAAGCTCTCGGCCACCACGTAGAAGGGCTTGTTGTGGGCTTTGGCGCACGCCGCCATCTGGTAGGTGCCGATCTGTACCAGAGGGGGGGAGGAGTTTCGCAAGCAAACAAACAAACGGCGAACAAAAACCACAAAGCAGCGAAACCTTGTTGATGATGCCGCCGCTCTCCACCACGCCTTCTGCGCCCACGATGACCTGATCCACCTTCTCCAGCACGTACCTGGCGCACGCAGCGGCAAATTTCAAAATACAATTTGGAAGCTTTGGGGCCAAATACATTCTTGAGTGTTTCAATGGCAAAACACAATCATGACTTTGTAGCCTTTACAAAACAACCACAACCGAAACTAAGCGCTGTACATCACTACAAATCGAACATGAAACAATTTTTTTTTTTTAAATGACATAAACAAATAAGGTTCTTTTTCATAAAAAGTGCCCTGGAAACTCTCCTGCAGCACCTCTCAGCCAAATGCGTTCCTCCACGTAAATACTGTACGTTTGTGTCCAAAATGTTTTTCAGAGCTTAACGCAGCGTTTTAATTGCAATAATACAGCATTTCGGTGGGAAACTACCACTTTTCTTGTACAGTAAAAAGTCCACACACCCCTTTTCAAATGCCAATTTTTTGTGATCTAAGAAAAATAGACCAAGATAAAACATTTCAAAACTTTTCCCACCATTAACCTGACTCATAACTTCTTCAACTCGATTAAAAAAATAACATCTTCGCGAGTGGATGTCAAAGTAAATGCAGTTGCATAAATCTGCACACCCTCTTATAACCGGGGCTGGGTTCAGAATCATCCAATCACATTCAAACTGTTGTTAACACACCCGCCACCATTTAACGTTCAAGTGTTCTCGTCGTCGGCTTTTCCTGGCACCCCCCCCGAGCAGAAGCCTGAAGGTTTTGTGCTGGCATTTTTTGTGACAAAATAACTCAAATGCTGTCTGGTACTCACCCAACAGCGGCGTCCAAGATAACCGTGACGGGAACGTAGAGTTTTCTCAAGTGTTCGGCCATCAGTCGCCTTCGAAAACAACAATGGGGATGAGCGCGCCCGTCGTCGTGCCGGGGTGTTCGGCGGCGGCGACTCACCCGGCGCCGTCGGGCTGCGACTCGGTGACGAAGACGGAGAAACGTTTCTTCTCGGCCGCCGCCTTCTCCAGCACCCTCAAGACCACCCGGGAGTACGAGTGCGTCAGGATTTTCTGTCCCGGAACGCAGAGGTGAGTAAGACGCGCATTGTCGCTGTCGGCCAGAAACCTCGTCTGTCCAAATACGACCGATTCCATATTTTACTTTTCATCTTTTTTTTTTTCCATTAGTAGTGTTGGAAATAGCACGAGAACAAAATTGAGAAGTGACGTAAACTTTGCCTCTTCCCTCACTCCGCGGGAGCCATTTTGCAAGCCTCGTCACACGTGATGGTGTTTGTTTTGTTTTGTTTTGCTTTGACGGCGCGAGTGTGCGACTTACGGCTCCGTCCTTGATGAAGGTGTGACACAGCTTGGCCACTTTGCCCCTGGACATGGAGATCTTGTCCATGAAGAGCTGCCCGCGCTCCTCCATCACTTTCTTGCAGCACGACAGTTCCTGCCGGGCCGCCGGGACCACAAAACAACGACGTGAGATGCTGCCGCTGCGTTGCTATGGCGACAGGAGACGACGTGCGTGCGCGCTTTCGTCAATGCAGCATCTGCGTTGTCTAATAAAGTGGGAGTATGAAAAGTTCTTGGACAGGAGGGAACCCAAACTGAAAGGCTTGAACGCCTTTTTCATTTTACTATGAGGAAAAAAAAGACGAGGGTAAAAGGTGTATTTAAAATTGAATCAAGAAAAAAAAAGGTGTCATTAAGGGTAATTAATGGTAAAAGCTGTTTTTAAAGTTTTCATTACAAATAAAATGCATTTTCATTTAGTTAATGACACTGTAAATTCAGAGATTTGTTTTGAAATACATTACACGTTTGAAGATAATTCCTGAGAGCATTAGCAAACACGAAGAACGGAGTAATATTGCATTGTGGATCGTCCGCTGGCGTGGCCGCTTTAGAGCGGCTTGTTTTAAATCGTGATTGAATCGAATCGCAGCCGAAAGAGTCGGTACCGAATCACGCTGAATTCCAAAGAATGGAAATCGTATCGTGAGGTTCGAAACAACACCCAGCCCGTGTAGACATCTTTCCTTACACCCACTTCAACCTGTGAAAATATTCCAATGATCGCCGCAAGGTTTCCCTCTACATATGCGCTCACTATACAGAAAAACCTTAACGTTGCTTAATGAGGGAAAACGTCCATAAAATCCAAAATATCGGTGAAAGGGGGCATAATTAGAGATGTCCACATACATTTTGGTGACACAATGCATCTTTACTTGTTGTACTAGAGCAGCTCCAACTACCGGAGACAAATTCCTTGTGTGTTTTGGACATACTTGGCAAATAAAGATGATTCTGATTCTGATTTTCAATGCATGGTTTTCCTACCACCCATATGGTCAAAACAAAAAGTATCTGTATTTTGTTCATTTTTTTCAAATAATTATTCTGAAATTAAGCACTTCATTTGAACACGTAATAGTTTATTTTTATTTACTTGCTCTTATTTCGAAATTCACAGCCGTACTTTTATTTAGTAAATGAGAAAACGCACAGTTGTGCTCATGTTTGATTACCCAGGCAGAATTTATGAGATGGGTACAATTCTTGAAAGAAAACATGAGGGGCCAGGCGAAACACATTGTTTTAGTTTAATGGGATTCAAATTAAACTGTCAAGCATTACAGAAAATCATTATCATCAAACAATAACCATAAATAAATTAATGATGCTTGTTGTTCAGTCATCACTCGTATTTAAAAAAACAAAACAAAACAATATTTTACAAATTCTGCCAGGGTATGTAAACCTACGAGCACAACTGTACATATGCAGT
Organism: Phycodurus eques; assembly: GCF_024500275.1. Taxonomy (NCBI): domain Eukaryota; kingdom Metazoa; phylum Chordata; class Actinopteri; order Syngnathiformes; family Syngnathidae; genus Phycodurus; species Phycodurus eques. Next base: position 22,738,243 of record NC_084539.1, on the reverse strand, counting down.
CATACGTATTGGAATAAAAGTGTATGCTACACCTTTTTCATGGCTTCTAGGTGGCGCTGGCATATAAGAATGAAAGTGTAAGCCTTTCTCATAACCTCTAGGTGGCGGTGGCATATTGAAATGAGCGTGTACCGCTTTTTCATACCCTCTAGATGGCGGCATACATTTATAAAATGGGAAAGTCTTTTTCATTTCCCCCTATACCGATGTATAACGCGCACCAGTGATTTTGGACATTTCTTTTTTGGGGGGGGGGGGTAAAAATGCGCATTATAGATGAGAAATTACGGTAAGTGTTTTAGACTGTCACCCCCCGCAAGGGAGTCATGACTCTCACGTGATACGCTCTATCAACTTTTGACAATTTTCTTTTGGGGGGGGAATGCATATTATAAGAAATTAGGGTAGTATTATTCGTGCTGTCGGTTTAACGAAGCATTTTACGTGCGTCCGACCCACCTGGTGCTCCAGCCACGTGAGGCTGATGAAGCGCAGAAAGAGTTCGCCGCCAGAAGACACGGCCACGGACGAGTCCACGCTGGCCAGGCGGTCCGTGGCCCACTTCAGGTTCTCCCTCAGGCCCAGTAGGGTCTCGCCTGAAAGTCACAAAGTCAACAACGAGGACCACAAGAAGACTGGAGTGCCCGACGTTCGGGTGAGCTCGCGTCACCTTCATCCCGCTTGAGGAACTCCAGCAGCGTGCGGATGGCGGCCACCGCCGAAGCCACGTCGGGGTCCTGCCTCAGCTGAGCGCGGAAGTACTCCAACAGCTCTGAAAGTCAAAAACTCACAAAATAACAACAACAATGACTGAGAAGGACAGCACAGCAACAAACATCACAAACACACAAAATAAATGCACACACAAAAGGGCAGCACAAACGCACAAAATAACAAAAACGGCACAATCCACACAGACATACAAATGACAGCACAATACACACACACCGTGCGAAAGCACATGACAACACATTAAAAGCGCACACACACTCAAAATAACACAATAAACACACAAATGACAACACACTCTCAGGTGTTCTCTTACCTTCTTCATTCATGCTGCCACGCTTCCGTTTTCAGGATGAAAACAGTTTTTTTTTTTGCGGTTTTGTTGCTCAGTCCGCTTTAGCGCAAACTTTCCGCGGGCGTCCTCCTTTCAGTCAAACCACAAATTGGCAACAAATAGTTTTGTTTCCGTGTCAGTTGGTAAAAGTTCGCAAAACTGACGCGCTGTGTTATTTGCCGCCGTGTGGACGTGTCGCGCAGAGATGACGTCACCTGCAAGTCGTCTTCCTTGAATGATTGTTTTTATGTGCGGGAATAGCATTACCGCCACCTTTTGTACTGGACCTGGGAATTTTTTTTAATTATTATTTTTAAAGCGTGATGTTAATGTGTATAACACTATATTCGTGCCACGAAATGTAAAAATAATAGCATCTCGTAAAATCGTGTAAAAAAAAAAATAATCTAAAAAAGAAAGAATGCCAGATACACTTCCATAGACATCTCTATGGAAGTATATCTGTCTATAGCTTTTCCATTGAGGGCCACATGCAGAAAAATGGAAGGAATGTACTCTCAATTAGCATATGCTAAGCAGTTAAACACATTGAGAAAAAAAATGTCATTGGTAACAAAGGCAAAATTTATTAGTTTTAGTATGATACACTTCGGAATCAATCAACTCAGGTAAGATTTTATTGGCCCACAGAATTTGTCTCCAGTGGTTGGAGCCAAATTCTTGTACTACAACAAACAAGCCAGGATAACAAAATACAGATCTAGGATATAAACACAAAAGTACTGCGTCATTAGCAAGTTAATTGTCAAATTATTTTTTTTACCGGCATTACCTGATAACTAGAGACCCTTTATTCGTCAGTGACTTTTTTTTGGTCAATGTCTTTATGTCTCCAAAGTCTGTTGTCGTACTCGAGCGGCTCCGACGACCGGAGACAAATTCCTTGTGTGTTTTCTGGACATACTTGGCAAATAAAGATGATTCTGAATGTGTTGTGCGGTAATACTAATACAAGTGTTCAAAACATTTAGAGCAAGAAATAGAAATAGCACAAAAAATAAGTGAGTCCCCACCAATATGCTACAGACTTAATCCAATTTCACTTAAATGGGTCTGAAAATCATTTACTGCTAATCATGTGTCTTTGTCCAACTATCTGTGCTTCTGAGTCTCCATTTTCCTCGTGCAAAATATGTGCCTTGGCTCACTAAAGGTAGGGAAACACGGACGTCCACCGCAAAAGCAAACAAAGCACAATTTGTCACACATCAACACGTTTAATTTAATCATTTACAATACGCAAGGTGACAACAAATGACAGGAACGGGAAGATTGACGTGACGGGGGTCCACTGCGCCATCTTGACGGTGGTCTGCACACACTTTGGGCCCAATTTGAAGCACATTAAGTCCGTGTTTGTTGTTGTTTGCGTCGGCGTCGTGAATGGAGTCCAGGCAGGATGATGACAACAGGCTCCAACTGCAGCCTCTGGAAACCGGCGTCCACATTTACTCGTCCTTGTTCTCGTAGTTGTGTTTGATGTGTTTCCATAGTTTCTAACACAAAACACAAGGTCAGGTTACCTTTATATATATATAAAAAAAAAATAAAAAAAAATAAAAAAAAGAGCAATTTCATGACTGTAATTCGGTTCAAATTGGCGGTAGCGGGCAAGTTAGCTTAGCTAACACCTAGCACCGCTTCGCCCTCTGACTGCAAGGTCAGAATAAAACCCCGATTTTGGCACGGCGAAAGCGACTCACCCCGCGATTCATTTGCTCAAAGATTGCGTCGCCACCTTGGTCGAATATTCGCTCGAAGAAGACAGCGCCAACCATGATGGTGATGGCGAAAGTGGACGTTCTCCTGAAGAGCACATTATACACGGACTTTGCCAACGCCATGTTGATGCCGAGTCAGTGCGTCTGCGCATGCGTCAATTCTCACTTCCGCTGACACGGTTTTGCTGGCGCTATGTTTGGACAGTCATTGCGCGTGCGCAAATGCTCACTTTCGCTTCCCAGTGAAGTCTGGGTAGCTATCTACCCATTCATGAATCAAACAATACATATATTATAAATACAAGACATGTGGAAGGAGGACGTAAATATGTCAAATATTTGAGAATAATATACTGAGAAAATGTGCACATGTGATGAACAGGTATGTAAATGCCCTGAATGAGGAGCACATTTGAAGGTTGGCGTGGTTTGCATCAGTTGACAAATGGAGAAGGAGGAGCTAAATTTGTAAAAAGTCTGCAATGATTTGGGAATGTTGTCATTGAAAATGTGGAATAATACCCCAAAAAATGGGAATTTTGTCATGGAAAATGTGGAATACTGGTATTAAAATGGTGGGAATTTTTGGGAATGTGAAAAAAAGGTTCGAAGATCTCCTGAAAGAGCTGAACAGTTTCAATATGGAAAGGCAAAGATGAGAAACTTTATTGTCGAATGTTTCATTCATTTGAATGGGTTTTTATCTCTGTGTGTGAAATGTGAATTTGTGGGAAGTAATTCCTCAAATGCAGAATCATTATAATAATGAATCTATACAAGATTTATATGGGTCATCCTTAGCTTTTGGTGACTTGTACGTGGGATAACTTTTGTAAAAATAAATACCAAGGTAAAAAAAAAATTGTGAACAGATAGTTAAAACGTTTTTTTAGCTTACTATCTAACAAGCTGGTGTGTGTGTTTTTTAATGTAGTTCACATTCATCATAATCGAACAGGGTACACATTTAAATGGTAATACAGGTTAAAATACTGTGGGGGAAAAAAAGATATTTGATGTTTTTGGGATATCTGAAGCGCTAGGACAACTTATTTTGGATGTTTTTGGACACCCGAAATACAAAACAACAAAAAAAATGTTTTTTTTTTTTTTTTTTTTTCAGCTATCTGAAACACTCAGAAAAAAAACATACATTGTTTTATATTTGTCATGTGAAAGCCATTTTTGGGGGGTTGTTTTTTTTGGGGGATATGTGAAATACTAAGAAAATGATTTTGGATGTTTGTTTGTGAGAAGGAAGTCTACATACGAGGCTAAAAAATTGTCAGCACAATTTTTATTTTATTTTAAGTAAAATATTAAAAGACCACAGTAAAAAAAGAGCGCACAAGTGAAGATGTGTCACGTGTTTCTATTCGTTGCAGTCTTCTGACCGCTTGAAGCACACTGAGCGTAGAAATCTAATTCATGGAACGAGATTAATACATAACTCAATGGGCAATCTGTTCTATTTGCCATAGATCTATGTGCGCAATTCACCAAACCTGTCATGTGACGCCAGCTGCTTACTTCCGGTGCTGAGAGTTAAAAAAAAAAAAAAAAAAAAAAAAAAAAAAGTTGGAGGAAAATCTCCAGGGAAGTTTGTCCGCTCTCTTCTGAACCTCCACGGCAGACGCCACGCCGACGTACGCGACACTTAAGTGGGCATTCGGCGGCAAAAGTGGGAGATTTTTATGTTGTTGTTTTTTTTTGCGTGAGGAGACAAAGCTGGGAAGATGTCGACGACCGCTTTGTACAACGACCAAGGAGGAGCGGAGGCTGCGGTGGAGGCTGCCCAGGAGAGCGCTCCGGCCACCCGGGCCGCCTTCGGACTCTTCAGCGCTGACTTTAAAAAGTAAGACAAACCATATTAGCATTGTTTCGTTGTACTTGACAGTACAGTTTGGCACGTTGACGTGTACTTAGCGCTTCGACTGAGGCAGCGAGCTAACCGGTAGCTAGCTACCAGTGATGGTGAATGACAATTAGCCGCTAAAGTTGAGCCATAATGTCAGATTGAGTCAAACCCCGGTTGTCGCGGGGGTACGTGACACGCCCACCCGCAATAGGTGGAAATCCGCAATATAGATAGACCATGTGGGAAAATGTTTTCCAAAAATGGTTTGAACCCTTCCTCAAGCTTGAAATATATTCAAACACAATGAAATGTCTTGAAACACACTTTTTAAAGTATTCCTTAGCACATGTTCCCTCCCTCTCGCCATCAAGAAATGGGAGACTATGGTACAAAATCACTTTTACGGAATCAAAAGAAGACTGGCTGGCACAGTTCTCCAAGTAAGAGGCAAAGCTCGCTTGCTTCAAGCTTCTTCGTGTGGGAGCGACCGGTTCCGGTAGATCCTTTAGATCCCGTGTGTCAAACACAAGGCCCGGGGGCCGGATCTGGCCCGCCATATCATTTCTGTGGCCCGCAAAACCACATCATGTGCGTCAAACTTTGATTCTTGCTAAAATCTGTACCGAAATTTCCTCTTGTCATATGTGAAAATGAATAACAAGGATAATCCTAACATTCATGCGAAATGCCATAGACAAGCTGAGGGAAATCAGCGTCGATGTAGTGGTAATTGGAAGCCTTCAAACAACTGCTACTTGAGCACCAATGCACACAAACTGAGCGTTGAACAATACTCACGAGCATTTTTTCCTCCTGCAAATTAGGTGCCTTCATAAACAACAGCATTAACATTTATCGAGATGTCGGGAAACACTGCTGTAGAGAACATTTAATATGTTATTAATGAATATGGTATTTGGTTCACATTTGGAGCGTTTTGTCAGCCAATTTCCACTCGAGTTTGCAAAAATTTCAGCGCTTCTCAGTTTTTTCTTGTGGGTTTCTCGGTTCCCTTTGTGTGTCCAACTGGAGTTGAGTGGCACTGAGGAATGTCACACTTGATTGTAAATATTGTACTCAGAAGTACATGTTTGGAAAAGAGGGCTTTACTTGTTTTGACACAAAGGAAACATTAAAACAATGTTTTGTGAATAGCCAGAACACGAAGCAAATAGATTTGTAATGTTTTTCCAATATGTGAAAAAGTAAGAAAATGATCTTTGTTGGTTTCGGTAGACCCAATACTTTTAAGGATGACAGAAAGACTAAGCCAGTTTTTTAAAATGTTTTTTTGGCTACCTGAAACACACCTAAAATATATTTTGAGGACACTAACACAAATGATTTTTTAAAGAAAATGTGTTTCGAAGTTTATCCCGTGAAACGCAAACACAAAGTTGTGATATTTTTGAGACATCTGAAATGTGAAGAGAAATATGTATTTTTTTTCAGATGTAAACTATGGAATTTTTTGGGGGATGTTTATCACAAATGTGAAACCCAGAGAAAATATATTTTCAGTTATCGGAAACACGAAGAAAAACATTTTTAGATGTTTATCACATACTGGCAGTGGAACAGGAAGAATCGGTTTTTTTTCCGGGATATTGGAAACACCCAATTTTTTTTATATTTGAAACTTTGAAACATGAAAAAAACAAAATTTTCAGTTCTTTGGGTATTGGTATTTCTGGATGTTTCACACACAAGATTTTGTTTTCTGTTTTTTGGATATCGGAAACTAAGATTTTTTTGGGGAATGATTATTGCATTTGGAAAAATGCAGACTTTAGTTTTTCTGTTTTCCGGAAATATCGGAAATTAAGATTTTTTATTTTTTTTTATTTTTTTTATTGCATACGTGAAACACGTAGAGTTAAACAAAGTTTTTTTTTTTTTTTTTTTTTTTTTTTTTTTTTTTAGATGTCAGAGAGGCTAAAACAAAATTATTTTTTTTTCAGATTTGTGAAACTAAGATGAATATTTTTTTGAAGATTTTCATATGTCTGAAACCTAAGAATAGACCAATGAGACATTTCTGTCCACAAACCACTGATTCACGAGGCAAAGTCAAGGAGGTCACATGTTCCCGGCTGTTTCCTGGCATTCTTTTTGTTAGCTGCGTCCAAACACTGTGCGAGGTGACAAAAAGTAGCAAACCCTAAGGAGCAGATCATGCCGGGCATGAGCACAGTGTCTGCAGGTGACCGCGGCGGATTGTTCCGGAAAGACGCGTGGGCTCCGGCAGAAAAATGACGTGCCGTTAAGCGGGCCGACTCGGTCTTGTGACTTAATTTGCCAAAGTCAAGAGGAAGCAGGCGGGGAGTGAGTGCGCAACCAAAGCGAGAGCGGACGGAGAACCGGAGCGAAGACGTCGGCGGGATGGACGCGCGCCTGTTGACGTTCCGCTCGGAGACCGCCGTCGCCGTCAGGTCGGCGATGGTCTCGGCCGAGCACCTGCAGTTCTGCTTGAGGTCCGAGCTGAGCCAGGAAGAACGCACCCTGACGCTCAGCGCCAAGAAGACTCCTGGAGCCGGGTAGAACCGGGACCGTGTCCGACGGTCTCTTTTGCTTGCCATCTCTTCTGGATTATAATGTTCACGCTTAATGTTTGGTCGACCTCCGCCATGGCTGTACAACAGTGATTTGCATCATACCTCTTGTGTATCGTCGCTGTACGAATGTATTTCATTTTAAGATGAAGCGCTAAGAACTTTAAGGCGGGGGGGATATCTGAAACTTGAAAAACTATTTGTTTTTCCAGATCCAAAACAAATCTTTGTTTTTGGAGATCTGAAATGCTACCATTTTTTGTTTTGTTTTTCAGATATGCAATGCTAAGAAAAACTCACTCTTTTTTTTCAGATATCTGAACCATTAAGAAAAAATATTCTTGATGTTTTTAGAACTATCTGAAAAACTGAGAAAAGCCCCCCCCCCCCCCCCCCCCGGATACTTGAAACCCTAAGACAAAATTTGAACATCTGAAACCCTGAGAAGAATATATTTTTTGGAGATATCTAAAACAGTAAATAATTATTAATAAAATGTTCAAATGCCTAAAGCATTTAACAACAATTATTTGGAGTGTTCTGAAACAAAAAATGGCCCCGTAGCCCCCCAAAAACTTTTTTGCTACGAGAAACGGTAAGAAAAAAAATGTCTTTTTCAGCAGCCAATGCCGATTTGCATATGCCCAGTGTCCCCGTTAGCAAACACCTCGCTTACCGAAGCGTGATCCTGGTTGTTTGGATTCAATGTTTGGACAAGATTGTGTTGTTTACCCTCGGTGGAATGTTGAGCACAACAGCGGTCTGCTGTCCAGGTACACAATGCTGCACCAGTGTGTGCATTAGCTGAGGAATGAGCTGCTCGCCAATTTCAATGTTTTAATTTTGCTTGCTTTTCTCTTTCCCCGTGTCGGCCTACTGACTGTGGGTGCGCCTGACGCAGTTGTGGCGTTTCACACGCGACGGGAAAATCCTTCACGGGCAAAAGTGGAGCGTGGAGCTCGGGGCTGCTTATCATGCCTCTGATTTGTTTTGTGCCCTTCAGGAATGAAGATCTCAAAGAAATGCTGGAGAGCAACAAGGAGTCGCTGAAACTGGAGGCCATGAAGAGGGTCGTCGGGGTGAGTGCGCAGTGTCCTGGGCTTCCATGCGATACGGATGTGAAGGACTTCTCATAGACGGGGGCTTATTCAAGACTAAATGTTATTTTAGTGAGTCTGAGGTAAGCAAAAATGAATTGTGAATTCTAGTCCAATTGTCCAGGGATGGTTCAGCATCTCACACATCAACTCTATGCAACACAGATGTGAAGCGGCTCCCAGAGACACTGCTTAATTAACGTCATTTCAGTTAAGTAAAACATGGGAAAGCTCAAATTAGTTGTGGATTGTAGTCCAATGGACCTGGGCTGGAACGGCAGCTTAAGGTGTCATTCCATGCAACACAGATGTGAAGCAGTAGTCAGAAACTGTGTTGAAACAACACAATTTGGGTTAAAGGATTCATAGGAAAGACTAAATGAATTGTAGAATGTAGGTCCAATAAAACTGGTCTGTAAGAGGAGCTCATGGGGTCCATTCCATGCGATACAGATGTGAAGCAGTAGTCAGAAGCCTGGACAGGAATAAGAGCTAATCCAAAGGTTCGGCGCCATCCTCCCAGCTATTCTTGCAGTCGCAAACACCACCGTATGCTCCCTCCTCACAGCTCATCGCCAAAGGAAAGAACGCGTCGGAGCTGTTTCCCGCCGTGGTGAAGAACGTGGCGAGTAAGAACATCGAGGTAAGACCGACGAGTCGTCTTCCTCGCGTCTGCTTTTATCCTGAATAATGTTGCCACTTCCGCGTGTCATGAGTCAAATGATGATTGAGAGCCAAAAATACTGGCTGCATGCGAAAGTATGGCGCCGGTTATGTAGCCTCCCGCCTGACCTCCAGCTTGAATGCGTCCTTTAGGCAATTGATTATTTCTCATGAGGGCACTTCCAGTGTTTCATCAGTGGACAAATCAGATTTTCCTGCGCCGGACTTCGACACGCTTTCGTTGTCAATTCGGCATGACGTCCAACAAGGTTTCGTTCCCAGGTTGAATTTTGCGTCTTGTCTTTGTCAGCTGAAGAAGCTGGTGTACGTGTACTTGGTGAGGTACGCGGAAGAGCAGCAGGACCTGGCCTTGCTCTCCATCAGCACTTTCCAGCGGGCCCTCAAGGTAACCACGTCAAAAGCTCCCGATTTGGATCCAACACAGGACTGCTGTCACCTCTACAGTCAACTGGCCGCTGTTTACAAATTTGCAGCTTTTTTTCTGTGAAACCTATCAGCACTTGGTTCAGTACCTGGTAGCAACCAGCAGAGGGTACCATTTGTCCACGCTTGACTGTTTTGCTGCACAAACAAGTCATCGAGAGACGAACTGAACTCAATTGTTACCCCTGGGACGGGCCGTAATCGATTTATCTAAGCTAATTTAAATATTGCAATACGGTCTACAGAACAGATTGGTGCAAATTGAGTTGAGTGAGGTTCCCAAGGTTGGCCAAGTTAGCGTCAGTACATTTTTGTATCATCATCTTGTCAGTTGGCAGGATTCAACTTTTTGTGTTTTTTATGTATGTGAAGAGTTTTAGCTCGGAGCCTCCCGATTCCACTGCCAATCCGTCAATTCAATGCTTCAAATTTGAGTAAAATATATTGGCACCTTTGGGAAGCTCAATATCGCAAGACTGTCTACGTTTAGGCTGCACGATGTTGGAAAAAAAATCACATTGCGATGTTTTGATTGAATAATTTGTTTTAACTATGCAATATACATTGCCATGCGAAAAAATAAAGAGTACCGGTGATGTCAATACCAGCTCACATTTCCCCTTTTCCCTCTCTGCGCTGTAAGAACAGTTTATAATCGTTTCAGTAGAAAAGAAACATATACTCAATAGGGTACAAAAGTATACGGAGTCCTTTAGTCCAGCCAGACATGAAGGTCAACTCATTTCTTTCATGCCCAGTTATGCTGTATTGTCATCAGCACATTCCTAACACTATTCATTTGTCTATTTTATACATATTTTTACATATTCTGCATTTGTTTTTCTATAATTCAGCGCATTAGTTTAAGCAACACATTGTGTCCACGAAGGTTTGTCCCTTCCCAAATGCCTTAACAACGAACACAAACCACCGTCTGTTGCCTTTTGAAGACCGTTACATATAATGCAGTCATTCCATTGTTTTTGTTTTTTTAAATCTTTTGCTCATTAATAGTTATCATACAAGAAGATAGCGTAAGCGCGCCCGTTTTGTTTTGAGAGGTTATCATTTACGTAACATTGGTGCTGATCTTATTAGGATGTCCAGCCAGGTCCCTCTGCTGGTTACTTTGCGATATTACAATTAACTGCCCATCAATGCAGTGCACCAACATCGCAGGACCTCGCGATGTTACTATTGCGCGCGCATTCATCGCGATGACGATGCTCAAACAATATATCATGCTGCATGATAGTCTAGTCTACACACAGAGCGGTGTAAAGTGGTTGAGTGAGGTTCCCGAGGTCGGTGACATTAGCGTGGCAATACACTTTGATGCCGACGTTCATCCCATACTTATCAGCAACAAAAATGCTGGACTTTCACTTTGTTGCAGTTGGCTGCATTTTGTATGTTTTGTCTCTGAGCCTCAGCCTCCGTTTTTATTGTTTTTATTTAAAAAAAAAAAAAAAATCAAATCTGATTTACAATCAAACAAGGATATCATTTGGAATAGGACCCGAACCAGCTGATCCGGGCCAGTGCACTGAGGGTTTTGTCCAGCATCCGCGTGACCATCATCGTCCCAATCATGATGCTAGCCATCAAGGAGGCCGCGGCCGACCTGTCGCCGTACGTCAGGAAGACCTCTGCCCACGCCATCCAGAAGCTTTACAGGTACCTGCGCACAACTGTACAGTGAACCCACTTTTCTTGTTGGGGATACGTTACAACTTTGAGACCTTTTTATAAAAACATTTTTTAAAATAGAAAATAAGAAGCAAAGCGTGCTCGCACTGTAAAATGGACACGTACATCAGAAGAAAATTCAGCATTCTATATTTAAAACACCAAAATGTTCAGTCGAACCATATCATTGCGTCTAACGAAAGTCTGCTAGCTTAATGCTAACATATAATGCAAAATGCCATAGATGGGCTAATGGAAATTAGCATTGGCATAATTCTAAATCTTCAATCATCTGTTATTTTAACACTCACAGGGCAGCAAAACATACAAATAGAGTGTACAATAGTACTCACAGGCATGTATTTTGTTTTCATGACCCTATCCTGTGTTGCTCACTTAAAAAACATTATATCCTTAAAATCTATTTGCTATTTTTGTGCTCAGGCCAAAGCCATGTTTAATATAAAAAAATATTGCTTTAGCGCTTCATGGTGCCAAGGAACTATGTTGAAGTAAAGGGAGGTGCGTCATTTAGTCCGTTAGCTTTGCGGCCGTTTTGGAGCGTGTTCTATAGGCAATTATAAACCTTGTCAGGCGGCGACAGTTACTCACAAATTTTTGCTTGTGGCAGGGCTTGGTCTCTGTTTTGTAAAGGGCGCGGATTCACTGGAGGCCACAAAACGGCGCCAAAACAATACTTTTATTGTAGACATGGCTTTGACCTGAACACAGAAACCGGAAATGGGATTTCCCCCCCCCCCACACGAATAACGGATGATGCAGTGCAAAAACTATACATATTGAATTTTACTGCATTTGTATTACTATTTGCTTCTTAATATATCAAAGCTGTTCAAGCCATAAAACATGATCGATGTAAACTATTTGTGCGATCGAGCGGGGTTTTCCGCGATAGGATCCACGAAAGAATCTGCGATATAGCGGGATTGGATAGCTGACCGGTGATATGGTGGCAGAACACTTTAGTATCACGGGCCATGTGTTTTAGTTTCTGGTCTTCTTCATTTCGTTCCTCAGCCTGGATCCCGAGCAGAAGGAGCCGCTGATCGAAGTGATCGAGAAGCTTCTGAAGGACAAAAGCACGGTGAGTGCAGGCCACCGGAGGGCGCCGCAGCCGAGCGTTTGGCCCGCCCGTCTTGCCACGGTTGATTCTGGCAATGCCACGCTTTATTGGCGGCCACTTAAAATCCGCGCGTCCTCCGATGCTCCCTTTTTGAGTGTCTGTTGAGCCTCGCGCTCATGTCATCTGCTTTTAAATTCATCACGTTCTTAAATTCCGCATCAAGTTGGGCATTTTTAATTGAAGCAGGTCTTGGAATGAATGAATGAATGCTAAATGCTTCCACTATGGTCATGCGCAGTATGTTGTGATTATGTATTCATAGCACACACTTATTATACAAACAAATAAAGCAGTGTAGGCCAACTGGCAGGGGGAGTGGAGTGGTTGTGTGGGACGGCGAGCCGGGGAGCAGATGTATAGCATATTTAGCCGCGGCCCGCTAACGAAGATCGATGACTTTTCTGCGCACACGTGAGGCCTGGGGGCGTGGGGGGCGAGGGGGGGCGGGCGCCATCATCGCACAAGTGTTAGCTCCCGCTGATTGATGGCGAAAACCCCTCGTGAATATTTAATAGGCGTCCGGAAGTGTGTTTTTATGTCTGCGTGTGGTTTTAGAAGTCTCACGAGACGGCGAGACAGTCGACTTATTGTCTTTTTGCGCGCAAGTGCTGGCCGTCGTCATGTGCCGTGGAAATTGCTTGACACTGTGCAATTTGCCAGTGCCCCATATTACCGTGAACCGCCGATCGTAGCGTGGACATGTTCCAGAGCCACCCGCAATGGTCAGAATCTGAGCGATAAAGACCATAGGAAATCACTTTACTTTTTGTGGTTTACCGCTTCCACACACTCGAAACACATTTAAAGTTATTAAAGCCCTTTTTTTTTTTACAGTGGCTAGAAGATGAAATCTGGGTTTTGTTTCTAAATACATAAAATATGTTTGAAGAGCTGAAAACGTATGCAAACACCTATAACAGTATAGTGCTGAATTGTTGACATATAATTTTTCGCATCTTTTTCACTGTTTGAACTTCCCTGATTTTGTGGGTGGGGCTAAAACACAGCCCAGTGACATCCCAGGGCTTCGGCTTCTACTTTCTAGCGTGAGTTCCCTCCCCCACAATAGAAGTACAATGTGATGTCATTTCGTTTGGCTGCTCAGTTGTGAGTTAGCTGTGCTTAGCTTCCATAACGAGGCCCATTTACAACACCAGCTTCCAGTTAGCAAGCCAACGGTGGCTACACCCTGAAAATTTACAGAACAGCTCGGTGACATTTTTTTAAGCTCCCCCAAAAAAAAAAGCAAAAAAAAAAAAAGCGATGGATTGACTTTTTAAAGGCACGCCGATGGCGAGCTGCGCATCAACACTACCACCGGCCGACTCTGCAGAGCGCATTTTACGACGGATAGTTTTGTAAACTTTCACCAGAGACGACATGGCTCGGTGGGTAACTTGATACTAGTGAACGGGGCAGTGCCGACCGTCTAACTACCCGGGTTTCCTCCTACCGTGCCGCTGTCATCTGGCGCCGTGTTCGTCTGTGACATTGTCGCCGACAACGAGGGCAAGTTGACTTGTGTGCTTATGTTTATGATTATAGTCCACAATAACCATTTGATTTCGAACGTGATTTTACATCGTTCCCGTCAGTATGTTGAATTCCTTTTGGCGCATCCATTCGACACGCCCGTAGCATCTGAGAGCTGAGAGGTGGCCCTTATTATTAAAGTTTTAAAACTTGATTTATATTAGGTCGTGTTTTTTTTCATTCATTCAAGCAGACGTTCACATTACTTTTCTTTGTGGTTTGTTGGATTTTCCTGCCCTTTTTTGGGGGCCCGCTTAGTGCCACTCTGCGTATTCCTTAGCATCTATTCTCACTTGCTCAGACAGTTTCGCGTGCTCGTTCCAATATGTTTGTGCCTTACAGTTGAAGTATACTGTAAAACTGACACACAAAACAAAAAACTAAATATTGTATATTTCAAAACCAAAATGTTCAACCAGACCATAGAATTTTGACTCACCAAAGTCCGCTACCTTAACGCCAGAGACACACCGGCTGACGTAAATTAGAAAATCTCAATTAAATCGACGTAATGGAGTAATTCTAAACTTTTAAACAACCTTTCCTTTAGGACACACTGAGCAGCAACCCATACAAAGTGACACATAACACAAAAGAGAGTGAAACATTTGATATTCAAACAGCACAATGTTTAATGCTTCCTCCCTCTTCAACACACACGGAGCAGCAACACATACAACCGGAGGATCCAAGATGGTGCACGAGCATATGGTCTCGCTCCTCTGTCGGGAGAGCCACAATTACTGGTTGGGGACCGCCGCGGCCTCTTCTTCCACTTAATTGCGCTGCATGTCTTCCAGTAGACCTCGGCGGTGCCCGGCCTGTTGTGGCACAACGTGGTACGACGTCAAAGGCATGCAACTCGAAATTTGTACCTCCCCGAACACCGTTAAAACCCATAAAATAACGATTGCTAAAACAATCACATTATAAATGGTTGTAATTTTCTTTTACGTATGAATCAGTAATGACTGGATATGTTTATTTTCGATTAAACAATGAAATGTTGAGGATACACAAAGCTATAATTCCCCGTAGCTTTTTGTTGTTTTTTAGGTCCGAGGCCTTCGTTGTCCTGAGTTAGCTTGGTGCTAATGACACGAAATCTTGAATGCCAAGCAAATCACTCGGCCACTTGAGTTTGTTTCCTCTTGTTAAGACGTTCCAGCGCTGCATTCTCCGTAATGAGTTCATTTAAAAGCAAAACAAGGCGATTAGCGCCGGGGGGGGTTCGGTGAAACGCTATCAGGTGATCGCCAGGAAACACGAAGTCGCTGTTGCCTCTTGACATTTACCTTTACAAATGTGCCTGCTTGTCTAAATGGCTGTGACACACATTGGCAGGGGAGGGTGGGGGATGGTTTCAAGACAAAATGGGACAGCGCGATGACAGTGGCGACGGTGGAGTTTGTGCAGCTGTTTTAGCGTGATGGATCTATTATGTCGCCATTACAAGATAAATGATGGATCCCTCCCCGCGCTCCCCTTCCGAGCCCGCTGCCAAATTGAAACCAGAGCAAAAAAAGAAGAAGGGGAGGGGTGTCCTTATGATTTGGGGCGAGGTGGGACGGCCCTTAATTTAAGAGGGGGTAGGGGAGGAGAATCCTACCCCGCGATGCACCATCCATCCAAAAAAAAAAAAAAAGAAGAAGAGTGCAATGTTGTCTCTCGTGTGATGACCCAGCACTCCCCGTCGCCCTAATTAGAATTCACAGCAAAACAGCTGCAAGGAAACACTTTGGGCTCCTCATAATTTTAGCAGAAATTTATTGTTATTAGAAAAGCCATTTGCTTAGTGTGATGTTCTTTTTCCCATTAGCGCCATGTCATAATACGGCGGCGGGCGGCCAGGAGGTCCCTCAACGACACAGGGTGGTGTGTCACTAGAGTTTGAAATTTGAGGGGCGTTCGCCATCGCGCCAACGCAAATAGCAGTGCATCCCCATTTATCAACCACATTTTGTCAATTTCATACTTTTTCACACATCGATACTATTGCTCAGTCCCAATGTGGCTTTGTGGTTTTTACAATTTATTGCCCAATTTAGAGTATTGAAATTGGCTTGCTCTCTTTGGCGATGCAATGTTAATGGCTTAACAAATATGGCGTTTTTTTTTTTTGGGTTACCTGAAAAGTGGTGGTTTTGGAGATGCGACATTTCCGTCCGGCACTAGCGAGATGTTCTTTATCCTCTGCGAAGAACGACTGACATTACTGGAGTTTACTGAGAAGCTAAGCTGAGACCGGCTTCACGTACGGTGGGGATAAGCTCGAGCACGACCGCAAATGGGGGGGGGGGAAAAACAAAGTGAATCATTGACGTGCCCTCATAAGTGCCATGAAAAAAAAAAGTGACAATTTGGCACCCAGTTGAAGTTTGCTGTAAAACATGACACAAAAAGAGAACTAAACATTGTATATTTAAATACCAAAATGTTCAACCAAACCATATCATTTCATCTCACAAAAGTCAGCTAGCTTAATGCTATCGTACAATGCGAAATGCCATAGACGGGATAAGCACAGATGTCACGGTAAACCTTCAACTAACTGCTACCTTAATACTCACGGCGCAACGGATGCAAACATTGCATCCCACAATACTCACAAAACAATAAAAGGAACAATAAATATTTAAACGGTGTCCTGCAATCAACCTGAATGAGCGCCATTTCCTTCTTGCTCTTAATTAGGTTCCAAGTCTGCCAATTAAGCTCAGTGCTGCCAGACATGTTGTGGCACAACGTGGTATTACACTTAATTCAACCTCGCGTAGTGTATATACTGTAAAACCCATAAAAAAAGATTGCTTAAATATCCATGATATAACGGGGGTCAACTGTAAGAATCTCCTTTTTTCCCCAATTTGGAAATCCCCACTATCATTTCTGTGAACGGACTTTAAAGGGAACATTTGAATTGTGTTGCTAATGAAAACAGCAGCCCCTTCCGAAGCACATCAACAGTCTCTCTGATGAATTGAAGTGTCTTGCCGCATGTTGTAAAGTATTATCGATGACTTGTAAGACAGGGGTGATATTGTTTTCTATTTTCCCCAAACAAATACAGAAAGAAGGGAGACTTTAAATTGGCGCCAAACAAAATTATAGTTGTTCTGCTTCACTGGGAATTGCGCATAAGTGGTTTGATTTGTAGGAAAGGTATAATTGATGGATTTTCTTCTCTCACTTAAACTAAATTTAAACTTTTTAAGAGCTGACATTTTTTTTTTTCCCGATAATGAGCCGCCGGCTGCGATCAGAGTTGAAAATACTTTTTTTTTTTGCCCCTCTTGAGTGCTGCAGACGTTAGTTGTGAGGTCAGACTGGTTAACAATTGTTTCTATTTCTCCCGAGTACCGAGACACACTTTGTTGATTTAGTCTAATTGTTTTTTGTCTTGCTGGCCAGCTTGTGGCGGGCAGCGTGGTGATGGCCTTCGAGGAGGTGTGCCCGGATCGCATCGACCTGATCCACAAGAACTACCGCAAGCTGTGCAACCTGCTGGTGGACGTGGAGGAGTGGGGCCAGGTGGTCATCATCTCCATGCTGACGCGCTACGCCCGCACGCAGTTCACCAGCCCTTGGAAGGGGGTGATTGCCCACAGCCCATTTCTACGTCTTCCAATGAACAGTTCTCATTGAGAGTCCATTACGAACTCGACATATTTTGTTTATTACACGGAGTTTCAGTTTTAGGAACGTGCCGCAATAATAGTTTGTCTTCTTTTTGGGAAAGGAAAGTGAAAAGGAAAAAAAAAAAAAAAAAAAAAGGAAAGTGCAGCATCAATTGTGTGTCAGCTTTTTAGTTTTTCATCTTTGGGCCGGAAAGTGGCACATCAAAAGATTCTGCTTTTTGGGACGTTGCACCATAAGACGGCTTTGTCATTTTAACATCATTACTTTAAACAAACGATTTGACTATGAATGTTTTATTTTAAATGCCTTTTTGTGTTTGTCTGGCTGCGACCCCCAGGGCGCTGTGTTTGAGGAAGACAACGATAAGAGTTTCTACGACTCCGACTCAGAGAAGAAAAAAGACCCGGCGGGCGCCAAGCCTTACGTGATGGACCCGGACCACCGACTGCTGCTCCGGAACACCAAGCCGCTTCTGCAGAGCCGTAACACGGCGGTGAGTTGGCAGCCAGTTTATTTATATATATATATATATATATATATATATATATATATATTAATGTTAGAATAATTCTAACCCTTCAAACAACTGCTACTTAACACACACGGAACTGCAGCACATACAAGCAGAGCACACAACAACACTCACAGCCATATATTCTCTCTACTTTGTGGGAAAACCGCTCAAACAAAGTTGTCAAAAAAACCTGTGCAGCTCATCCCGCCGAATCCACACGTAGGCAAACAGACACTTCTCAGCAATGATGTATTCCTGGATGCCATTTTGTATAAACGCAAAGGTACATGGACAAAGTAGCAGCTGTCACAAGATGGCCGCACACGTCGAGAGCGTTTCTCTATCACGCGGTTTCTCCAAGGTCTCCTCCCGATGATTAAAAATGGGACACACGCTTGAGGTTTTTTTCCTCTTTCTTCCCCGACTACGCAGCGACATTCTCCGTCTTCATAGACTCCTTGACACGCAGAGGATGGAACATGTCCTTTTTGAAGCAGAGTGGGAAAAACCTAGTATGACCACTTGCTTTAATGTCGTTCTATTTTAGTGCCTTGACCTTTATTAAAAATTTTTTTTAGGCTGTCTGTTAACATGAATTTTCACATGATCCATATCCAAATAACTGTTTCAGGGATGTAACGGTACACAAATATTTTTTTTCTCTTATGGAAAGTGCAACAATAATAGTTTACCTTCATTTTGGGTTTGTAACATCAGAGCTGTCAAATTTTACGGAACGTCCGTATTTTGTTACGGAAATCACTTTACGGCACATATTGAAGCCATAATTATTAACGATTATGATTACGATGGCCCCACAGTAATGTTCTTGACCAAATTTTGAAAATATGGAAATTCGGACAAATTTTGTCTAAATTGTTCTGAAAGTGAATTTCTAAAGGTTGGCAGCTCTGTAACGTCAGTTGTTGTCTTTTTGGAAAGTTGCGACATCAATAGTTTGTCTTCTTTTTTTAGGAAGTACAAGGAACGGTGATAGCTTGTCTTCTTTTTGGGAAAGTACAACCAACACCTATCGTTAGTCTTTGTGGAAAAGTGACACTTCAATAGTGAACATTAGAAGTTTCTTTTTGGGGGGGAAAGTGCGATATCAAAAGTTTTTTTAGATTTTTTTTAATTTATTTTTTTTCAGAGAGTGCAACATCATTTGTGCTCTTTTTAGGATAGTGCAATCTCTAGTTTGTGTTGTCGTTGAGAGTTCAACATTCCGGGGTTGTCTTCTTTTTGGGCAAGTGCAACGTCATTAGTTTATCTTTAATAAAGCAAAAAAAAACACAGCCGACAATTAGAACTGGAATGAGCAAGTGTGTTTGCTGTGATTTGAGGTGGTGATGGCAGTGGCTCAGCTGTACTGGCACCTGGCGCCCAAACAGGAAGTCAACGTGGTCACCAAGTCGCTGGTGCGCCTGCTGAGGAGCCACAGGTAAGCGCGTGAGCGTCGCCTCTCCGCGCCGGATCGCCAGCCGTTCACCACTTTTGTCCGTCGCGTATCGCAGAGAGGTGCAGTACGTGGTTCTCCAGAATATCGCCACCATGTCCATTCAGAGGAAGGCGAGTGGCCGTTCGTGAAGCAAGGGAGGATTCAAATGCTGGCCTTGTCGTTATTTTTTATTTCTTTTTCAAAATCCAAACAGGGGATGTTTGAGCCCTTCATGAAGAGCTTCTACGTCCGATCCACAGACACCACGCACATCAAAACACTGAAGGTTTGAGCCACATTGAGAATATTTTACGCAGTGGATCCCTTTTTACTGTGAAACTTTTTTTTTTTTTTTTTCTTCTCTCTCTTTCTCTGCAGTTGGAGATCCTGACCAACCTGGCGAATGAGGCCAACATCTCCACCATCCTGAGGGAGTTTCAGGTTTGACTTCTAATGGACGATTTTGGTCGACGAGACGCCCGCCTTGACGTTGGTTCTCTCGCAGACGTACGTGAAGAGCCAGGACAAAGCCTTCGCGGCGGCCACCATCCAGGCCATCGGGAGGTGCGCCACCAATATCGCCGAAGTGACGGACACGTGCCTCAACGGTCTGGTTCTGCTGCTGTCCAACAGAGATGGTAAAGTGGGCACTATTATTCTTCTTATTTTTGGTCTCGTTGTTTTTGTCCTTGTTCTTCTTGCTCTCGTTGTTCTTGTTCTTCGACTGATTTAGGAGGAAGTTCCAAATGCATACATGCGGCATAATACTGCAATTGCAGTAAAAAAAGACTCGGGATAGGAATTGCTAAGAATTTAGTGATTCGGATTCCATTATTTTTACAGCTTATCGATCTCTTATCACTTCCCATTGGTTGGGGGAATGAAATAATACAAATGGGTTTGTTTGCTTTAACTCTTTAATATCCTCAACTTTGGACAGAATATACAGCTTACTTCATTATGCATAATCTGTAATGTACTGTATCCCGAGGAGGAACAAATAAGTAGGCGACTTCTTAAAGTATGTCAAGAGCTCAAAAAGCTTAATGGAGTTTTTGCGTACCTTAAACGGTATCGGAGAGCCCAAAGGAATTGTCCAATTCCACTCTTACCGGTTCAGAGAAAATTAAATATTCGGGCAGGGTTCTCGTTTAATGCGCGTCCCACGTCTGAGATGCGCAAAAATGAGCAGGGGTGCATAAAGTACAATCGGTCTGCGCCCAATGACGCAAAGCATGGCTTAGAGACCACCCTACGTTTGTGTTTGTGTGTGTGTGTTGCTTCCACACAGCGAGGAGTAATCCACTAATAGTACGAGTCACGTCTTGGTGCTAGCCAATCAGCGGCAGTTGTCACTCTCCTACTGTTTTCATGTTGCCTGTGGCGGTGTGAGCAGAGGGCGTGGTGGCAGAGAGCGTGGTGGTGATCCGGAAGTTGCTGCTGACCCAGCCCACCCAGCACAGCGAGATCATCAAGCACATGGCCACGCTCTTCGACAAAATCACGGTACGACTGCACCCGGGTCTGACTATTTGCTCAACGAACGGACGTGCCGCTCAATTTTCTTGGATCGCCCTCGCAGGTGCCCATGGCTCGCGCCAGCATCCTGTGGCTGATGGGCGAGTACTGCGAGCGCGTGCCCAAGATTGCGCCCGACGTGCTGCGCAAGATCGCCAAGACGTTCACCGGGGAGGAGGACATCGTCAAGCTGCAGGCCGTCAACTTGGCGGCCAAGCTCTACCTCACCAACTCCAAGCAGGTATGAGGACGCCAAGCCGCACGCTCTGGAAATCGGCCAATCACAACGCAGAACAAAGGAAGAATTCCATTTGTCCATTTTCGATAGCGCGAGACCTCATTAGGATGGCGGGTTAGCTCGTCTCTCATATTACTGCAGCTCAGTGAGCTATTGTGACCATCGCCTTCATGTCTATCCTTATGGCTGTGTTATACTGCCCCCAGGTGGCCAAGGCGCGCACACCAGAAGGAGCAGCACAATGGCCATTGAATTGATGCGAAAAGTGTGACAAACCGTTTCATTATTTTCATTCCATTTAATTGTCATCACTGTATATTTTCGTAACGCGCAATATTATAGAGTGCTAATTTGCCTCATTAAAAAATATTACAAAAATGTACATTTTTGGGGGGAGGCCGGAACCGATGAATGGCATTTATGTTCATTTCAATGGGGAAAGATACATTTAGATACGACTGTTGCGTTACGAGCTTGTGGACGGAACAAATAAAACCCGTATCCCGTAATGCATAATCCATACTTTGCTGATGTTTTATTATTATTTTAATTGTATGAATCATGTTGGCCTTGGGCACCCTTTTTGGGGGCTTTTGCACATGCCCCCCAGAATATGTGCTGTTGCAGCACTACATTCCACAATTAGCTGCAGCGCCACGCTTTCTCACTTTCCTCAGTCTCCTTTCAGGTAACAGTCACCAGCCAACAGACCGAAAGTAAATAAAGCCAGGACAGCCCCCGTTCTCCTCTGTTGTTATTGTTTTGTTTGTGTCTCTTCCGACAGATGCGTTCAATGTGACGTGATCTTTGCAATTCAACCCCCCCCCCCAAAATCTTTGCATGTGGGAGCCACTCATTTACGTCGCTAGCAACCAACGGGGCCACTTTTTTGTAACATCTCCAGACCACGCTGCTGACCCAGTACATCCTCAACTTGGGCAAGTACGACCAGAACTACGACATCCGAGATCGCACGCGCTTCATACGGCAGCTGATCGTGCCCAGCGACAAAAGCGGCGCCCTCAACAAGTACGCCCGCCGCATCCTTTTGGCGTCCAAGCCCGCCCCCGTGCTCCAGTCGCCCTTCAAAGGTACCGCACACTTACAATAGCAACTTATTAATACAGTCAACCACCCGTTTATCGCAGGGGTTCCAGACCCACTTGTGATAGGCGAAAATGCGATGTATAGCGAGCATTTAAAAACTTTCTAAGAATAGTTTTACCCCTCCCACATGCTTAAAACACAAACTTATTTAAACTCACAAACTTATTAAAACACACTTTTGAAAGTAATCCTTAGAATCTGTTCTCATTCTCGCTAGCACAGTTCTCCAAATAATCAGCAGCTGTTTTTGTCACTCCCAGTTAAAGTAGAACTGTTCAACCAAATGATATCATCACCTAGCTTAATGCGAACATATAATGTGAAACGGCATAGAGGTGCTAATGTAAAATAGCACATATGTTATGGTAATTACTGTACATTACTGTACAATATCCTGGCAAAGCACTAGCAGAGTCGTATATAAAATATAATGGAAACCTTTTCTTTCAAAAAATATGCCAAGACACAGGGAGAAGGACGAGATGAGCGTTTTTGGACTTTGGTGACGTAGTAATCGACAACTACTGGCTGTGTCCTACACGTGACAACAGTGTCCTGCAGTTTTCATGTCTGCGGGGGCTGTGGTGTAGAGTAAACATTTGTTTAGTTTTTCACATCACTACAACTGCTATGTTTTTTTGACCTCTACCTTCACGCCATACCACTGATAAGATGCTTTAACAATCACAACTTTTTCCGTTTGCTCTCTGTAATTGTGGTTTCTACTCCTTAAAAGTCCCGGGAACTTTGCACCTCCTGGAGGTGCACGAAGAGTGTTAACCGCCCCGTGTCATTGTAAATGTTCAGCACGGGGACTTTTTCCTTCTGGCGTCGCCTTTCAGATCGAGATCGTTTCCAGCTGGGCACGCTCTCTCACAGCCTCAACAGCAAAGCCGCCGGATACCAGGAGCTGTCCGAATGGCCCGCGGTGGCACCCGACCAGTCTGTGAGGAATGTGGAGGTGATTGAGCCAGTAAGTTACTGCTCGCACAAATCTGTTTTTTAAAAAAAAAAAAAAAAAAGAGAGAAAAATATTTTACAATATTAAAACATTGGTAGAGTTTTTTTCATGCAGGAAATTTGCATCGAAATAATTTTCTATATGAAAAAATGTGAGGTATAATAATAAAAAAAGAAAAAAATAATAATTTTGTGGTAAAATGTTTTCAGGTCCAAGTAGTTTTATTTAAAATGTTATATATTTTTAGCACAGTACAGTAAAACTATTATATTTTGCTATTATAAAGTGTATTTATTTTTATACTTTTAGTATAATAAAATATCAAAATTCCTTATAACCACAACTAAATTTAGTCAAAAGACAAGCAAATTCTAAGAAAATAAATGTAAATATTTTATTTCTTCTGGAACTGAAATTAAATTGATTAAAAACATAACATAAATGGGCAATTTTAAATCGAAAAATGGAAAATTCTTATAACATTTTTTTGTTTCTTTTCTGTTAAACATTTAAATATATGGTAGAAACAAGTATTTCAGGCATGACTTAGTTCTATTGGAATGTTTTTTTTGTGTGTGCAGTAAAACCTTTATTTATATATATATATATAATATGCAATCTTGTGCAAAATATAATTGGAAAAAAAGCAAATCATAAGAGGAAAAATGTTACAAATTATTTTTATTCTTTGTTTACTGCACTGCATTTTAAATACATTTAATAAATAAATAAATCCAGATTTGTGAGCAATTAAAAGGTCATGTATAAAACAAAATGTACTCTTATACTACCCGTTTTGATTTCTTCAGCAGCCCGACTGCGCAGCGAAGTAATCGGACCTGGACTACTTGTTAAATCCAAGATCTATTCTTTGTTATTCAAAATGTTTACTTTTTTTGATGGGCGAAAACGTGCTTTCCTCTGCCCCGTTGAGGTGAATGAGCGGGCGCCGCTCGTTGGGAAGGCCAAGCCGCCCGAACCGGATGACAAGTTCTACTCTGACGAGGACAGAGACAAAAAGGACGACGCTTCCGACAGCAGTGACGACGACAGCCGCGCTAGCAGCAGCAGCAGCAACGAAGGTTAGCGTCACAACTCATTTAACGTCCAAATATATTGACTCTCAACCGCCGTTTATCGCAGAGGACGCGTTCCAGACCCACCCGCAATTGGCTCTTTGTTCGTTTACTCCCAGTTGAAGTTTACTGTGAAACGTACACAGAACGTAAGAGTTAAACATTGTGTTTTTAAACACCAAAATGTTCAACCAAACCATGGAATTTTGTCGAATGTAAGTCTGGTAGCTTAATGGCAACATGTCATGTGAAATGCGATAGACTGGCTATTGAAAATTAGCATTCATATCACTGCTTCTTTAACAAACCCAGAGCAGCAACACACAGTGTTGAACAAAAGACAATTAAACGTTGTACAATGGACAGTGTGAGACAGATTGTCGCGACGGTCCGATTGTCTGTCTGATGGTCCGATCAGAATCCGGAAGCGGCAGTGACGAAGAGTCCGACGAGAGATCCACTGATTCTGGCAAAAGTTCCGGTGAATCAGAAAGGAGCTCCAGCGAGTCTGAATCCGAACAGAAGAAGAAAACCAAGAAGGCGCCGGCGGAGAAACGCGAGCCAAACACCGCTGACAGGTACTGAAGCAGCCCAGATGTTACTTTGCTTCCTCTTCGCCTTCATAATCAAACGGCCACAGGCTCAAAACAAATGCTTCATTTCTCTTTGCATCCATGAGACAAAGAGTGTTAATATGTCATCCACAAAACTAAAATGAATGTGAAGCATCTTCTTTCAAGCTACATAGAGTGTTTAATTTGTTCCATTACCACGCCACTAATGCAACACTTTCAAATCCTCTTTCTCCTTTGAAAGAAATGGAAATGCCGTTAATCTGAATCAGAAATTGTTGTAACGTCTCCACAAATTGAGGGTTTTAAAATACATTGAATAATGCTCAGAGTAGTTTTTACTGGCTTCTGATTTCAAAGTTAGCCACCAATTTGTTGTGTTTATGTAATCATGTGGGCATCATACAGTCATATGGGTTTACGAGTGCAACCATAACGACAATGTGGCCCGTGACAAAAATGAGTTTGACACCCCTGAAATACACAAAGAAGATGCTCTTCTAAGATCGGTAAGATGCAGAAATATTCGTCGATTAACGTAAAGATTCAGGTTATTTCTTGCAATAAACCAACATTGCATTGCATTGTGGGAATAGCGTGGTGTAATGTCATGTCTGCTATTGTCTTACTGAGAATTCTATCGAATAAAATATTGTTTCCATCGCAGCCAGCACTCGTCGAGACAGAATCCCCTTTCACACTGTCCGCCAAAGTTGTCTTTTTTTTTTTTTTTTTTTCTTCTCTCCTGCGATTCCAATGCAGTAGCTAATGGAGCAGAACGGTCCTCCGCCAGGGTGGGCCACATTTACACAGCTAATAGCTAATGACTTGTGCCGCCTGGTGTTAACAATGAATGCTTTTCGACTCATTACGGCGCTCTTTTCAAATTCGCGTCCTTCGCACAAAGTGGCGTCCGATACCCGCGCTCCGCCTGACCCCGTTCTCGCCATTATCCGGCGCCATTAGCGTAGCCCACACGCGCACGGCGTAATTAGGGCCGCTCACCCCCGTGCTTCCACAACAAACGCGGCATAATGCCCTCATTACGGCCCGGTCGTTCCCGCCCGAACCTAATCAGGCCCGCGGTGATTCAAGACTTTTTCCTGTTCGCCGCAAATGAAATCTGTCGGCCAAATGAACACTGGCTTTTTTATCATGACCCAAGTTAGAGAAACGCTTGGCGACACAATTCCCCTCATTAATTTAACAGCCGAAAGTAGCGGGTGGAGCGGAGTAAACACTCATTATGGGGACAAATTGAAGACACGCGAAGCCAGCCAATGAGACGGGACGGCGGTGGAGAAACGTAACATTAAATTAGCTCGGCAAGTGCATGGATCGTTTTCTTTTTTTGACCTACTTTGGATTCCGCCAGGCTTGCCCGTCAATGGATGGCGGTGCAATGGCCGCTCCTCCCACTCACCCCACCGTTTATCGTGGGGAATATAACAATAGATCATATATCAAGCTAAATATTCTTGACTCTCTGTGAAGAACAACTGTTACTGCAGCTCACGGATGTTGGTTTTGAACAGCCATGTATAGCTGTATTTCTGTGTTATACTGCCCCCGGGTGGCCAAGTCGCACACACCAGAAGGAGCAGCACAATGTCCATTTGAACTGAAGGAAAAAATGTGGTTAAAAACTGTTGAATTCTTGAAATTCTATTGAATTATGTAATTACTGTAGGTTATAAGTACAATATTGTAGAGAGAGTGCTATTTATTTCTGTATTAATAAACACATTAGAACATTTTATTGGATTTATTGATGTTGTTTTTTTGCAAAAGCCTGAAACAAATGAATGGCATTTCCTTTCAATGGCTAAAGGTAATTAGAAATGTCACGGAACAAATTCTATTTGTATTTCAAGGCACCACTGCATACTGTAGCAACAATTGTGTTAAAAAAAAAAACCACGCAATTTAGTCGGGGCGCGAACGATGAACTTTGTCATAGTAGGGTGACACTGTATCGAGAGTGTTGTGAACGTAACGTGTTCCGGGTTTTTCCTGGCTGAGATTTAGGCGGCGCTGGCTCAAAGATTTACATTTGTTTTTTTTTTTTTTTTTACATTTGTCTTAAATCATACTGTACAAAATAGGAATACACAAACCCTCTGTTATATTAAGTGTACCACGAGTGACTCTGTGCAGTTATACAGCCAAGTTAAAATATTAGGCAAAGCTGACGTTAAAGTAACCTTAATTTGCGACGATTCCAACCGTTCTTTCACCAGCGACTCGGATAACGGCGACGCCGAACCCACGGCCGAGGGCAGCAGCTCGTCGTCCGAAAGCTCCTCGTCCGAGACCGACTCTTACTCAGAATCGGCTTGTGCCGCAGAGCGACAGAGGAAGAACGACGTCGAGTCCAAACCCAAGGTAGCCCTTTCTGTTTGCGCTTTTTATGCGAATGTCGCCAAGTCTGCCAACCCGTTCTCTGTTGTAGGTGGACAACGGGGCCGAGAAGGAAGTGTCCTTGCTGGATCTCGATGACTGTGAGTTCACCGTGCAATGTATTGTGCTTTTTTTTTTCTTCTTTCTTTTCTTTTCATAAACTTCAGCTGCCGATAAAACCGGAAGATGGAAGTCAACGATGCTCCGAGCTAAATGTGCTAATATTTAGCGGCCCAAATCTGCTTTGTGTGTTTTGTTGTTGTTGGCTTTCTGTCTTCATGAGAAACATAATCTTTCAAGCTATTTCTATTCAGTATTAGAATGTCAAAAACAAAATGGAGAACCTGGGCTCATATCCTAGGAAAGGGGCGGAAATACAGAAATGCAGCCTAAAAGCCTGTTTTTGGCAACTGCAAGAAGTACTAAGAATGTGTGATAAACCTAAAACATGAGGGTGCTTTGTGTCATGTCATGTACTGGTGTTCTTGGTGCTTCTTAGTTTTCGTGCCTCCCGCAAGCACAACCAAGTCCTCGGTGCTCTCTCCGAGTTTGCTGTCGGACCTGGAAGGACTTTCGCTCTCTGGCGTCTCCGCCGCCACGCAGGTGCGTCCGTTTGTGTCGGTCCGTGTGTGTGTGTGTGTGTGTATGCGTGCATGCATGCGGTGTGTTTTTCGTCTTGTTTGTGTATGTTTGGTTTGACTGTGTGTGTGTGTACGTTGGTTTGTGTTCTTGTGTGTGCGCAGTGTGTTTTTTCACGTGTTCTGTTATCTTGTGTATGTCCGCGTTTGTGTGTTACGCGCGCGTGTTCGTTCGTGCGTGCGATTGTGTCCTCGTGCGTGTTCATTTGTGTGAGCGTGTACGTGTTCTTGTATTTGTTCGTGTACGCACGTTTGCATGTGCGCGTGCGTTCTAAAAAGCGGCAGGCAACACTTCCTCCATCAATGTGTGCTGAGAGTCCGTCGTTGCTGGCGCAGGCTGCGAAATGAGCTTCTCCTCCCCGGCGGATCATTTGCGCTCCAGACGCCAAAGTATTGACCTTTTCTGACGCCTTCTATTTATGGCCCGTCAGGATGCCTCTCTCGCGCCGCCCGTCTCCTCTGCACCCTTGAACTCTATTTCTGCCGGCGGGCCTCGCTCCCCGCTCCCCGCGCCGTTCCTTGCCTTCCATCTCTCCGTTGCGTTCCCCCGCGCGTCCTTCTTGTGTATATCCGATGGTCGACCTTTCCCGCTGTGACGGCCTCTTCTCTCTCCGCCGCCGTGTGTACTTTGTATCCCGCCCGCTTGCTCCCAGGAGAGAGCAAAATGTCCGGATCATTTTTCATTTTTCCCCGCCGTGGGCCGTGTGTGTTTTCCACCTCAGCGCCGAGGTACGGCACCGACGGAAATATAAACTCTGCGCACCCCTGTTCAAATGCGAGGTTACGGTGATGCATCATTTCCAAACTTTTTTGACCAGTAATGTGACCGAAAAGCTGTACAACTTCTCAAGAGTGTCGTGAAAAAATAAACCGAGATTGTGGTTGCAGATGGTTGCCATTGCACAGCTTCTCATACAAGGCGATGGATGTGGCTGTGCGCAGAGCTAACTCTGATTAACCCAGAATAAAGTTCAGTTGTTCTGGTAGGATTTTTCTGACAAATCACCCACTATTCTAGTCACATCTTAAGGTACAAGCCATGGTCCGCGTAGAGCTTCCACAGCATCAGAGGGATCTCGTTGTTCGGAGGTATCAGTCAGGACTCTGGAGAAGGGTACTAACGGATTTTCAAGGTGTTAAATATACCACGGAACACAGCGAAGACGGTCATCGACGAGTGGACGTTAGCGAGAATTGAGAGAAGACGTTACCAAGAAAGACGTTCACGCTTTAACGCCGCGGGCGCGTTCGGCCGCGCCGTCTTTCTCGGCTCGCCGGGCGACCGCCGGCCTCCTGACTTCCCCCGCCCGCCGTTCGCAATGATTGACAGCCGCTCTCGGGCTGAAGGCCGGCCCGTAGAAATGCAGATTACAACAGCTGATTTAGAGCCAATTCGATGCATAAATACATGATGGGCGTCGGGATGCGCCGAGCGGGGTAAATAAGTTCACCTTTTTATATGCCCGTGCGCACGCACACACAGACCGGCCCCCGGTGTCATTTCTATTTCTGCGCAATCTGCCGACGGAGGCGGCGAGCGAGACTCAGCTGAGCGCTCGGGCACTTTTAGAGAATTACGCCGTGGTTATCAAAGGCATTTAGATTAACCTCGGTCACCGTCTTTGACCCGCGCCGCCCCCCCCCACTCTCCCTCGCATTCGCCGGCTCCCCTCTAATAACATTTTGACATTAGGATCTCTCACCGACGCCTCCCTTAAATCCCAAGCGTAGCCGCGGACCTCTTCCACCGCCGATCCTGATAGTGTCTCATTCATAATTAGACGCCCGCGCCGCTAGTAGGGGGGAAATTGAACTGTCAGTGGCGTTTGACCCCATCACGCCCAGAAGAGGGCCATCATAATTCGTTCATTTGCTGTCCGTCAGGCCCCTCAGCATCGGTGGACCCGGTACTCCTCCTGGCTCATAATTAGACGTGAACTCGGAGAGCAGACCTCTCGCCGCCACTCAAACGGCGGCAGATTGACTCGCGCCAAAGATGGGAGGGGGAAAAAAAGAAGAGAGAGAAAATGCCCGCGTGGAAATGTTTGTGCCTTCCAAAATGTCTTTTTAAACTTTTTATTCTCAATAAACAGTGCCTTGAGACTCGACCATTGAAATACGTGGAAATGTCATCCATTTGTATTGGCCTGTTTTGGGTTTTCTTTTTAAAAAAAATGGAAAATGGCACATGTAACAAATTAAACAGTTTGTGCATCCTGATTAATTCATTGCAACTCCTGGTGTGCACACCTTGGCCACCGGAGGGCAGTATAACCCAGTCATGAAGACACAAATGAAAATGACATTCACAACAACTGTAAGTGACTCAGTAAGCTGCAGTGATGCACTGTATCCATTATTTGTCACAGAGGATAAAGAATATATTCCTGAGTATAGTTATCGTGTCTGTCTTCATTAGTTGATGCATAATTCGTGTTCAAATATCAGTTGCTTAAAATAACACCTTGACTGTCTATGCCGTTTTGCGTTGTGTTAGCTTTTGAGCTAGCAGAAGGCAACGTTTTGTGGCTTTAAAGAGACAATATGTAATCTCTCTTTAATTTGAGAGTAATCGTCACCCGGGAGTGACAATCGACATCTGAATCGTTCACCATCTGCCAAACTGCTGCTTATTGTGAAATGATTTGAACACAGCGCTTGCAAGTCAAAGCAAAGAATCGGCTGGATGACGCCTCGT
This sequence comes from Phycodurus eques, assembly GCF_024500275.1. NCBI lineage: Eukaryota > Metazoa > Chordata > Actinopteri > Syngnathiformes > Syngnathidae > Phycodurus > Phycodurus eques. The sequence goes on along the minus strand of NC_084539.1, from coordinate 22,707,659 downwards.
AGCTCAAACGCGTGACCCGAGGGACACTTAACATTCCGACTTAACATTCCAACTGATATTATTCAACAATGTACAAATATTGTTTACTGTCACACTGATTTATAGCGAAACACGCATATTCGTGTGTCACTGAAACAGAACAGCCTTTGTGCAGCGGGATCCATCAAATAGTTTGATGTGACTCAATGAAGGACATACTGCAAGTTGTTCCTTAGCGTTAGCCACCTATTAGCGCTAATGTGCGCTGGTGGCCGCGTGGATAATTAATGGTGTGAGAGTAGCTCATTTGCTGATAAATTGGCATAAATGAAGTCACCTCGCAACGAGACTCCTAGTTACATGAGTGAGTAGGTGCGCTAGGCTGTTGCAAACATTTATTTAATTCAATTTGCCACCAAGGTCTTTGCGCCTTCTCTCCATTAATTGTCATCTCCGCAAACCGAAGGGGACAATTAGGCCTTAAAGTTCCTCGTCGAGGGCGCGATCAGCTGCTTTTTTCTTTTTTTTCTTTTTCTTTTGTTTTCTTCTCCCCGAAACCAGAAATGGATTTTCAATATAACCCCCCACCCCACCCACCCCGCACTTGTAAATGGGCCGTCATGCGCGCGAGGCTACGCCCGGCTCCCGTTAGCCCTTTCGGATATGTCAGCGGGATTTTCAGGTCATTTGCCACGGAGGCGTCGGAAGCGCATCCTCGCCGGCCGCCGCTCTGAAGGTGACTGCCGGCGGGCGTCATCCATCACGCCGCCTTCCTTTAAGTTGACGCATAATAGAGCCTCTCAATCAACGCGTTCCCTCGTTGTCACCTCCCCATTCCTGCTGTCCGACGTCGGCGAGGAGGAGGAGGGAGGAAGGGGAAACGCGACTGACAAGGGAGTCAAGGTTGCATCCCTCTTGTTGCCTTTATTTACACTTGCGGTGTTATGGCCTGCGGAAGAGGACAAGAGCTCACGTTGGCGCTGCTGTCAGACGTTAACTGTCCACTGTGTCAAACGGGTGACGATAAGCTCCGCGAAAGCTGTCCGGCCTCCCGGAAGGCGGCACGAGGGGGGGCGCGCGCCGGGGGGGCCTCGCGGGAAGCGGCTAAATCTCAGGCCGACGTTACGGCCGGCTGGATTGACACGGACGCGTCCGAAAGTGGCCCGGTAAATTTGCAGGCGTGACGGCCGCCCGCGCTGACAAATGTTTGCGTGGCCGCCTTTTGCAGCGTGTGAGGGGCTCGTCATCGAGGACTCCTGGCGGTGTCTGTGGAATTTCCTCTGAGATGAAATAAACACCTGAATTAGGGCCTGAGCATTGGAGAAGCAAGCACCCCCTTTTGCAATGGCTTGGTTTCTTCTGACTGTTCTTTGAAAAGAATTATTCACGATGGTTAATCCCCCGCGGGATGGATATGTTCGAGGTCCACTCGCAATGAATCAAAATCCGAGATGTAGACAAACCGTATCGAAACCTTTTTTTACCGTCGCTTTACATCTCCCACACAGAATAAGCAAATTGAAATAAAAAGAAACGGCAAACAAGTCAAGCTTCAGTCGGGCACTTACTGCATCTTACATTGAGGAGCTAGCCATTAGCTTTCTTTGCGTCATTTTGAAAGGTTTACAACCCGACCGCGTAAGGAGCCTCACGTACCTGAAGGAAATTATGGCAAAGGTCACAGATTTCTCATGTTAAACACTCACCTCGTCCACAAAGTAACATTTCAGTTGTTTTTTTTTGCGTTGACACCGCATGATTCATTGTATTCAATTAGCTTCATGTGCTTGTTTATTCATCTGTTTTGTGTTTACACGTTGATTTTCTGCAAAGAATACCTTCCCCCACTCTTGTACTTGCCCGGTGTGTTAAAAGGTACTCGTGCTCATTTACACTCTGTTGGCATACGTCTAAAAAAAAAACACACACAAGCAAGATGAAAGTGTAAAAAATAAAGACTCATGCTAAATACTGCTGGTATATGACAACATATGAACTTTTTTTTAATTGAACAAACAACAAGTTGTGTCTCGAGAGAGGTTTTCGGGGGGTAAAACAATACATGTAACAATAATAATTCAAGTTAAGAAAAATGAACCAGTTTCAACAGCAGACATGAAATTGGGTGGACAAAAGCGTCATAATAGGACGCACCAGAAAGTCTCAAGGACCCATGCCCGATATTGAACAGGAAGTCGGCCATTTTGGGTGACTTTTAGGGCGCTGGCTTTTGCAAGCTACTGTTGGGAATTGGCCCAAATGAGCCCCATTTAGCGTGTCAAATTTTCTTCATTTTGATTGGCATTTGGCACCACTGTGTACCTTTTTTTTTTTTTTTTTTTTTTCCCCCCAAGAACAAAAATATATCAAAACCTGAAGAAAATACAATCTGCATTGTGGCTTAGCAAAAGGAAAGCGTGAAAAAAGCAGGTGGGGGGGTGATGTATTCGCCAACATGACAATAAATGTGCTCTTCCAGTAATCAAGAGGTCAAGTAAAGAGCTGAGGAGTCGAGAGTGGCGTGCTTCCAAAATGCATCACGTCTCTCTGTGTTTACCCTGCGCTTAATTCAATTTTCTTTGACCGAAAGGGTAAAAGCTCCTTTTTGAAAGAAGCAAAGCAGCCTCTTGTTTCGACTCATTACGTTTTTTGTTTGTTTGTTTTATCCCCCCCAAGTGAACATCCAGTCCATTTCCAACTGCGAGTGAGGGCATTTCTTAATTGGGCACGCGTTAATAAAGAGCTTTTGGTGGCACGACTCCAGTCAGATGCAGTGCTTTTTTTTTTTTTTTTTTTTTTTTTGAAATGATGTTATGTCCTATGTGTGTGTGTGTTCCCCATTAGGTGACGAGTCCGTCTTTCGAGCCGGTGAAAAGCTACGAGCTGCTTCACCACATGAGCGGTAAGGGCCTGTCCGCCAAGTACCGCTTTCCGCGGCAGCCCTGCTTGTACGGGCCCAGCATGGTGGCCGTGCAGGTCACGCTGACCAACTGTTGCGAGCGCCCCCTGGAGGAGATCCACGTCGGAGAGCGCAGCCCCGCCGGCCTCAAGATTCTCTGCTTTAACACTATCGGTGAGCGATCACCACCCCTGATAGTCGAAACTCTACACCATAGAGCGATAATTTATGAAAACATTTTTTAGAGCGTTTTACCCATCCCTCACGCTTGAAACGCATTTAAAAATATGACAACTTCTTCAAGTATTCCTTAGTGCCTACTCTCACCCTCTTGCTGTCAAGAAATGTTGTAGAACATTACTTTGAGGTAACGAAAAGAAGACTGGCTTGTGTGCTTGCTCTAAACTGTTTGTTTGAAGATTACTGTCAAACCGACATAAAAAAAATCTAATATTGTATGTTTGAACACCAAAATGTTCAATCGAACCATATTATTTCGTCTAATGAAAGTCTGTTAGCTTAATGCTAATATATAATGCTTTGGTGTTTTGCATTATATGTTAGCATTGAGCTAGCTGACTTATCTTGGGCGGAATTAATTATATGGCTTGTTTGAAGTCAAATCAAATATGTTTTACTTTTCTTTTTTTGTTTTCGCTTTGCTCTTTGTTGCATCCCAAAATTTTAGTTACGAACGAGCTTGAGATATGCCGACACTCAAGCGGGAGGGGGGGGGAAGAAAATGGAGCAGTTGAGGTACTGTGATGCCCTCCCCATGTGGGCGAGGAGAGCCACGGTCGCCATTGATCGAAGGGGCCGAATACAAAATGAGAACGCTCACAAAGAGCCGCAGTAGACCACAACTCACGCTCACTCGCAGACAAACCGGCCAACCCGACTCCAGCTCCTGACTCGCTCGGCCACGCCCTTAAAGGCACAAGTCCAACACCCGATTACTACAATATGTAGAGTAATTACACTTTATAAACCAAGTGATTTCATTACCTTCTTTGATGGGGTTTTCATGAAAACAGTGCTACTTTTCTTCGGCGTCGTCCCAATGCGTCCCCGTCCATCAATGCAGCCTCGGCTCATCCCCGCTAGCTGGCATCGATCACGGCCCACGCTCGTTCTGCTGTACGACGGCGCGGCTACCGCCGAATCGCACGCCCGCGCGTGCCGAGCGGCCGATTGCGACGCATCGATCGCTCGTCCGAGGAAGCGGCGGGTTATTAGTTAGGATCGACGGGCAGGCGCCAGGAGGAAGAAACGGCGGGATTCACGCAGGCAAAGCTTGACTTGCCGCGTCGTCGTTTGTTTATGGGGGATAAATGATTATTAGAGCTTCAAGGTTAGAGTGCTGTAATGTATTTTGCTAGTTCGCTAGCTCCTGTTTTCCAACATTTATTGAGCAAAGGCACAATTTTCACTTTGGACAAATTGAGAGGGGGCAAAAGTACTTGCACACATACTTCACAAAAGCAAACAACTGTGGTTCCACGCTCTCTTTTTCAAAGGTCTTCGGGCCATGAGTGATGCAGTACCGTGAAATGATGAGCTGACTAAGCGGTTTAAAAGGGAGAAATGAATCTCCACACTAATATACCTTTGTGGCTGAACACTTCCTTCTGCACCAAAGCAATTCAGCGATCCATTTTCAACAAAACAGCCTTCCTCTCAAATGTCGCTAACGTCACTCTTTTCACTTGTAATAGCCCGAAGAAAAAAAAAACGAGAAAAAAAAAAAACTTGCAGACTTTGAATTTTGAGGTGACAAAATGCCGCTCGGCGTCCGCAGGGTGAGGGCAGAAGGCTTCTCACACAACGTAAAGAACATGAATAGAGTTGGCATTTTTAACACGTTGAGTGGATTAATATTGCATAACAATAACAATGTGGAGATAGACCGGTAGTATAGTTTTTTTTAATTGCCCATATGTGGACATACAGGGTTTCCACCTCACCTCACCGCAACGATTTGCACGTTGTTCCATGAAGTGCTAAAGTGTAGCAATGGCTTAGAAATGTACAATTACTCCAACATCAATGCTAATTTCCGTTAGCCCCTATACAGGCTTGTATTATACGTTAGCATTTAGCTCGAAATGATATGGTTTGGTTGAGCATAGGGGTGTTTAAATCTTTTATGGTTTATATGTCCGTTTAACTGTAAACTTCAACCGCAAGTGACAAATGAAAAGCTCGAAGCAAAGCACACTGCGCTCTGATTTAAAGTGTGTGCGACCCGGGCGTCTTTTTGTTTCCCCAAAGTGATGTTGTACGATATTGTCCCATTTCTTGAGCGTGAGAACAGGCACTAAGAAATATTTAATAAAGTTTTGCTGGGTGTGTGGGGTAGAACGATCCAAAGTATTTTATCTCATCTCTATCGCGGATTTTTACCTATTGTAGCATTTTTGTCTTGAATCTATCAAAGGCTGTGTCGCAGCTCACCTCATCTCTTTGACACTGATGCATCACAAGCTTGTTGTCGTGGAAACGTGCTGTGAGACTGGAGGACAGACTTCACGCGCACACACACACACATGCGCACACACTGGCGGCCTTGCCTTGTAAGCTAACAAACACAAGCGTCGGCTTTACCTGTCGGTTCCACTCTGACGGCTTCCTCCTCCTCCTCCTCCTCCTCGCCACCCTTGTCACTCACGACAGACTCCCTTTGTCTCTGCTCCCCGCAGAACGTTTGGATCCGGAGGCCTCGGTGACCGTTTCCATGGGCGTCGACTTCAACGACTCCACGCAAGCGGCCAACTTCCAGCTGTGGTAAAAACAAAAACAAACAAAAAACAAACGCAGACGTTTCTTTTGTCATGGTCGCTCAAGTCATTTTGGGATTGCCGTCTGTTGGTTACTTAGTCAGGGTGAGTAAAAAAAAAAAAAAAAAATACAGAACACTTTCTCATGGACTGTTAGTAGAGGGGTGGGCGTCACGGGGAAATGTGGTTGCAAGTTCGGTTCATCGGGAAAATTGTTTTCATGTTTCATCGCAGTAAAATAGTCAAAACTATGAGATGAACGTTAGCTTTTCTTGGTCACGGTCAATTCTCACGTAGTTGTTTTGATTGGCATTTGTTTCTTAGTTTGGGAGAGCCATAAACCGCATAACAGATTCCTACAAAAGTTATGACGGGGGAGGCACATATGCCGAGCAAGAAACCACCGAGCTTGAGGAAATTATTTTCACTTCTAAAATGACGGCCTGCCTCCGTCGGGGCCAAGTCGTACAGCAACCCGCCAGATCCGGTCCACGTATTTTGTAACGGAAAACATCGCCACCTACAGGACTGGAATAGATCAGGATTGCCTGGAATGTTGTGATTGTTTTCAATAAAACAATCAGGCGGAAAGGTGATTATTTTTGTCACCATTGCTTCTTGCATAATGTTTTGATAGCCGTTTGTTGGCGAGTCAAGGTAGGCAACAAAACGGCATAATAGATTCCCACGAAACGTATGAGCAGAAGGGAGAAACTATGAGAATAGGGTGCATATCAAGGAAATACTTTTCACTTTTTATAACGTTACAGTCGGCTTGCAGCGGGTGGCTCCACATCCTAATGGAGCTTCAGTGAAAAAGATGGCCGTGTGCAGGAATTGGCATGCGCTTCGTAATGTGAATTACTGCCGCCGACAGGACTGGAGTGGAACAGCATTGTCGTCGTGAAATTTCCGTCAAACAAATCCGACGTTGAGGGTTGATTTGCCTTCTTTTCTTTTTCTTCCTCTGTTCTCTCCTTACTTGCCGCACTTGCAGCGTTCCCACGTGAGACGGCAGCCACAATTGATTATCGCCTCTCCGCGACAACAATTATTCTCCCGTTAATCGGGCCCTGGCCTGCGTCCGCTCTCTCGACGCCAATCGATAACCTTATGAGAAAATCTGCTTGGCGCGGAGGAATCCATCCTGCCACAAACACACAACAACAACACAAATGTTTGGAACTGAATTTGTGTAGAACGTGAAGCCAAAGTGATTTGTTTAGTTTTTTTTGTTTCTGTGGCGGCTCAGCACTAAAGAGGACCGCTTCAGTGTTTCCATCCAGCCCGCCGTGGGGGAGCTCCTGACACCCTGCAGCCTCTCGGAGACGGACTTCTGCAAGCAGCAAAGTGAGCCACGCGCCAAATCCGCGGAAAAACAAGTTTGCCATTTTATTGTGTGCGACAATACAGTAAAGCGCTGTTTGGAGTGAGGAATATGTTCAGAGCCACAAGAAAGAAAGAGAGACCATACAGGGGAGGGGAAAAAAAGCACAAAAGACAATACCCACTTTTGCTTTCTCCCGTCCGTCCACAGGTAAACTCCGGGGCATGAACGAGACCTCGGCCACTATCGCCATGGCGACGGCCCACGTCTCCAGCCAAGCGGTCGCCCGGCGGGTCCTGTCGGTGGCCAACGTGGGCTCGGTGGCCTCATCTGAGACTCGCCTACACAGGTGAGCCCAAATGATGGACTTGAGATTTTAGCAGCTGTGCACAAAGCAAGGCACCTTTATTTGTACCGCACAATTCTTACACGAACCAATGTGCTTTGCTGCCATCTTTTTGAAGTCGAGGAACTTTGTTGAAGTGAGTTGAGGGGCTTCATTTAGACAGAAGTAGTGCTTTTTCGCCACCATTTTGGCTCATCCCGGTGCCAAGGAACAAGGAAGTGAGTTGAGGAGCTTCTTTTAGAACGGGGCCCACGGGTGTCAGTCATTTTTGTCGCGGGCCACATTGTAGTTATGGTTTCCCTCAGAGGGCCATTATGATTGCGAATCCACAGTAATGTAGAAGTGCAAATTGAGTCAGAAGTCAGTACAAATTGTTTGTTCAAATTTTATTCTGTTTATTTTATCGGTAACACAAAATGCTTGCCGTATCGCAACGTTATAAAGGCGATTTGCCATTTTGGTATTTTCGCTTTCGCGCGCCACATACAATGATGCGGCGGGCCAGATCCGGGCCGTGGGCCTTGAGTTGGACACGTGTGTTTCGGAAGAAAAGTAGCGCTTTGGTGCCATCTTGCTGGCATCCTGATGCCGAGGAACTATGTCGAAGTGAGTTGAGCTTCATTTACAGTCAGTTTGAGAAGCTGCATTCAGACAAGAGTCGTGCTTTGCCGCCATCTTATGTTATCTCCAAATATTTAGCTGGGCATCAATTCCTCTCAGAATGTCACTTTTTGTTCCGATGGAAAACGTATTTACGAAGAGCGTTTGTACTTGTTGACTTCCCGCCACGCTGTCGGGCCTTAATGAGCCGCCTTTGGAAATGAGCCGGACGTGCGTGCGTCCCGCCTGCGGAATGCCCCAAGATGGCCGGCTGTGTAATTGGTGCGCGCAGAGTGTGCTAATGAGCTTCCTCCTCTGTCGCGCACACCTTGAGCGATAATTAGACAGAGCTGCGCTTCCTCCATCTGCCTCTCCTTCGCTTCCTCTTTGTCACCTCTCGCGTGTGACCGATTCCTATAGATCGCAGGAAGACGGGATGCTGGCTCACGCAATAGGAGAGTGGAAAATCCATGTCAATGTCCGATACCCGTCGTGCGCGCTCCGCTCACGAGAAGATGCGGCGTGGCCTCGTGACTAACTTCGTCAATCAATCGTGTTGTCTCATCGCCGACACGTGTGGAAAGCGCTTTCAGCATTTATTCCGTATCCTTCGACAAGTTTCCGTCGTCGGGCGAAAGTGGCACGAGGAGAGGGGGAAAATAAACGCAACTCTTCTGCTAGTGCGCTGGGATTGTATCACTAGTGAGGACAAAGAGGGTACTAGTACAGTACAGGGACCTGAAGTTGGATATCAAGGGTGTTGAATAAATGCTTTCTTTACTTTACATGTTTTATTATTTTATTTTTTTTGCACCTTCAGATTTTTAAATGCAAATTTTAGTTTTTCCCACCAAAGTTGCTTTACGCTGACAAGTGAATGGAAGTGTGTAAATATGCCCTTCCGCAAAATGTGCATGAGCAAAAAAAGTCAATAGAGACCCTTTCCCACAGTGTTGTTTTTTTAAAATGCAATTTAAAAAAATAAAAAATGCCCTTTCAGTGTCATTTTAAAAGACAAAGCCAAATAAATGCTCTTTTAGTCAATGGTTTTAATAGACTTAAACAAACACGTGCAAATAAATGGCTTTTCTTACCATTCAATTGTTTACATATTTTTATATGAAAACACAATTAAAAATCAATGACAGTCATGTTATTTTACATTTAAATGAAAGTAAAAACTAAACTAAATCCTCTTTCCCACAAAATATGTATTAAAAAAAAAACCTTTATATAAAATAAATACAAACAAATGCCCTTTCCCCCAATGTAAGTTTTTGAATTAAAATAAAATATAGATACTCTTTTCCTTATTTTTTTTTCAAATTTGTATTTCAAACCATCACGATAAAATCAAAACTAACCAAACCATATTACTACGTTAATTTACACATTTGAAAAGGTTAAGGAAGAAGTAAAAGCATTTGATGTATTTTTTCTTATGTAAATGCCTCGCAATGCTATTATATTTCACATTTTTGAAATAATAAAAAGAAATACTTTTTTCCCACAATGTAAAAAAAACATTTAAGTCAAAATAAAATAAATACGAATAAGTGCCCTTCGGAGTCTAAAGTTCTGCTACTCGTCTAGAAATCAGAAAACCGTTTCGGTCCTGAAATGCTAATGGGATATAAAGCCAGTCGGGCTCTGAAATCGACAGACTCGGGTCAAATATCGGAGCAAACACGGCGAAGCGGCTTTCGGCTGTTATGCCGCACACAAATGGAACAAGTTGCCAGCAGAAGTGACGTCAGCCCCAAGTGGGAATGTTTTCAAGTCCGCCTCAAAACCTCACCATGCGTTTCCACTTTTAAATGATATTTCTTTTAATTGTATTTTTTTCTCTTTGTTTTGAATGTTGATACGTTGTTTTTTTTCTTTGTTTTTAAATGTGCAAAGCACGTTGAGTTACCTTGTCTATGAACTGCGCTATATAAATACATTTGCTTTGCTTTCCCTATTTTTCAAAAAAAACATTTTCTACGGGCTTCGATTTTTGCTCAAATAAATTTTGCAGTATTTGTTTAATTAAAAAAAAACGAATAATGAATGAATAGGTGGCCTTTCCGCAATGTCAACAGAAGCAGTTCGCCCAGCGACCAGCGGGGCGCAGCGCTGCCTCTCCCCACTCGAGAGAAGCAGTGGCGGGCGGGGGGGGGCGTGAGGGGGAGTCGGGGTCGGGGGGGGGGGGGGGGGGGGGGGGGGGCGCCTGCCGACGAAGCCGAATTGATCGCTGCGAGGGACGATGGCAATAAATCAAGCGGGAAAGCAAATGTAGAAAAGGCTGTTCTTGTTTGTGTCCAAACAAGCGGAATCAAATAAACGCGCTCCATTTTTCAGTCCGTTTGAAGGCAAATGTGATGGAGCGTTAGCCGCCCCCAAATACGCCACCGCTTGGTTTAGAAAAACACAATTCAATTAGGATTCAAACCTCAAGCGAGACGTTTGTGCCGTTTGCTTTTTTTCCTTTCAAGCCGCTTTGACGGTGGCCAGCGACTATAAGGCGAATTGTTAGAATTTTGCATAATCGTCACCTCTGGTCTACACATTAGTCTGAAATGTGAAAGCGACACACAAAACCTTTCGGCGTTTTTTTTCCAACTTCTTGCCAGACGGCTTGCAAAGAGTGCAAAGCCGAAGCCGTCAAATGCCGATGGCTCACGTCTGTTGGAACGACGACCGAAAAGAAGTCGAAAAAAAAGAAGTCGAAGTGAGTTGAGCGACGACGCCTGCAATCGTGGCGGAATTCACAGCCGGAATTCTCGCTTCTCAAAAATGGGGAAAAAAGTATCCATTTGTGGGAAAAATCCGAACCCGACTCAGCAGCTCTCGTGGTAGTCGTGACGGGCGAAGTCCGGCGAGTCCTCTGCGCCGCGCTCCCGCTCCGAGGCCGCGTCAAGGCGAGGCCCGCTTCATCCCGGGCGAAGGGGAGGCAGGCGGCGGCTCGCCGGAGGGCCCCGCAGATCGATGCCCGCTCGGCTTTGCTATTCGCCGAATACCGATGACCCGTTAAGCGCGCCGCCTGGCGCCACCCGACCCGGTCTTCCAAATGCCGGCCCGACTCGCCGTGTTGCGAGTCCACGCAGAAAAATGCCATTTTTACCGTATTTCCTCAAAATCGCGGCCCCGCCGACCGTAAAATTCGCTCTCGTAACGCCGTCGGTTGCGTTTTCGACACCGTTCCCATCGTTTCGAATACGCGACCGACGAAGGTACGGGACTTGAGCTTTCCGGTGACATTTCAGGACGACTTTAACGTGCGGCGCTGGAGCCGAACCGACAAATTCACGGCAGGTGTTTGATCCGTGAACCTTTCCACGGAAATCCACGTTCATGTCTTTCTGTGACTCTTCCGGTTTCTCTGTCGCAACCTGCCGACGACAGCGTGTGACGCTCGAAGCTCAGCGCCGACTTCCTGTTTGAAGCCTCGAACTTTTAATCACTTGTACGTTGTCCTTGTTTGCAACGGACCACTTCGCTTTTGGCCGGGTCGCTCCATGTTGGAGACAACAACAACGGCACTTAAAAGAGAATGAAACAACATGTTCAACGGCAACGCACCCAGAGTATGTTTGAAAAGTAGCAGTTGTTTGAACGTTTTGAGGTAACATTTACGCTCATTTCTGTTCGTCTATCTATGGCATTTCACATTGCGTTAGCATTAAGCTGAGGGATTTTGATGAATTGTTCAAGTTCAATGTTTTTTTAGCCTTGTAATATACAATTTTCAATTGTCTTTTGTTTTGTTCATCAATGGGGTGGGTGTAAAACAAAACAAAAAAGTTTTTGAATGATCTCGCTTCCGTTACCGTCTACGGTGTTCCACATTCTGCATCGGCATTTAAAAAGATTACGCTCGGTTTGAACACCGCGAACGTGATTAATATTCCGGAAATAGATGAATCGCAGTCGAGTAAATAAACGAGCCTCTGTTTGCCGGAATACAGTATTTACACTTGGAGCGGCGTCTCCGGAGAGCGTGGATAAAAGCGGCCTCGGGGTGCTGTTAACAGGCCGAGTAAACGTTAGATTTATTTCCTAAATCCATTAGCGGGGGGCCGCCGCGTGTACGGCAGCAAAAGCTTTTGAGACGTGATTCGGCCCGAAGAGGCGTCAAGACAAGTGGCTAATATTTTAATTAAGGCTGAGGGCGGACGATAAACTCCCTCTGCTCCGCCGACGCTAATTTAGACGCTCCCCGGAGACCGGCGCGGTCGCTACGGGAGCCGGTCGCGGTCGCATTGTCGATTTCGGCCCTCCCCCCCCGCCGCGACTCCCGCGCTAATTGGCCGACCCGCCGCCTCGACGTCTCGTCCCGTCCGCGGGGGCTCTCGACGGGCTTTGGTCGGGCCTAAGTGGTCGCCTTTGTGGGCTGTTTGTCTGGCCTAAGTGGGCGTCCGCGGGGGTCTTGTAGTGCTAAATGGAGGCAGATGGCAGGGAGGGGGGGGGGGGGGACCCCAAGATGCAGCAGCAGGAAAAAGGGCGCAGCGGGTCACGGCCTTCTTGTTAGGGCCCTCAATGGCGGGACCATGTGCGCCGGGACGGTTTCCACGGAAACGACAGAATGGGAATTCCCCCGGCGGGACGGGCGCGCCCCGCGCACTCAATAGACGGCCACGGTCCATCAAATGAGTTTTCAAGTTGGCTTTGAGCGGGGGCGGGGGCGGGGGCGGGGGCGGGGCCTCGCGCCATCAGCTGTCAGTCGGCCGCGCTCCCCGTCAGCAGCGACGTCAACGACCACCAAATGTTTCCTACTTTTCTACGCTGTATATTCTTTGACGTTATGTACCAAATACTGTTTTGACACTTGTACAACGTAAATGAATGAAACATGGGTTTGCTTTCGGATTCGGTGCAATTTGTTTGTTGGTTGTCACCAAAAAGTAGGATTTTTCTACTTAAACTATGGCGCGGTAATTACCAGAAAAATACAAAGTATTTTATTTATTTTGCAGATTTATTTTATTTTTTTTATTATTATTATTTTTTTTTAGCCCAATAGCGTAATTGTCTAAGTCACTTTTTTGGGGGTGGAAACAAAACAAAAAACACACAACCATGGCTGAGATTCTACACCGACATAAAGAAAAAAGCATTTTTTTAAAGATTTTTTTTTTTAGAAAGTGCGTTGCTATTTTTTATGGGTAGAAATGACAAAGCAAATAGATCTAGCAATACCACGTCTCGTTGATTCCCGCCATTCAAACTAAAGTCTCCCGTTCGACATTCCAACAGTTACACAAAGTGCGGTCCTCGTACACGGGCTTCCTCCAATGTATGTGAAAGAATCACTGTCAAAGTACAGTTCAGTTGTGTTTAGCTTGTTAAAACAATGCATTTTCATTTAATCTTCCAAAAGCGTTTGTTTTGAAACTTATTTCGGCACAATTCTGATTGGCTTTTTTTTTTTTTTTTGATGACGACGCAGGCCTCGGAGCGTGATGTAAAATGCCGCGGAACCGCCGGTGTCGTTCCGACTGCGGCTTTGCCTCAAGCGTCTCGCTGTGTCCGGTGCAGGTTTGCGGGTCGTACGGTGAGCAGCCAGGTCCTGGTTCTGCTTCTCGTGGACGTGAAGGACGACGACGACGACGACGCCGGCGGCGGCGGCAGCGGCCTGCTCACCGTCCACACCGAGAAGAGCGTCGTGGCGTCCATGTTGCTGCGAGACCTCAAACGGGCCCTGGTCCGGGCATAGAGCTCGCCCACCCCCAGTCACATTAGGAAAACGTGACCTAATATTTCAGATCATGTATTAGGATTGTCCACAATTGCATTGGAGCAAATGTCCTTGAAAACACACTTTCAATATAAAGCTGTCCATCCAAGTGGCTAAGTTTCATATTTCGACATCAGTGTCGAACTTGAAAAGATTGTTCTCAGCGCCGCTAAGGTGACCGCAATTTCCTGGGAATTTCCACGGGAAACGCTTCTCGTGTGCCCAAATAATCCGTCCACCTCACACGTATCCAAATGTTGATTCGCCAGCACCATTACTGCACAGGTGTGCCTTTGGCCGCCCACAATAAAAGGCAAAAATGGGCAGTTGTTACTGTACAATTACGAGGGAAAAAAATAAAATAAACACTATTTCTGAGAAATAGGCCTTTTGTGTCTATAGAAAGTCACTTGGGTGTCGCAATGTACGATAGAAGCGATAGAAGTCACCTGACCACTTGGACCTGCAAGTATCAATTCAGCTTGTGGGATGATTTTCCCCTTTTACACATGAAGAAGGCTTGACAAGACATCTGTACATTTATACAAACATTTCAATTGCATCTCATGCGGAATATTTTTTTTTGTTTTTTTTTTTAATCAAAAACAAAACAAAACAAAACATGGCCACACTGTGCACCTGGGAAGAATTCACAGAGCTTCACGTTTTCTACATTTCATGCTACAGCCTCATTCCAAAATTCTCAAAGTGAAGCCCAGAGGCACAGATGCTTCACTTTTGTTCCATTATTTATTTTATTTTTAATGAGGGAAATTGCCGCTATTCCGCAACACACGCAGCTGGCTAAATGAAACGCTCGACTCGGTCCCGGGCCGCGGCCGACACCTGTTTGCTCGCCCGTCACGCCGCCTCGGCTCGCGTCCGTCACTGCCTGCGCGCGCCTTCCCCGGCGCAGCTGTTACACACGCGCGCGCAAGCACATTTTCACAGCGGCCGTGTTGACACAGTGCAAAATGGAATAAATAGTAGCACGTGTGCAGTGGATGTATAAATAAAAAAAAAAATACAAAATCTACACCCCCCTGTTCAAATCGATCAACGCTTCCCAATAGCCTTGCATGAAGCGACGAACAAAAAATGCTAAATTAAAACTAAATTCGACTAAATACTCAATTATGTTCGTAAATGGAAAAAAAATACACCTTATTTGTATGGGATGTTTCAGATCAGACGGCGAATTTTTCAATCCCGGAAGCCACGAATCGTTTTTGTAGTCAACATTCCCAAAAAATAAATACAATTTAAAAAAAATATATAATAATAAATTAAAAAAAAATAAGGCCACGGACGGAGGAATAAAATCATTACAGGAAAAGTCAACGTTCAGAGAGTAGTCAAAATATTGCAAATAAAGAGGTCCTACTTAGGATAAAAAGTATTGTAAGAAGAAATGTTTTGAGAGAAAATATTTTTAAAAAATTATATATAGCTTTTATGAGAACAAAACTGAACTAGTACAAGAAAAAAATACTATTAGGAAAAGTAGTAATGTTACAGTAAAAAAATAAAATAAATAAATAAACCCTTATTCGGATAAACATGTTTTGAGAATAAAGTCATTATACTCAAGAGAAAACAAATCTTAATATGACTAGAAAAAAGCAGCTGTAGTACTCGGGGGGGGGGAAAACGTTGAAATATTACCCAAACAAATTCTTAGTATTAAGATAAATAATGGTGATTTTAGAATTAAATCGTAGTATTAACAGGAGGAAAATCAGCAGATGACAAGAAAAAGACAGCCAAAATGTAAAAAAATGTTAAGATGGGAAAGCCAGAATGTTATTTACAGTTATGTGGAAAAAAAGGGAAATGGTGGTGGTGGTGATGATGATGATGATGATGATGATGATGATGTGACTCGGACTCCTTTTTTGGGAGGGAAACAGAAAGCCTTTTTTCCATCGGAATCATTGTAAGGCCTGGGCTAAATGTCTGAAATATAATTCACAAGATATAGAAACCATTCCAACTTCAAACTGATGAGCTCAGTGGGGAAATCTCAAAGTTTCCCCCTTCCCAAAATGTTCGAAATTTTCCAAATTCAAAGATTTTTCCACATTTATTTCCTCCTCCCGCATTTCTTGATTGATTCAAACCATTACAACGTCAAACTGTTACGCGCGAGTCGGGAAATCTTGGGAGCGACTTATCAAATTCCCAAATGTTCACAATCAAATTCCCAAAGTAAGATATTATGTATATGTATGTGCCTATTGACCTCCTTCCTCATTCCTCCACCAACTCAAACCACCCCAACCTCAAGTGTCACATATTCCATTTTAACAAATGAATATCGATTTTTTTTTTTTGTGCTTGATTTAGTTTTACTGTCGAGACATTTGACATTTGACCTTTGACCGCCCCCCTTCCACATTCCTCCACAGATTCAGACCATTCCAACTTGAACATATTTATCTCATTCAGGACATCTTGGGAGCTATTTTCAAAATTTCCAAGTTTCCATGCATCCGTCCATTTTCCCCCGCTTATCCGAGGTCGGGTCGCGGGGACGCCCGGACTGCCCTCTCCCCGGCCGCTTCGTCCGGCCTCTTCCTTCGCGGGCCAGCCCAAGGACGTAGTCTCTCCGGCGTGTCCCGGGTCGTCCCCGGGGACGTGCCCGGAACACCTGACCGGGAGGCGTCGGAATCCGATGCCCCGGCCACCTCAACTGGCTCCTCTCGATGCGGAGGAGCAGCGGCTCTCCTCCGAGAGCCTCCCGGACGACCGAGCTTCTCGCCCGTTCTCTAAGGGAGAGCCCGGACGCCCCGCGGAGGAAACTCATTTCGGCCGCTCGTATGCGGGATCTCGTTCTTTGGGTCGCGACCCGCGGCTCGTGACCGTAGGCGAGGGGAGGAACGGAGATGGACCGGTAAATCGAGAGCGTGGCCTTTCGGCTCGGCTCCTCCTTTACCACAACGGATCGATACGGCGATCCGCCTGTCGATGTCCCGCTCCGTTCTTCCCTCGCTCGTGAACGAGACCCCGAGATACTTGCACTCCTCCACTCGGGGCAGGATCTCATCCCGGACCCGGAGAGGGCACGCCGCCCTTTGCCGACCGAGGACCACGGTCTCGGATTTGGAGGGGCCGATTCTCATCCCGGCCGCTTCACGCTCCGCTCCGAACTGCTCCGCCGAGAGTCGGAGGTCACGGCTCGATGAAGCCGACGGAAGCGCATCATCTGCAAAAAGCAGAGACGCGATACTGAGGCCGCCAAAGCGGACCCCCGCTACGCCTGTTCTGACCAGGATCGGCGACAAAGGGCAGCCTCGGCGGAGTCCGACCCTCGCCGGGAACGGGTCCGACTTACTGCCGGATATGCGGACCGAACTCTGACTCCGGTCGTACGTTTTCAGACGAAAATTCCCAAATGATGAGAGAGTTTACATATTCACAGCTCCTGATTTCAAACTATTCCAAATTTCAACTGTTCCCCTCATTCAGGACATATTGGGAACGTATGGATTATTAGTATGTATGTATGTATTCGTGTTTGTGCACAGCCGCTCATCTGAATGCTAATTGTCCATTTAAAAATCCTTACGCGCACGCCCACAGCGTGACCTTCAATTAACCTACGCTTGGCCGGCCGGGTATTTTTATTTTTTTTTTAAAGGAAGTGGGGTCTCGGGCGGGGACTTAAATGCTCCTTTGTCATTGAGATGGCCTAAATGCAGAGTGAGGGTGGTTTTTCAATGGCGGAGGGATTACGTGGATGGACTCCCCGTCGGGACAATTATCACGCTAGTTAGCATGTGAAAAGGCCGCGCACATGTGGCCGAACGCACGCGGAGGATTACGCCCCCAGATCATATCATCGCATCCTAATCTCTTGATAATCCTGTTAACATGCTCGCGGAGTCCATTAAAAGGTCCGCAGGTGCTTTAAAACTCTGCGCGCACGCGCACGCGCACACGCACACACACACCGATTACAAACACCAAGATGTTCAACCAAACCGTGTCATTGCATCTAACGGAAGGAAGTGCGCTAGCCTAACGCTAACAAAGAATGAAAAAATGCCATAAATCGGCCGGAAAAATTAGCATCGATTTTACGGTCATTCTAAATCTTCCAATAATTGCTGCTTTAAGGCACACGGATCAGCAACACATACAAACAGAGCATCGAACGATATAGAAAAAGTCAGCACACCCCTCTTCATTTGCCATTTTTGGGGTGAAATAAATAAAAATAAAAAAAATTTTAAAAAAATGAGACCAAGATAAATCATTTGCAAACTTTTTTTCCACCATTAATGTGACCTATGACCTGCAAAGCTCAATTGGGTGGGGAAACAATTATTTTCATTTGATTGTAGCTGTTACGATCATTTTAAGCCTTTAAGCACTTTAACGCGTAGAGTAACAACACACACAAAGTGACACAAAAGACAATGAAACATTGTCTATTGCAACACCGAAGTTTTGAAGTCAACCATATAATTTCATCCAAAGTCTTAATGCTAACAGAAATTAGCCTCCATTTTAACCCTTCAAACAACGGCTACCTTAAAACACACACGGAGCAGACAGCGATACCGGCGGCCATGAAGGATATCAACACTGGCAAATGCTGTTTCAAAGGCAGACTTTGTGTTTTTCATGGAAGGCGAGCTGCTCGTCAAAAGGAATTCTTCTTTCCAAATTCCCAAAGTGCAGCCCGACCGTCGTCCCCGCACGCGCCCCTTCCTCCCTCTCGCGTCGACGCCGATTGGAGTTCAACTCGAGATTAGCGCACAATTATTCGCGCGTGGCCCTCGAATCGCGGCGCCGGCTCGCTTGAGTTAACGGATCGAGCGAGGGGTCGCCGGTCATCCGATCGGTCGCCGGCAAGCGACGCGCCCAAATGAAATGTCGGATACATATTTATATACAACATACATTTAAGCACGCATTCCCCTCGGAACCAAGCCAGAATTTCCCCACCTTTTTTTTTTTTTTTGGGGGGGGGGGGGGGGGGGGGATTTATTTATGGCTGCATCATAAATCAAAATGAAGGCAGAATGCCACAGAAATATACATCACGCACTCGCATATTCTTTTATGTTCCGTGTACTAGATCACAATTTGACATTTTTAATTGGATTACGTTGGAAGCTGGAATATTTGCTCAAACCTGCTGGATGTCACCAAAGAGTGCTGCGCAACGCAATTCAGTTGCTTTTTTTTTTTTTTCTTCCTTCAGAATAAACCTTTATTCTTTTTGGAGAGGTGGGAGCTATTTTTTCTTGCTTTTACGAGAATCCATTCACGTGCTCTTCAGAGAAAGTCGTAACCTAGCAGATTGTTTCGGGGGAAAGTACTCGTCTTTTACAATTTGTGTCAAATTTACAAGAATAGTATATTTAAAAAAATCATCTTACAAGAATAAAGTTCTGTATTTTTTCTCTAAAACAAAAAATCCAATCAAACTAACAATTAGAAGGCCATTTGAGAGAGAAAAAAATGCTTCGTCATTTGTTCAGGAATAAAGTCAATTTATTGTCAGTTGTCATTTTATGTGAATAAAGTGTCATTTTCAGCTTGAAGAGATTTCACTTATTTGTGGATTTTTGGGGTCCGAGCAACCCGCATGAGTCTCGGAAACCTGCCAATCAGTAGTCCTCTGAACTACGGAAAGATAAGTTGTATGAATGTCAAAAATGGAGTCGTATGACAAAACTTGAACACAAGTAAACTTGCAGGAATAAAAATAATTGTTTAAATGTTACCAAAAAAAGTCAATCTTCTCAAATCGTCAAATGTTCACGAATAAAGAATGTAATGACAATAAAGTTGTGTCCAGATTTCTGAGAATAAAAATCATAATCTAACTACACTGAGGGAAAACTACTTCATCGGTTGCACATTCAAATGGAGACAAGAATAAAGTCACTTTTTTCTTTTAAAAAAAACAAAACTCTATTTTTTTTTTCTGGAAAGGAGTCAAACTTATTGGTATGAAATCATTTTTCTTCGAGAGGAAATGATGGCAATCGGAGCAGATATTTTAAGTCTTTTTTCAAACATAATCTTGAGTTATTTTGGGAGGGAAGAAAGTCACTTTTTTCTCAAATGAGGAAATGATCAAATTATCCGATGAGGAGATTCATTTTTTTTCCAAGAAAAAAAATCCTCTGTTTTTGGTCTTTCTTTTCATTTGTGATGTTTATTATTTAGAAATAAATCAATCTTGTCATAATAGTCAGATTTCTTTTCAAGAAAAAAATTCATTTGTCATCTAAAGACATGTTTATTTTAGTCAGGAAAAAAAATCTATTTTAGATGAAGGTTGAAAATATATTTTTTTTTTGACTGCTGAAAAAAAAAGTAGTAATCTATGGATTCAATTGCCTTTTTGTTTTCCAACAAAAAAATGATCTTCAAAGAATAATAAAAGAAATGATGTTGCTTTTGAGATCTCTCCATCTTGGCTCTTGCTATTTATTTTGTGTCTTTGTTGTTTTGAAATCCTTATTGACGAAGAAGCAAGCGTGAACAAGAATGTTTCCGGGAAGACGCCAAAGGCGGAATTGTCCCGCCGCGGCTCAACTGCGGCCGACGCCGAGGACACGCTCAACTTCCCCCGCTTGGGCGTCCCCTTCCCCGCCTCCCGTCGTCTCGCCAGGATCCGATCAATCTGCGCCCTATTAAGTCTGTTCATTGATAATGCATACTAATTAGGCCGGAGGAGGACGTGATGGAAGGCGCCGGGTAGAAAGTCATTAAAAGCGCCGATTGGATCGGGGGGGGGGAAGCGGGTGATGCTTTCAATACAGGGACACCTTCCGGGCAAAATTCCCAATGTGCCGTGGAGACGCCATATCATCGTTGAAAAATACTTTGGACAGCCGCTCCACGTTTTCAGTCATTTCAGCTGAAATATGACACGCGCCACCAATGAGGAGGAAACGTTTGAACCGCTAGCAACTATCTCCATGCTGCCATGTAACGCCCGGCATCAGAAATGCGTTCGCGGAAATCCGCTCTTACGCTAATTCGAAACCTTCAAACAATCGCCACTTGAACTTAACAGCGACGGACGAGCAGCAACGCATACAAACGTGTGTGCTGAATCATTTCTTCATGAATATGTGACCTATCACCTGTAAAACGTGGTTTTTATTCAGGCCTGACCGATGAATTGGCCCGCTGCTGTGAGTCCTTTTCAGATCGGCAAAAGTGTCTTTCGCTTGCGAAGTGAAACCAAATACTCGCGGACAAAGTACTGGAAAATGCGCCAATGCTCTGCCTGTAATTCATAGCGGAATTTGTTTGAAGCGCTAAAATGAGGTTTTGTTTTTGGTTTTGTTTCATCAATCTGCTGATCGATCAGTTAGGGGAATTCGATTCTGTCGAACATCCGAACGGGCATCGTCCGCGCAAAACAACCGCGCCCCGAACCGGTCGCCGGTCCGTCGCGGGGCACCCATAGACACGGACAACCGTCCGCAGTCACCGAGCGGGGAACTGAACCCGCGCTGCGCGAGTGCGCCACGCCGCCGTCAGCGACTTCGGGATTTTTACATTCGCGTGAATGTTACGCTTAGCGACGTTCGATAGCACTCGTACTTTGGAGACGTCAAGTTCCGATGAACGCGATGACAGATCCTTGCGACCGGACCTTTGTTTTGCGTCTGACGCGGCGATGATCCCGCCGATATGTCGAAGCGCCGCGGCGTAGCGCCGACTGGTGGCGAGGGGGACTTCCTCCACGTCTGATTTTGAACTCCAATTTTGGCCGGCAAACAATCCAGCGAGAGAGAGAGAGAGAGATGACACTTGGGGCACTTGTATGTCAAGGTAGCATTTTAGTTCCCCCTCCGTACGCCCTCGACTGATTTCCGGGGGGGGTCAGCTGTCAAAACCAAACTTGTAAGCAAATAAATTAGTCCAATTCCACCCGGGTGGCGTTTTCTACGGGGAGTCTCCGCCTGCGGGGAATCCACGTTTCGGTGTGTGCGTGTGTCGTCTCCCTGGACACGAGGATGTGTCGTTTTTGATTAGCAGCCATGCAGTCGGCGTTGGAGGAGGAGGAAGAGGGGGGTCTGTCATGAGGAAGAGGGGAGATGTATTATTCATGTGCTCACCTGAGGGGGCGGAGGGGGGGGGGGCGTCCTCTCCCTGGAACGTCGGGGACACAAGACAGCCTGACAAACACACACAAACTGACACGTGTACACAATATTACAACACACACAAAAGCACACTCAAACGTCAAATGACCCATTTTTCATATCACTTCAAGCGTGTTGAGCGACGGGAAAACGGGAAAAATAATGACCGAACATCATTCTTTTATTCAATTATTATCAGAAAAGAAAAGAAAAAGAAATGTTCAAAATCAAAAGGACCAAAAAGACGAGTACTGTCATAAGAAAAATGTCAAAATGTCGACAAAAAACACAATTTGCTTTTTGAATGGCAAAAAAAACAAAACATTTTGTTTCAAAAAGACAAAAAATTGGCACTCAAAAAAAAAAGAGAAAAAAAGGTCATTGACAGAAATGAGAAATAAGACAAAAAACCTGGAAACATTTGTTTTGAAGCGAAAGATTTGATGAGCTTTGATGAACCCTTTTTACGGAAATAAAAATTTCGCGCCTTGCGAGCGCTCGCTGAACGGTTGGAAAGCATTCGAAGTGGTCGGAAGATAAGAAAAGCATGTTTGTCTCCTCCTTGGCCCTCTTTGGGATGATAAAGCTGAGGGGGTTGGGGGGGGTCACGTGTGGACCCCCGCCCCCCTTAATAGTACACACACACACACATTTGTAAGTGACCCGTTAGCGCGTTATGGATGTCCCCGTCGGCCGGTGATTTGTTTAATCCGTGGAAATGCTCCTGCCTGCCGCCGCTGTGTAAACAAGTCAAGTGCGGAATGAGGGCGGCGGCCGCCCGAGCGTGGCGGCGGGGCGCCGGGGGGCCGCCGGGGGGGGGGGGGGGGCTATTTATCAACGAGCCTTCATAAAATAGAAGTGTGATGACTTCATAAGGGCTCAAAGGCCGCAGCCAGTCGCACCGCCGTCACAATGATCCGGAGCGGCAATCGACCAAAAAAAGCGACGTAACGTAACGACGTTCATCAACCGCAGCAGTTCACGATCCACATTTCTCGAATCGCTTGGCACAAAAACAAACATTTGAAAGGAGTGCGCCGGAGATGCTGATTATTTAACGTATTCATGTGTGCAGACGTTTTTGGGCGACTTGAAGCGTTTTTGCTCAAGACCAGCCAATCGGAGGACGGGAAAACGCTGACGTCATCGGTCGCCGGCGCATCAAATTTGAAATCTGGTGGGTTAGTCTCCGGCAGCTGTCATCAAATTCATTCATTGTGAACGTGGCCACATATCGTAACACCTCCAAACATTGCGAGTTAGCATGTTAGCATGAGTATGAGATATTTTTGTCCAATCAGATGTTAGCCTCAATGCGTTGCCATGTCAGCGTAATCTGCCCAGGACCTTCGCCATCAGTCGTGCTGCTGGCCCAACGGGAGGAAAAACTCCTTGAGCAATGGGACTGTTTCTTTAACCGATCACATTTCTAATTCGCCCTCGCAGGGCCAGAGCGGTGGCCCTCGATGATGTCAGCATCGGTCCCGTATCTGATTGGTTAGCCAGAGCAAACCTTTTTGGATCGCATTCATTGCGTTGACGTTAGGGTGAGGGATAGGGTTGCTATTCACAGATGGATTAAGTCCCCACTGAAGGCCCAGGTAGAACAAAAATAAAAATACCAAACGTGGCGGGGGGCAAAACAACAAGCGGATTTTAGGGGCGCACTTAATGGGAATAAAAGAGGCGGGCGGATGAGTGCAGATGTGTTTGATCCAAATAGTCATTTTCCTATTTGCTGCCTCATTGAGCATGATGGACGACGCCAGTCAGCCGGCCGGGCGGCGTGATGAATGGCGCCACCTCGGCTTCCTCGCATGCCCTATTGATTCGCCTTCTTTATTACTCCCGCGACTCGCCCGTCTACCGGCCTCGGAAGAGCCCGGAAGAGCGCCAGAACGGGAAGGGAGAGGGGGCGGCGTTGGCCGCGGCGTGCCCCGCCCGCTGGCCTCCTACACCGAGACTGGCACGTGTGGCCTTCAGGGACTGTCGGAAATTGCTGTTTAGGCTTATTGTTTATGATTTGTAATTGGCTGATTATTTAACAAAATAAAAACATTTAAAATTGCTTGTGTACAAAATATCAATAAAATAATCCGTTAATTCACCAATTACTGAATACAATAAAAACGTTTCAGTTTATTTTACGAATACTTCTGTTGATAAAATTATCTGGGCTTTTTCAATTATTTCGTTGTAATTAATTTGACAATTATTGAATAAAATGAAGACCATTTAAAATGTCTTATTTCATGTCAAATCATGTGACTAACAAAATAATAATTCATATTCTTGTAACGTTTATTTATGTAATTTCATAAATTGACCACGTGTTGAATAAAATACAAAAAAATGCATTGCTTATGTGTCCAATATATTTGTACTTTATGTAAAATTGCATAATGAATAGAATAATAATTCAACATATTTTTGAAGTGGATTGTTTATGTGATTCATTTCATAATGTCAGAACATTTCAATAGTATAATTTCCTCCGATTTTTAAGTTTATTATTTGCAATTCGATGATGTACTTGAATGATATATTGGTGTATTTTCAATAAATCAATGCGGTATATGCGCACGTACATCACCACACACAATAGTCGCTGTTTAGGCTATGTTAGTGTTTACATATATCATATTTGTATGAATAAATGAGATACATATTTGATTTAACTTTTGTCCGAAGACACCCGCTAAACATCAGCGAGTCGCGCTTCAAACAAACTGGAAGTCGTGGAAGTTCGCCAACCTGTTTTCCGGGTTTGGTCACGTGACGTTCCGCGTACAGCGGAAAGAATCATCGCGAGACGCGACGAGGAGAGGCTTGAACAGACGCGGGGCGTCGGCCATCTTAGTTTGACGCGGCCTTCGCTTATTCGGCCGCCCCGGAAACTCGGACAAATTTGAAAACAATAGCCCCCGACGCGGGCTTCGCAAAAATGTCTCAAGGACCCATGCTCCAAATTGAACAGGAAGTCGGCCATCTTGGTTTGGAGCGGCCTTTTTTTGGGCAAATGCACTCAATGGTGCCTTGTGCAAAATTTGAAAAGAAATAGGCCCCAAATGGCAGTTTAACACAATAGACGCACACAAAACTCCCTATTGGAAACAGGGAAGTCGGCCATGTTGACCCTTGCTTTGTTTTGCCAAATTCAACATGAAACCCGGTGGGCTTGTCTAGCAAAACGCGAACGAGTCATCCTAATCACATAATGGAGCGCTGCGTACATAATGGAGCGCTGCGTCGCACTGAGCTAAGAGGTCATTACCCAGCATTCCCGTCATTACCCAGCATTCCCGGCGGCGGCGAGGATGTGAGGAGAAGGAAGATGAATAATGTGGAAGCGGCGACACCCTCCCCACGAAGGTTTCATTTAGCCACCTGTCACCTCCGCGCCCTCCCTCGCGCCGCCGCGAAGCTCGGAAGAGGTCATCGTGGACGCGCGCTTCTGCTGACTCGATGAATGAGTGTGCGCCAGGCGGGCACCGGCAGGCACCGGCTGGCACCGGCTGGCACCGGCAGGCACCGGCAGGCACCGGCAGGCACGAACGCGACGGAAGGAAGGATGAGGCCAAAGTGGAGGTTGGGAAGGAAAGGAGAAAAAGTGAGTGAATGGTGTGCAGAAGGAAGCAGGGCGTGACGGAGTCATGGAGGAAGCGAGAGAAGGAAGGACGCGAGCATGGGAGGAAAGAAGGATGAGGGAGGGAAGGAAAGAATGAGCCAGGAATGAAGGATGTCGGGAAGCAAGGAAGGAGGGCGGGTGGAAGGAATGAAGAATTGAGGGAAGGGCGGCAACGCGCGCTACTCTGCACACGCGGAGCAGCGACGCATACAAACGGAGCGCGGTGCTCCGTTCTCGCTGCCGGCCAAAAAAAAATCGTCTCGCGTCGTCACCGCAAGGCGAGCGCTTGTGGAAGGAATCCCTCCTTTCCTCATCCCTCCTTTCCTCATCCCTCCTTTCGCCCGCGCTCCCTGCAAACGGCTAATTGAGCGAGGGGCCTTCATCCACACATTTCTGCCTAATTTCCCACTTGCTATTCAGGCAGCGGCCCGAGCCCCCCCCGGCGCGGCCGCATTAGCTCCGCCCCCCACCCGCACACATCCCCTCCAGCCTCCTCATCAGCTCGAAATGAACCGTTTTGTTTGCCGTTGGAGTCGCTCCCCTTCTGCCGTGCGCTCCCTCGCTCGGTAACGCACGCGCTCACAAATATGAAGAAAAAGCAGCAGAATGTCGAAGCAGAGTCATCGGGTGGGCTTCAAGCGTGCCAATGAGTTTCCAGAATAAAGTCAAAATATTGTGTTTTTTTTTTTTTTTTTTTTTTTTTTAAAAGGATTCAATCGTAATGTCGATATCAATAACTAATCATCGTTTGACGAAACTGAAGAAAAGCCATTATTTTTCAATGCTATATTGCAAAAAAATTGAAATTATATATATATGTATGTAAAACTTTGATCTTGTAAATTAAACTGTATTTGAACATGACTTTTTTTTGCCTGTAATATCTTAACTTTGTACTTAGAAAATGAACACTTTTTCCTCATTAAAAACAAATCATGAGATTGTGCTGCGTGACTTTAGACAGGTAATATTTCAATTTGATTGCGCCTCGACTTGCGAGCGCCCTCGCTTCAGAGCCTTTTTCGAGATACGAGCTGTCGCCCTGACAATTTTTGTTCTTGAGTTGCGAGCGTAAATTTGAGCTACGAGTGCTCAATGGCGAACCGCACAACGGGCAGCAGATGGCGAACCCGTTTTTGAAAAAGGGCCCAGCGGCTTCTTGCCATTCCCAGTTGAACTTTCAAGAATTCCTCGTTGCATATCAAACAAAACCGTCTTACTTAGCTTGATGCTAACACACAATGCAAAACACTGTAGATGGGCTAACCAAACCGGCGCCATTGTCGCGGTAGTTACGACCCTTTAAGCGACGGTTATTTGAACCCAATGAGGCATATATTCTTGATCCTCTGCGAAGATCGACTAATATTACTGCAGCCTACTGAGCGGTTGTGACCGACTTCTTCCTTATAATACGTACGTCTGTATTATACCGCCCTCTGTTGGCCAAGGCGGGCACACCGGAAGGAGCAGCACAATGTCAATGGGCGTTGAAGCATGAAATCATGATGCGCCGACTGTTTAATTCTGGACAATCTATTAAATTACGTTTTTACTGTATATATATATATATATATATATATATATATATATATATATATATATATTTTTTTTTTTTAGGGTACAATACTGTAGCGTGTTATTTTTCTTCATAAAAAATACATTACAAAAAGTGTTGTTGGTGTTTTTTGTCGGCATTTCCGTGCATCTCAACGGGGAGAGACGATTTGAAGGTTGTGAGTTGGTTCAACTACTTGGGCCTGTATTCCACTGACGTAGTTTCTGAACTTATTTTGCTATGTTAGTTTTGGTTTTGGCTCAGCACGAGCACGCACATATATACGAGGAGGGGGCCAGTCGAGTATCCCAAAGTCGTCCAGTTGGCTCCAATCATGACAATTAGCGGTGAATTATCACCGGACTCTGACAGACGTTCCTTGTAATTCTCTTTTATTTCCAACCTGCGCTAATCGGCGGCTCTCATTACAAACGCTGATTAAACTGCAAATTAGCCAGTAGCGGCACCCGAACGCCCCCGCCCCCGCCCCCTGCGAAAGTGCCCCCGCCCGCCCGCTCGCTCGATATAAATTAAGTCCGGCAGGACGCGTGCACTCTGCAAATGCTTGATCGTGCCTCTTATTAGTTTGGAAAAGTCGGAAAAGACCAATAATCAACGGCCGGCGAGTGTTGCCCACGTAACCCTCCATCACTTGACCTGAAGTCGATATGGGTCCCCATGGCGCATTCAAGTTCGTGCGGAAAAGTTAGCGCAAGGGCTTTAAAGCAGACGTGTCGCTCATTTACCGTGTATTGCAATGCAAAATGATGCAATTCGGTTTGTGCCTCAAAATTCTTAAAGTCTGTAAAAGGGAAGCGCTGTGAATACTTTGCGGGTGGAGCGATTGCATCCGGAAAGTATTCACCTAGCTTCCCAAAATAATAATAAATAATAAATATAATAAAGGTGACTCTCTGTGTGTAATGCACTGTAGATTGCATGTAGTTTTTTCATTTTTTATTATTTACAGTACATCAGGGATTCTCAAGTTGTGGGGTAAAAAAAAAAACACTAAATCCTAAGTACACACTCTACAACGGAGCATTTTGCCAGATTTCTTTTGTCCCTTATAGGCCACCGTACTCCTAGGATATTTCATAATGCTTGTAAACAACAGGCGAGTGACAACCGATGACCTGAACTGAAACCAGAACAAAAACTTGTTGTGTTTGGAGATGTGTCACCAGGTCTACCCCCACAAAAGTGGAGGTTATTTCCATTTCCTTCAAAAAATCTAATAAAATGAATCCCATAGATAGCATAGGCACAGTAAACAAGACAACGTTAGCCACAGCTGCCACGTTGGTAGTGCGACGTCTTCGAAAATGGCGTGTTACTATCACAATAAATGTTGTTATTTTTTTGTTTTATTTCGGGGAATTGTACACGCAATGAAAAATCAAAATGAGGTAAGAAACAAACCTGCAAATTTCACCTCGCTGGTGAATCCTCTCAGCTGCCTGAGGTCGCGTCGCTCTGCTTCAAATTGCTAATCTTGTGCATGCCCAGTTGTTAGCAAATGAGGGATGGGCATGTTTCCCCCCCAAATAGTTTCAGAATCGCCCAAGCTAACAGGTCACCGCGACTCCGCGAGGCTAACCCCCGAGCAAACGGCAAACGGTTGACACCGCGTCAGTCGCTGCCAGGTTGTTCTTCCTCAGACAGGGTGGTTTAGTTACAAAAAAAAAAAAACAGCAAAATCCCCTTTAGCTCGGTCTGAATAGCCAACACATCTATTTTGAGTTAATTTCCTTGTTAAAATGTCAATTATAGCCACCGTTGGGTCTCCCTTCCAAACAATTGACCTCACGTAACATCTTCTTGTCCTCTGACACTTCGCACATTCAAATGAATCCATTGACCATCTTTTTTTGTTTTTTCTTTTCAATCCCACTGGCTTGGCCCAACGACATGTTTAGCACTGGTCCCATCTGAGTGCGAAAGGCTTTTGCTAACCGGAAATAGACCTTTAAAATGTGCATCATGCATTAGAGCAAGTAAAATCATAACCAAGCTTAAATTAACCTCGTCTTCGGAAGTCTTTCATGTAGCTAAATGGTCATATAAGCCCTTTTATGTTTGTCTATTCGCAGTTTTATCCACTGAAGCTCGAGTCATTATGTCTCCGCTCCGATCGATTTCTCTGCGCTCGTCTGCTCGTGACTGGCTCGCCTCTTCCACCTGCTCTGCTCTCTGCTAGCTTGCCTGCAGCAACGCAACAACATCGCTACAATAAATCACACCACCCGGAGCCATGGCCGACCCAAGAATACGACAGATTAAGATCAAAACCGGCGTTTTGAAGCGGTAAGTTTGTTTAGCAAGGGTTACGTCGCTGAGGCACTTAGCGAGTTAGCTTAGCCGCGCTGTCCTGCTGGCTCAGCGGCAGACAGGGCCTAAGATGTGACCTCGTTTCCGGGTAAAGCTTCACGCCACTCCGGTGCTTTAGCAAGGCCTACTGTCGGCGAGTGCGTCAAACTAGCACGGCTATTTTTGGCTTCCATTAAACATGTTTCCGTAGCATTGCGAAGCTTGGCATGTACGGTAAGAATTGTAGTTTTCCACCCCATTGCTGCCAAGTAGCTTTTTCTCGGCATTCTCCAGTGTGGCTAACGACAAGCTACACTCCCTGCCTCCATTGTGGCTGTCACATTGTGAGCATCATTTCAAGCGTTTTACTCCGTTTTCACTCCCTTTTTGTCCAGTTTCGGCTCGTAAAGATTTGTAACGGGGCTGATGGAGTGTTGACCGCGTACGGTTATTTTTAATCACGTAAAAGTTGGATAAACACATCTTGTCATAACTAGAATTTTGTTTGTATTTTTATTTTATTTTTTAGGCAAAGAAAGCTATTGCCTAAATTAAATCATTTTCAAATTCACTCCAGTAATCCCATCAAAACAAAATTAGGATGCGGAGGCTTGATTTATTATTTTATTTGTTTCCGATTTTAAAATCATTCCAAGGTATCTTCATAACATGATTGAGGCATGCCTTGGTCAAACGAACCCAATGATCAACAATTACAAAAAAAAAATGTTGACATCTCAAATTGGTTCATTTCAAAATAAAAAAAAACAACAACAAAAAAAACCGCATAATTTCTTTGACTACTAACAAGCATTCGATGGTCTTTGACTTCTATGCTTAAACTGCATATGTTGGGACTGAGTGTATGGCATGAATTTGGTGTACAGAATTTGAGACAAACGGTTAGCAGTTGTGATTAGCATTAGCACGCTAGCGATGACACCAAGTACCTTTTAGCGCATTCATACATCACGTTTTATATATATTGCGCACATAAAATCACTTAGCTCTGTCGTTTTTGGCAAAGTTTATCAGTGTCCCAAGGCTGCGACCGTCTGCGATAAATGTCCGTGTGAAACATGGGTTCCGTTGGTCACGTGATAGTCCGCATACAGCGGATTATAACGTTATTGTCAGAAGCTAATGCTGGTTACACTGTTAGCTAACGCTAACTCTGGGCCAACGCTGCAGCTCTGCTTACCGTTTGGCTTTGCCATGATCGTGCTTTGGCAGCAGCGTTATAATGGAACTTCACCCAGCCCGGCTTCCCAGTCATTGGTGGAGAAAGTCCCTTTGAGGGAGGCATTATGTTAATGAGCCCCACCATTACGTGGCAGTGGAGCGAAAGTGCCGAACATTCTCGCTCACAGACACGTTTTCAGAAGTACGCAGATAAGGAAAACTTGGTGGTTCAGTTGACTCTGGATGGGTGGCCATGCGCTCCAGAGACCCAAGTACAGTATTTGAAACCAATTGGTACTTCATTATTTGTAGTCATCATTTCTCTTTAAGCAAGCACAATTATTTTGGATCTGATTATTTGCTTATTCCATAGAGTTTTCAGTTGGTTACTTGAATACTAAAATATTCGATAGCTGCAGGACCCGATGTATACCCGTTGTATTTGTGGTGGCTTAATGTGGTCAAATATTCTCTACAGTCAAGTAAATGCCGTACGAGGGGAAATATGAGGTTTATTTGCAGCTTCTGGAGACAGATATGAGATGAACATAGTCAGCGCTCAAGTCTATATTTTCTCCGCAACCGAATGGATCGTGTCACAAATGGGGAAATATGGCCGATCTTCCCGAAAATGAGCTCCCGGTGTACTGCGAGCTGCCTCGGATCAGGCGGCGCTGGCCCGAAATGTGCTATCGATCGCCGTTCCGCGAGGGTCGCGTTGGTAACGCGCTGCCCGAGCCGGTGATGAAGGGGGGGGCGGCTCGCCTGTCGGAGGACAATGTCACACGGCGTCCGTCCGCACACACATGACAAGTTTACACGAGTACGATTGCTCAAGTGCAGTTTGTTGACTTGACGTCGCGTCTTGCGATCAAGGCTGCGGCCTTGACAGGGACACAAGTGGTTCGAGGGGAACCTAAAAAAGGTCCAACGCGCTTTGTTTGGGTAAAAAAAAAAAAATCCTGTTGAACTGTCATCAACTTCCACAGAAATAACAGTTCAGCATTGCATATTTACCATGAGTGTTTCCCCGCCGATCCAAGCTCTGCCACCAATAGTGACAATCCGCGATTAATTAATCCCCTCACTTCATTATAGTTACTTGGCAACAAGATGCCACAAGGTGGCACCAGAGTATTACTTGTATATTAGACAAGGCTTTGGCCCGAGCACAAAACGACAATTAGGTGAGATTTTCAGCGAGTTAAGATGCTGTAAAATGGCCGGCAATATGGAGAGTTCTGCTTTGAAAAGGGCTGGCAGTCAATGAGATAATTCCCGTGAATTCGCACAGTCATTCGAAATGTTGAGGTTTCAAATGTCTGCTCTGTCGTGTTGTTGTCTCCTTTTCCGCCACGAGTCCTCACTTTATTCCAGCATGTATCCCGAGCCGGATGCCCTTAATAAAATGACAACCGTAATTTGCCTTTGTCATTGCGCTCCCGACCGCCTGCGACACGCCGCCTCAAAAATACAGTGCGGAGGGAGAAAGCGGCGGAGGAATATCGGTGCGGCTTTAATTCCCTTCTTTTTTTTCTCCTCCTATTTTCCAGCGAGCTGCCTTTTCCATTAAGCCGGCGGTGGCAGGTCTATTTAAAAGCCGCCGCGACCCCCGGCGCGCCGACTTTGTGAGAAATAAGAACTTAACATCAGCACTTGGAAAAAGGCGAGGGATGGACATTTTGTTATTAGACTGTCCTTCACTTTTATTCAAATGATTCACACTTTTATTTATATATATGTTTTATATATATATATATATATATATATATATATATATATATATATATATATATGTGTGTGTGTGTGTGTGTGTGTGTGTGTTCCAAACAGGCGACACGGAGTCTAGGACGAGGCATAATTGATGTAAAATATGACGGAGCATCGGCTGGCGCTGCGCGACACGGCGGGGCAAGCCTCGCGGCTAATGCGGCTGATTAACGCCCAATCGCTGCGCC
Source organism: Phycodurus eques (assembly GCF_024500275.1). Taxonomy (NCBI): domain Eukaryota; kingdom Metazoa; phylum Chordata; class Actinopteri; order Syngnathiformes; family Syngnathidae; genus Phycodurus; species Phycodurus eques. The sequence continues at coordinate 22,675,253 of NC_084539.1, read as the reverse complement.
GCTACCCTGAAAAATGACATTTGCCTCGTCACTCTGCATCGGGAAGACGACGATTAGCCGTGGAAATCTTTATCGGTGGCAAATGCGTGTTATGCCGATCGGGGGCTGGAATGTGTTTAACAGATTTAGTTCCATTTGGCTGGTAATTGATAAATAATCCTGATGGATCAATGTGCTCCAGCTCCATTTTCACTAACAATCAAGGAAAAGAGGCCCATTTACCACCTGACTTGCTCTAAATTAGGGGCTAAATTGATGATCAATTAATGGGTGTGTGTTGTACGGACGAGTCGCATAAGCACTGTGATTATTCGCGAGGCGAAAATGCTCCGCAGCGCAGTGGCATAAAAAAAAAGAGAGGAGGAAAAAAAAAACCTTCTTAGCTACAGTGGTGCCTTCAACACTCAAATCAACTTTCCCCATTGAAAAGAATGGAAGTGGAAATGAATCTGTTCCAGCCTCCAGAAAAGGACAAAATGACAAAACTCGATAATCTCGTACTTTACAAAAAAAATACAGTAAAGACCCAATTAAATTGAATGTAAATATTTCAGCAGTTTTTGACATATTTTTTCCATCTGGGTGTGAGTCGTGGCCTACAGCAGCTCCTTGCGAGTGTTCTCATTTCGTATTTGTGTGTTTGACAGTTTGAAAGCGCATTGGTGTAAGATTGCTTGGAACTTACATTTTGGTTTGTGATGCAAAAAAAAGAAATAAATCATAAATTGATGGCGGATAATCTGAAAAACTGAGACGTGGGTGCAGCGCTAAGTGGAGGTACTGCCGTCGAACGGCGTGTTTTCGTGCGTGCAGGCTGGCCAAAGAGGAGGCGTCGTACAGGACGGAAGCCAAGCAGCAGGAGGAGAAAATCGAGCAGTTGAAGGCGGCGGCGGCTGACAGTTTCCTCATCAAGCAACACGTATGTAACGCCGTCATTCGAGACGTCCGCTGCCGCGGCGCACACGAGAACGTCGCGACGTGTTTGCGCTGATCCGCAAATGCGCGTACATCTCGATCAATTCCGATCGTGTCAAAAGCTTCATTTAGATCGGTAGTTCCGTTCAAAACAGGGAAACTCGTATCATCCGGATGCGCGACACCCAGAGTGAAATAGTCCACGATTGTTTTTGTCATCGATATGTAGGCGTGGGACGGTATCTGATAACCTTGAGCAAAAGTACCGCGGTATGACTATCACGGTATTTCAATTACTGCTCTAAAATCTATTACTTTTGACAAATGTGGGTAGATAAATAACCTTTTTTCCACGGACCACACAATAGCTTTATTTGGTGCATTGATGAACATGTTCCATGTTAAATACATAAAATATAACTCAATCAAATATGAACACTGAGTAAATGACGGTGTCCCGTGAGTGGTGAGCTATTTTTAGAGCGGACCCGCGGGCTACTCACGGGGGGCCGCCGCCTGCTGCTTGCGGCCGCCACGTTGGTGATCCCTGCTCCTACTTGTGCTACAAAAAATATTTACAAAAAACAAAAAAATACAGCTATACAGCTATATTTTTTTTCTACTAAACAAATTGAAAACAAAGTGGGAAAAAAACAGGATCACGACAAAACACACAAGACAATATAAATGAGATGATGTACAACCAAAAGAAAGTCGTTGCACGAGCAGCAGACTAGCAACAGTTCCGCTAGACACGCTGGCACCTTCGTTAAAATAATGATTTTTCTCTGAATCGGTGTTGTCAGTAAAATGGAAACGTATCCACAGCGTTCTCCTTTTCGTTTTGACTTTTCACTCTCTGCCTCCGAGCGTGCGCCGTCTGCTCAGAAGATGGCAGCTCTGCTCTTCTTCGTCACATCGCAGGCTGACTGTTTAGCGAGCGACGGTCTCGTCTTTGCGAGCAGCCAATCGTATTGCGGCGCCCGGCCCCACGTTATGTTACGATGCGTCAATGTTACGGTAATTGTAAACCTTCAAACAACTGCTACGCAACACAAACGGAGCAGCGACGCATACAGACGTTCTCGCTGCTCTCATTCGTTCTCTTAGCTGGCGTCGTCCTTCCCTGCCTCTTTTTCTTGCTGTTAATTCCGCTGCATGACTTCCAGTAGAGCTCAGTGCTGCCCGACTTGTTGTGGCGCAACGTGGTACTACGCTGAAGGCGCGCAACTCTAAATTGGAACTTGGCTGTATTCTGTAAAAATCCCAAAATGATTGCTTAAAAATCCGCGACACAGTGGGGGGCGCAAAGGACATACCGCGTTGTAGCGGGGGGTCACTCTAATGACTTCTTCGACTGCAGCGTTTTCGCCATTTTTATTTCGTGGTCCCAATTCCCTCGGCTTTTTTTCCCCTCAGACGGCAGCGATGTTTACAGCTGGCATTAAAATTCCGAGCGTGTGCTTGTTTTGTTTGTTCATTCATAGCGCGGCAGTCGGGGGGCCGAGCGGCGGCACGCTTGACTGGCGTTAATGGCGAGCCGGGGAGGCCAGATGGATGATGGTTGGAGATGATGCGTCTGCTGTGGGATTGATTAGAGGTTTTTTGTTTTAATGGAATCAATACGTGGCTAAGTGTCATCTTTTATCCCGCCGCTGATGGGATCGTTCCACCGCAGCCAGAGGGCGCCGAGACTTTTCTCCGGCCGCGGCCCGCCCGCTCTTCTCGCCGGGCCGCGGCCGTAACAGTTTACGGGTCGCGTGCTGTTGCTTTCGCGTGTGGTTCACTTTACTTGCTTTGAATCAGCCGATGGCTTTTAAACTTTGTAAGTAACAAAAAAAAAATGCAAACAGACTAAAACGCATCACAACAAACCACGTAAAGTCGTTCCCTTATTGGTTGCCACAATGTAAACAGACTAGTGAGACAAACAGCACTTGTGCTGTTTGAAACACACTTTAGAGGTGCCGTATTTTACTTTTTCTAGTATTTGGGATGGAATATTGTCTTTATGATGCCTCATAAACAAGAAATATGAATTCAAATGGTCCAAGCCTTCCCGAGTCCCAGACGTTTTTCTGCCGAGAGGCCTGAAATCGGGTCATCGGAATTTCTCCAGCTGATCTACGTCACTAGCGAAGCGCTCCGCCTGCCTCTCTGCTCCCGAGCCAGCGCTGTCGACATAACACGTGTGGCTCTTCTACACGGAGGCAACCAATCAGAGGAAAGGGGGCAGTCTTAGCCAAATATGGACAACGCAGATACAAAACAAACGTCATACAAACAAACAAACGGGGCCCTTTTTTTTTTTTTTTTTTTTTTTTTTTTTCCCCCCCGAGGGGCCCTTTTTGGACACGCGTATGACAAAACCAAGGCGTTGGTTGAAATGAAATTGACACTTTCGTACAAAGTCCCTGTTAGAGAGTCACTCTATGGAGGTCGAACTAGCCAAAATGCGGGACCTTTAAAGTATTCATTCGCTACCAAGAAATTGGAGCGTTTCACTTTCAGGAACGATAAAAGACGCTCGCTCGTCGCACACTTCTCCAAATCGAAACAACTGACAAAAGAGAATCAAACGCTATATATTTGAACATCCAAATATTGAACCAACTCATACATACAGTATCATTTCTTCTCATGAAACTCCACGAGCTTAATGCTAGCATATAATGCCAATCGCCATAGACGGCTAACACACGGAGCAGCGACGACGTCGTCGCCTCTTCTTCTTGCGCTTAATTCCGCTGCAACCTAAAGTTGAAAATGTTTTTCAGGTGGCGAGCTTGCAGGAGACACTCATGATGATCCCGGACAGCCGACGTCGCATGACCATCGCCCACGGCGACCTGCTGCAGCTGCTGGTGAGGCGTCCGACGTCCCGGCACGCGCAACCTGCGCCGTTCAAAAACACACCCCGCAAGGACAAATAAAACGTCGACTTCAACATTCTTTCAAAATAAGTCAAATATATTTTTTAAACGAGGTGGCTTAGTGCCTGAAAATACAAATACAAAGTTGAGTAGACTAAATATTGGGGAAACATTCATTGCTGATTTCAAAAGTAGTCAAACTTCTTGTGTAGTTTCTTCTTTTCAACGGGGCATTTGTCAGTTTTACGCCGAACACCGCTTAAAGTTGATTGGCTGACTGGTGTCACGTGGGAAGAGTCTGACTACTCCGCAAAGAAGCAAACTCTTGTGTGTGTTTTGTCGTTATTGCAGGAAGCGGAGGAGGAATTGTCCGAGTCGGCCGAGTACCAGGAAGCCAAAAGCGTGTTGGAATCTGTCAAGTTGGAGGCGTGATGTCTGTGTTCTCACCGTGAGCTTGCTTTAAACGTTCATTCCTTTCTTCTTCTTTTTTTTTTTTTTTGGTACGGATCCGCCTCCACGTTGACCATCGTTCTTTATTCTGCCGCCACTTTTTATGCTCCAATCAATGCGACTCTCTTTATTTGCCTATAAATTGTCTTGTTGCTCTGATTACGTTGTCGGACAAATATACTGCAGATTGACTTGAAACACTCTCATTTGTCTTGTCTTTTCTGCAACATTTTGATGCTGTCAATAAACTGGGCATGTATTTAAAATTCCTCAAATACAGTGTTCCCCTCCTCTTTTTTGGGTCGTTGTTCGCACCCCCCCTATAATGTGGATTTTTATTTTTATTTTACTTGAGGGTTTTCAGTGAAAACGGTTCACAGTGCCTGTGTTCAAGTAGCAGTTGTTAACATCTATGCTAATTTCCGTTAGCCCGTTTTGCATCGCGTGTTCGCATGAAGCCAGCGGCCTTTCATGAAACAAAATTATATTTAAAAAAACTAAAACTTGCAGTTGGGCGCTACTCTTTATGAAATATAACATACTATTTTTTGTAATGTTTTGTACTAGGTCTGCTGTATCTGATTTCCTTTTTATTTTATTTTTGATTGTTTTATTCCCCCAAATAAACTAAAAGGATGGGGCAATGTGCCAGTCTGTACAAAAAGGGACATTAATCGGTAGCACACGTAAAATCCTGGACAAGCTTTTTGCCCCATGTCAGCGCCCTCTGCTGGATCTGCTGGGTCTCTGCCCCACTTACTTTCCCATTCCGACAAATACAAACTGGCCTCCCAATGTTTTTGGGGGCTTTTTTTTTTTTTTTTTTAAGCAACAGTGAGAAGAACACGCCACATTAATGAACTCAGTTGGCAGACAAATCAAGTTACATTCGACTTGATCTTTTTCGTTCTTTTTTTTCTTCTTCACATTTTGGGATATTTTATGATAATTATAATTAGTACCCCCCCCCCACCACACACACACACACACACAAAAACACTGTGCTGAAGCTTCCCGACTCCCCCCCCCCCCCACCACCACCCGCCACTGCCCCTGCGTGACATTCACCCTGCGGTGTCCCTTTAAGAGAAAATGGCTTTTCAGTGCAGATTATTACATTTGGGGCTGTAATTGTATTCTTTTCACATAACGCACGGCCTTAATGGAGTCCGCTCGGGGAGTGCCGGACAAGTGGGCCGCCGCGCTAATTGAAGCGTGCCATGCGGCGGAGAACCACATCTGGGGTCAGGTGACCAGACGGGAACAACTCGTATATATTCTCATATATATATATATATATATAATATATATATTAGGGCTGCACGATATTGGCATATCATGCGATGTCGGTGGTGAAAATTGCAATATCGATTTCATTGCAATATTTAACATGTCTGTAAAGCAATGATATTTTTATTGTCTAATGAAATGAATGCATTTTAGTAATGGGGTGAAATAAGCAGGCTTTTTGTATTCTCCCATATTTCAGACGTGTTCTAGATTTGAGGTCCAAGTTGTTGGTTGTTTTCGTCCTCCCCAGCGTCTGCTATGCTGCTGAGATTCTCGCGCTACACCTGCGGGTCTGCCCGAGCCAATAGGAGACCGACATCCGGGGGGGTGGCGTGGCACTGTGCATCTAAAGTCTCATCCGATTGGTGCAACCCAACCCGGATTGTTCGACAACCCGAATACAAAAACATCGGCGAATATGCATTCACACCTATGCTCGATTGAGCCCCTGAGAACTCGAGTGGGCTGACTCATATTTTTTTGTTTGTTTACAATTTGAGTGCAGAAATAAACAAAGAAAAGGCATACGTTGCAGATGAACACTGGTCGCAAATCAAGATTTAGTTCCAATTGTGACATCTACGTGGCAACGCTTCCCGATTCGTCAGCGTGTCAGTCAACTCCCATTTCTAAGATGGCCGCCTCCTGCAAAAACAACTTAAGAAAGTAAGGTTCGGCGAGCGATAGAAATGAAGTACATTATTCTGCGTGTTCGTTTAAATCAATGTTGTTTATCAGCTTCCATGAATTATTGATAGATTTCGCAGATGTTTGGACTTGGACCACTATTGCACTTGCTTTTTTTTTTTTTTTTTTTTCTTCCCTCCCCCAATCCGAGTTCTTTTCTTTCAGGCAACAAAGTCACTGATCGGGATCCAACCTTTGAAAGTGACGATGACGTTGCCTCAGTTGTGGTGAAAAGTGCGAGCATGATCCAAGACCAAATTCAGTATTTGCCAAAAACCCGAGGAAAACCACAGCTGACGTAGAAGCGTTTGTCAACAAGTAATCATTGCCATACTAAGCACTGAAATTGCAGCCCAAAAACTTCAAATGGAGTTATGGAGCATTCGAGGTCTCATCAGCTGAATGAATTCAAGTCTTCAAAAAAGCTCATCATCTAGTTTGTGGCAAGAAACTGAGCTGAAATAATACTTTGCTCTGTTTAAGCAGCTAAGGCAATTGAGAACACGTTCTCATTTACGATGCACAAATTCAAACCCAGAACCTCAGAGCTGCGAGGCAGACCCGCTGACCAACCGTACACTGCGCTTCGCGTTCGTGAATCCTATTTCCTGCTTCACGTACCGTTTGAAATCATGTGTTGACATTGACATTTGCATCAATGAACATTTGCCTCGCAGGTTTGTGCCACGCGACCTGACGTTGTTGATGCATCATCATCGTCATCATCATCATCATCATCACCATCATGTAAGTATACTGCTCTCAGAAATTCGCTTTCTCATCCTTTTACTGCCTTTCAAGTATTTACTTACACAAATCACGGTCAAAATCTTTACTTTTTTTTTTTTTTTTTTTCCCTCTCTCCCCACTCTTGACCAAAATGATGTTCCTCCAAATATTCAAAGAACTGAACATTTACAACATCTAACGGGTTGAATTTTTGTCAGCTTTCTGTCAAATATGTTAAAATGCTTTACCTTTAACTATACATTTGTATCTAATGACATTATTCATAATGCTAGCTATTCTGAACAATAATTGGATGCATTATTTTTTAAAAGCTTGAATGTTCTAATGATTTTCAGAACATTTGAAGCAAAATAATTAAAATAGCATTTACTGCACAGTGCCAGGCGCTTTTATTACATGTCAGAATCGGAATCCTCTTTATTTGCCAAGTATGTCCAAAAAACACACGAGGAATTTGTCTCCTGACGTTCAGTTGACAGACAGCGCTTTTCAGACGGAAAGACATTGACAACAAAATAATAAAATGCATCGCTCAGCATCCTGATGATGTTCATCATCATTTTTTCATCATCCAGATTTAAAAATAGGTTTAGTCCTCTTTTAAGGTTAAAGAACAACAACAACAACCATGAAGGATGAGTTCTAGTTGTTTCTCCGTCTTTTTTTTTTTTTTTTTTGCTGAATGTCATTCAAGCGAGCGTGTCCGTCTTCATCATCCTGATTGCCGCCTGCACCGGACAAAAGAAGAGCGCGGGAACGGAGCGCCGTGCAGATCATATTCACGGTCCGAGCCAAACAGTCATATCAAAAAGCAAAATATATATTTGACCTCACAAGCCTTGATTTGAGCACTTTTTAAATTCCATGTAAGATAAAAAAAAATATGTATCTCATATGTTTTGGGTGGCAGTATCATTTGCACAGTTGTAGTGTAGTCCACAATTTATAAGCTGAGTTGAGGATAAATGATCCTTTAAATAGTTGGATTACATGTATCTATTATTATTGTACATTTTGGGGTGCACAGCCTTTTTTTCAATAGCCGTTGGCTAGCAAAAAGTCCAAGCTAGCATACCAGAGCTAACTGTCAAACCTCGTTGTCAACATATGTACGGCGTGTGCGGTCGTCAAATATTAATCACATATGTTATATTTGTATCTATTCTATAGATTTGTATATTTGTACTTTGAGTATAGTCTTTATTTCATACCCATTTGATATCAAACGTCCGTGTTCACATACTGGCGCTAACTTTTTGGGCGATAACCCCCCACTTAGAGTTCAACAAAATGAACAATTGTGTCTGATTCAATTCCATGATAAATAACACAAATTGCTTTTTTTGCCCCCCAGAACCAAATTGTGGAGGTGAAAAACTTCATCTGTATTGCAAAACAAACCTCATCAATGTAATTCAGAGAACGTGTGCTAATGCGAACAGGGAGCTAACCTTCGCTGCTACCGGCGTCATTATCAACATTGAGGCTAATGTGTGCCGTCATTTTATATTTGTCGCATGTGTTGTTATAATGATAGAAATGATATGTTTCAGGATGGCTCCTTTGTTTAATTGCCATTTGATAGCAAACTTCCATGTTAGCATACCAGAGCTAACTTTGGCTAACAACCGCCAGTGATACAGTCCAACTAAATTAAAGATTCTGTGACTGTAATTTGAACGACCGGTTGTCACGCTGTAAGTGTGACAACCGGTCATTCGTTATCCACGAGTAATGTGTTTTTATATTAATCATTGCCATTATTTTGGTGGCGGTGCCTTTAATTAGTCGCCATCTAAATAGTAAAAGTCCACGGTAGCACACTGGAGCTAACTTCTGTTAGCAACCGTCACCTCCAGTGCACTTTTTCAAATAAATCGACCGGTGTGTCGGTCTCACTTCAATGATAAGCAATGCGTTTTATAGCCCGAATTCTACGCTAAAGCATTTATATCCCAAAAGTTGATGTAATGCTAACGTTGTGCCAATTGTCAACATATAGCGCTCAGCCGATATCCATCACACGTTTCCTTGTAATTCATACGATTTTAGGTTCGGGAGCGGATCCTCGAGGCATTTGTAGCAAATGTCCGAGTTGGGGTCGTGGAGCTAGCAACCTTGAGGCAACCGGTCCAACTCAATGCGCAATTTGCTCAGACTCAATTTGATGACGAATGAATCAGGGTTTGTTTGTTTGAAGCGAATAATGTGATTGGAATGACGGGGAGTTGAGCTTGTTGCGACTTTAGTTCAGTTGAGGTTTTTGGGCTGTAATTTGGGGCCCAAATCAAAGGCAATTAAGGGGATTGAAGTGCTGGCCGGACGGCGGACGGCGGACGGCGGCGTGCGATGCGATGCGGGGGACGGAGGCTCCGCTCCGGCGTTCCTTCCCCTCTGATTGGTCGTCGCCGTCGGGCTTCGGAGGCTCGGCTCGCTCGTTAGGCGCCTCCCCGTCCTCGTCGAGCGCATTAGAATGCACGCAGCTCGTCTTTTGGAAGCGCAAAGCGAATTTGCTTCCCGTGGAGCTTTGCCAAAGCAGGCGCAGACGTTTGCCTTGGTCGCCGGGGCCCGCGATGCTCTCCCACGCCGACCTCCTGGAGGCTCGCCTGGGTGAGTTGTCGTCGCCCAACTCGGCGCTTCAACTCTGCTGTAAGCTCCACGCACGCACGCACGCACGCACGCACGCACGCACGATTTCTAATTGATCGCAAAAGCAATTCTTTTGATATTACTGCGTAATTTGGTGGACCGATGGCGGACTGGAGAGCGCATGCACGCGCTTCTTGCTTGCAGTGGCCTTTCTTATTTCCACCGCTGACTTTTAGAATATATGGTTGACGCTTTTTTTTTTTTTTATTATTATTTTTTTTTTCTTTCTTCTTTTCTTCTCCGTTCATGACTTTTACCAATTTAATGGGGACAAACGTAAACGGAATATAACACTGTATGTTTTTATTGTCTTGTGTGTTTTGGCCCGTTTCGAACTGTATAAAATAGGACGCAGTTGTGCTCATAAGTTGACATCTACGGGACAATTGGTGAAAGGTTGGCAATTTTAAGGGGACATTTGACAGTCTCGTGATTTTCTTGATGGCTGTTTTGTTTATAATTTCATTTGAATCCCATTTTAAAAAAAATAAAATAATAATAATCAAGTAGACATTTGGATATATTTTTTTTATACAAATTGTCCACTTATGAGCATTAAAACTTTGTGTTCGTCTTATTTGAGCTGATATTGCACGAAGCCACTGTGACTTAATTTTTTTTTTTGGGGGGGGGGGAACAAAGTAACAATGAAGCAAGCAAAAGCCGAAGTTTTTGAAAACGCTCGGGCGAAAGTGAGCCAAAAGAATGCAAAATGGGTTTGCATCCGCGCAGGGATGAAAGACGCGGCCGAGCTGCTGGGCCACCGCGAAGCGTTCAAGTGCCGCCTGGGCGGAAGCGGACCGGAGCCGGGACTCTCCGCCGCGCTCGGCCCGGTCCCGGACGGCGCGGAGGGCGCCACCGCGCTCCCCGCCGAGGACATCGCCTCCGACCCGGCGCAGGGGACCAAGGAGCGGGACAAGCAGCAGCAGCAGCAGAATCCCAACCCGCAGCAGGCCCAGAAACAGAAACGGCACCGGACCCGCTTCACGCCGGCGCAGCTCAACGAGCTGGAGAGGAGCTTCGCCAAGACGCACTACCCGGACATCTTCATGCGCGAGGAGCTGGCCCTCAGGATCGGCCTGACCGAGTCCAGAGTGCAGGTCTTACAACTCACTCACTAAACCGCATGACACCGGTCCGGAATCGTCGTCTTTCACAAGCGAATCGGATGAAGTTCGCAGTGAAAAACATTTCGCGCCGCGCAAATAAACAGGAACATTTGTTTCTTCGCTTCTAGAAATGGATGACAACAAATCTCCCGAATTCCAATGCTGGCATTTGGAATCATGATTTGAAGGAGGGCGGGAAAAAAGAAAGACCATATATATAACATAACAGGAAAAAGGAGAACTGTTTGAATTTGGTCTCCAAAACATTTCCATATTGTGAGCGATGGAAATGGCTTGTTTTCGGTTTTTTCATCTGTTAGCACATACATAAATAAAACAATGACACTATAAAAAAAAAAAAGAAAGAACGTGACAATGTCAAAATAGTTGGAGAATGTAAAAATCGGTTGCATTGAAAGATGTAAAGTCGTACATTGGTCAGATGAAATATTGCTAAAAAAAAAAAAAGACTAGCCAACAATTGTTTCCCCTCGGATTATTAAATCGAGCGCTCAAAATCCAAACCCCTCAAACGTATCCTTTATTACGTCATTGTCATAATTTAGATATTCGCGCTCTTGTCCACGTGTATTTATGCTTTCGAGAAAATAAACCTGCACGTGACGTGTCCACTCCGCGCGCGCGCGCGCACGCACACACACACACACACACACATTAATCTTGATTTATGCTTTCATTTGTATATCTTGATCCGATGTATTATTATTTTTGCACCCAAAAAGATGATTTCACGTTTGACAGTCAATCGTGAACAAATGAAGCTGTGTAGGAGTGTCTCTGTAAAATGAGAAAATAGAACGGAATAGAAATATAATCCTAGCCAAAGGGGCCTCGAGTCCGGGGAAAAAAAGCTCAAACCAAAACCAAAACACCCCGATAAGAACCATCAGCATCGCTATCGTTCTTGTTCTGCTTATGGCAGCAATGGCGCTCCCATTTGCTCGAAATCGCAACGAGTGAAATGAGGCTCGTCGGGTGGAGAGCAGACATTTATTTTGGCTTCGCTCCTTTCCCAGATTTGGATCTGGTGTCGGGAAATGGCAAAAGTCGCCAATGTTGCCGAATGTTCGTCGCGTGACGCGTCGGGAAACAAAATCGCAATTCGCGATGCGCCTCGTGTGCACCGACCGGCCAACTTCGCAAGCGTGTTGATTTCTAGTCATTTAAAAAAAATAAAAAACAACAAATAAAAAATCGATCTCCCATCATTCGCGCGTGTATTTGGAAGACATTTCAACGTGCGCTTGCGCCTCTTAACACGTCAAGAAAATTGGCATCGTCGAAACACGTCGCGGTATGCAAACTAGCAACTTTGTCACCTCCAAATTTGTCATCACTCAATTGCACGTTTATGCTTTAAAAAAGGGGGAGAAGCGAGCAAATCTAAAAAAGAAAAGGCTTCAGCCAAAATAATAAGCGCCTCCACTTTATTAGCACGAATTGCTGAAAGTGCTTCTTTGAAAGACACGTTAACAACAAGAATAATTGTGATTAGATCCATTGAGATAAAGTAGCAATTGGAGTGAAGCGTAATGATGATGTTCATACATACTTCGTTCGCGAGCCATTTGGAACAAACGTCCGAGGCTAATTAGCACAGCATGGCTAACTAGCTAGCTAACTAGTTATTACCTAACGCGAGATTCATCTTTTGTTTGTTTGTGCCAAATATCAATATATCTAATATCGTAATATTATATCGCAGAAGCGGTTATAACCGAGTCAAGTGTCTTCGCATTACGACACAAAGTGCCGAAAGCGAACGCGGCGGGTCGGTATGGTTCCGTTCGCGTCCCGTAAACTTCCAATGAGCTTCTTGCGTCTTTGGGATGCGCCAAAGCTCGAACAATCGTCCGTTGGCGATCTTTACGTTCGCCCCGAAACGCAACACGGCGCTCCCGGTGAGTCATCAACAGAAGTAAGCGTGAAAAAACCCCATAACCACGCGACCGTTTGGTGACATCACAGCAAACGCTCCCATTGGCTGAGAGGTGACGCGGAGTCCTCTTTGAACCCGACCGTACCCGACCGCCGATTCAAACGTCACGCGCGCGCGTCGCGCTAATGCTAAGTGCCGGCGCGCTCGGCTGGCTTTTGGGATGCGGTACGGCCGTCGTTCTCAAACGTTTTACAAGTGCCGCCATAATGACCGACCGAATAAATGGAGCATGCCCACGGTTGGGATTTGAAAAAGTCGAAGCCACTGGCAGTTTGAGCATTTCATTCAGTGCTTCTTTGTCTTTTGCGTCCCACGACTGGTAGCACTCTTTTGCCCCGGGCCCCTGGCTATTGTTGTATTGTCCGTCTTGCTCCACAATTACATCACAATGCTATATTGCCTCTATGGCATTTTAAATTGTTTGTTAGTATTAAGCTCCTTGGACGTTTTTAAGACAAAAGGAGGTGTCATTTTCTTTGTTTGATGTTTAGTTTGACAGTAAAGGCGATGAACAGCCCGAAAGGCGCTGACGACGAACTTTTCACGATCTGTCGAGCCGCCGCGAGACGGCGCTCGCGTCTCGAGGCTTTGCTCGCAAGTCAAAGCAAACGGCAGCTCGTATCTCGAACAAGTCTTCCGTTGCGCCACACCGACCGGGCCGGACCGCGGATCATTGACGCCCCGTGTCATGGTATTGGGAAGAAAAAAAGGATCGTACATTTGTTTTAAAACCGATCAATTCTCCAATAAGCGGGGATCAACTGCTTAGAAGTGTTTTCCGTGTTGGTAACCCCCCCCCTAAAAAGAAATAAGAAAAATACAAAATAATGAAAGACATTCCAAAAGCTCTCCAACTGGTGTATGCGAGGGTTCCGCTGTATATGGAAATATGCATATATCCATATTGTTCATCCATCTACGCCAGTGACGTACAGTGAGACAAGTCGAGCAATTCAATGTTCTTCCACGAGGAGGCAGAAGGTCCATTGAACCCGTGTTTCCACCTGTTGCCATTCAACACAAGAAATGCTCCAAGTATGCTACAGTGATCGTTAGCGGTGTGTGTGTGTGTGTGTGTGTGTGTGTGTGTGTGTGTAGGTCTGGTTTCAGAACCGGCGCGCCAAGTGGAAGAAGCGCAAGAAGAGCACCAACGTGTTCCGGGCTCCGGGCACGCTGCTGCCCACTCACCACGGCCTGCAGCAGTTCACGGCGGCGGCGGCGGCGGCGGCCGCCATGGGCGACGGCCTGTGCTCCTTCCACGCCAACGACGGGCGCTGGGGCCCCGCCAACGTGTCCCAGCTCCAGCTGCCCCCCGCCCTGGGCGGCCGCCAGCCGGCCGGGTCTCACTCCCTGAGCCGCTCCCAGTGCGGCCTCCGGCCGCCGCCGCCCGCCTCCGTGGGGCTGTCCGACATGTCCGACATGTCCGGCGGCGGCGGGCTGCAGTCCCACCTGTACCAGCCCCACTTCCCCGGCATGGTGCCCCCCGCCAACGTGAGCGGGTCGCCGCAGCTGTGCGGCTCCTCGCCGGACAGCGACGTGTGGAGGGGCACCAGCATCGCTTCGCTCCGCCGCAAGGCTCTGGAGCACACGGTGTCCATGAGCTTCGCCTAATAGCAACGCCAGCTGACATCTTGTGACGCGTATTCACACACATTCTGCACCCGAAAATATGCCGCTGTTATTGTTATCCCGCAAGTTTGCCGTTCTGCTCCTTCCGACTTTCGCCACCACTTCAAATCATTCGGACTTCCAGCTCGTCGAGAAAAATTGCAACCGCTTTCCGCATTCTACAATTCCCGGTTTTCCCACAATTCCGCATTTGCACCCAAAAATTCAAGCAAATGCCACAATCAAATATTTCTCCTCTTTTTCATTTCAAAGTCAAACTGTAAAGTCCAATTAGAACGTCGCGCTGGGCAATTTTTGTCTTTTTCAGGTTCCAAATTTCCCAATTTCACGGTACGTTTCCCAAATGAAGACATATTTACATGTTCCATTTGGTGACTCGTGACAAGTTCCAAATATTTCCCTCATTGAGGACATCTCGTGAACTATTTTCCACATTTCCAACACTTTTCATGGTGAAATTCCCACATTAAGAGAGATTTGACAGATTTACCGTTTGGGGATCTTCCCTTCCACATTTCTTGACCGATTCCAAGTTGAAAATATTCAACTCATTCGGTACACCACTGGAATTATTTTCCACATTTTCAAAATTCCTATTGGTCCCACAATGCCACACTTTCCTTGAAAATAATCCTGTTGATACGAATCGAGACGTTCTCAATATCGATCCGTATTCAACCGATTTTAAACCATTTCTACCTCAATCGAATCATCTCCTTCAGGATATCTTGGGAGCTTCCCCCCCCCGCCCCCCCACATTCCCAGAATTCCCACATTTTGCATTATTCCACATTTCCCCTGACGATATTCCCAAATGAATGCAGACATTGAACTTCTCTTACCCCCCAACCGATTCCAACTGTTCCAACTCGAAACATATTGGCAAGGATTTAAAACATTCCCCAAATTTCCAGATATTTGGCACATTTATTTCATGACCGATTCAAGCCGTCCCAGACGTGAAGTCTTGCGTTTGACATTTCAACAATTGGATGACTTCTAAAGTGTTTCAGTTCCACTTCTGCTCTTCGGCGTTCACAGTTAACATTGCCTACGGTTATTATTTATTCTTGCGTCGATTTCCACAGAACAATCGTTTTGGCACGGTGCTCATTTGTTCATTTGAAATCATTTATTGTGACGGCACGGAAGCAAAACCAAAAAACACTGACTGGCTGCACACTTGCTGTCTTCACACTTTCATTCCCGAAGGAAATCATTTTAAAATGTACATAGGGTGTTTTTGTGATCTCTTGGCGTGCCGATGATGCCGATGATGCCGATGATGCCGATGATGGTGATTTTTCTTCAATGTCAGCCATTTTTTTTGGGTTTGTCTCATGGACATGTTTCTACTGATTTCATGTATAAATGATTCCAATAAAAGTTGAAATAATTGAAATCCCATCACAGATCCATTGTTGGATGGAACCGCAGCAACGGTGATTTATTATTATTATTTATTTTTTTATTCAAAATCTTTTCTGTACTTTTTACCAAATAACCTTTGTCTTATTTTGTTCATTTTTACATTTAAAAAATGCACACGTTTGCATTGAATGGATTTAGTGCATATGAATAGTAAAAGAAAGATGATTAAATATTTTATGGAGCTCATATTTTAGACCGTTACCATGTGTAAAATAATAACAAGAATAGCAATAACAGTAATGCATTATTTCTCGGTAAAGCACATACATTTTAAAAACCTAATTGCGTTCTTGTTAATATAGGTCTTCAAAGTGGCTTCTTCTTAAATGTCATATTAAAGACTTGATACTGATACAAAAATAAAATCAATTCATTTTTAATGAATCTGCTATAATGGTCCACGTTTATTGCGTTAAAATAAAGAAGAGAATATATATACCTATATATAAATAAATACAAATGAACTACTGTTATTACTATCATTATTGTAAATGTATGTGCTTTCAACAATTATCATGAAAAGTAATAAAAAAAAATAATACTCTTAATGCTGGTAATAATGATTTGTACAGTGGGGGTAGTCGCAATAAATGTGTGTTGCTGTCCATTTGACATCAATCTCATCATTTGTCTGGCTGACCGGGCGTGCCGGTTAATTGGCTGGCCGCGCGACGTCTTTCCGATTGGCTCGTTTGCCAGCACGCGGCGGAGAGCTTTCGGCCAATCGGCGAGCAGCAGGGGCTGCGCAACGACGCAATAGCGTTTGCCCGAAATGACATCGGTCAATAACGCGGCCGGGGGTGAACGTGCCAAACGATCAACGAGAGCTCATTATTTCACTGCGCGTGTGTGCGAGAAAGTGAATTTAAGCATCTTTGTCGCACAAATCAAAACGACGATTTGCTCTCATCTCGAAAAATAAATATTAGCAGTGGCGTAGCTGCGCGGTGGCGAGGGGTGGCCTCCCCAGACAGAAAGGAAAGAGAGAAAAAAAAAGGAATCAATGTTAGTTACACAATGTTTTTTTAAAAAAAGGGGCAGAAGCGCGATGACTTGATTACTCGACGGAGTAGCCTGCCTACCGTTGGACGATTATATAACATCGCTTTGAGGCAAGGAAAGGAAGACTCTCCAAATAAGAGGCAGAGCGTGCTCGCTTCAAGCGGTTTGTTTGTCACCCCTCGGTGAATGTTACCGTTAAACGTACACCGCAAAACTAGAGAATTTAAAAAATGTGGATTTGAACACCAAAATGTTCAACCAAACTATGTAAGAACAAATAGCCGATAGCTTCATGCTAACATCTAATGTGAAATGCCCTTGACAGGCTCACGGAAATGAGCATGAATGTTATGGTAATTGTAACCCTTCAAACGACTGCTACTTTAACACACACGGCGGGGCAGTAACGCATACAAACAGACGGTACAACACATGGAAGTCTGCTAGCTTAATGCGAACATTTACGCGAAATCCCACAAACAGGCTGACGGAAATAAACTTCTAAACTTCAAACGGCTGCTACTTTAACACACACAAAGCGACGATGCATAGAAACCGAACATACAACACGTGTAAGTCTCCTAGCTTAACGCTAACACATAATGCTATCATATAATTGACTGTCAATGACCGTCTGTCGTACTCGAGCGGCTCCAACTACCGGAGACAAATTCCTTGTGTGTTTTTTGGACAATAAAGAGGATCCGGATTCGGATTCGGATGTGAAATGCCATAGATGGGCTAATTGGTTTCCTTCCATATCGAGGATATGAAAGAAAGGCTTTCCGCGAAACAACGATAGTGTTGCCACGTTAGCGACGGAGTCTTTCGGATGATGGACACCCGGCTCGGCCCGCCTCCCCCTTCCAATTTGTCATTGTTTACAAAAGGGAGAGGAACGTGAACGCCACGCATCACGCAATGGGGGAAATGAGGACTGCCGACGGTGGGCGGGCGACGCGACGGCTAAGGTCGTGTCGTCCGCCGGCGGCGGCGGGTGAAACCGAGACAAAGCGGGTCGGCAAAATGGCAGACAAGTCGTCGGGTAAAACAGCGCGGGTGAAGAGGCGAGACGACACGACGGGTACGGCGGCGGGCCACGTGACGGCCGAAACGCTGGCTGAGCGGGAAGGTGAAATGACGAGCGAGTGGCGCGAGCGCTCAAACGTCACCTGCTGTCTTCGCCTCACTCGAAACCCTTTCGTTCCATCACACACCTCCTCGCGTCCTCCCTCTTTTCTCCCCCGCCGCCCTTGAGCTTTTCTATTAGCGCGTGGCAAGCACCTCGCGGGCCCTGACAAGCGCGGCGGATCGACACTAAATCAGGAATCCGCATCTGAGCCGCCGTGAAGGTCGCGGGCCCCCACGCGAGCGCGTCGTCTCGATCGGCCGAGCCCCAGACGGGGCGAGTGTGTGTCTGTGCGTTTAAAGCGCCGCGTTGTGTGTCAACAACCGTGCGGAGGGAGAGGAGCAAAATCACGAAGGGCAGCAGTCATTGAGGGAAAACAATAGGCATCGGTCCGAATCACACAACAGAGTAAAGTTGCAATGATATGTGAGGGGGGGGGGGGGGGGGGAGTCAAAAAGTTGCCGTTTCTCATTGGGAAACTTCAGTCGTCTGTCAAGGTAAACGTGGAACACGCCTGTGACGTTTTCTCGTGTCGACGAGAACAAAAGTCGTCGTTTGACGTCGGAGAGTCATCATTTTACAAAGTTCCGGTTTTTGTAACCCAAAAGTATGAGCAGAAGAAAATTGGGTCGCAATGATTCACTAAAGAAGTTCAAATGACATGGGAAAAGGGGTGGTTTAACTAGAAAAGATGGAACTATGTGAGGATATAGACATAATGACATAATGTCATTATGTCATCAGACAGCGTGTCCATAAGCAAAAAGTTGTTTCACCAATTTCGGAAAAAAAGTTTCCATTTTCCCAGAAGTCGGGATGATGCGAACAAAAAAGTAGTTTGAGTAGTTTAAAGTACTAATTTTACTCGGGAAAAAAAGTGACATTTACAAGAAAAACTGGAATGATAAGAAACGTTTAGAAAAGTTTAGAAACATACATTTACGAGAAAAAAGATGACCAAAAAAAAAAAGAGAAACATCTCCGACAAAAGAGTTGGCATTATCAGAAACAACGTTTTAATGTTACGAGAAAAAAAGTCAGGTATGAAATTTATGAAATTCTTCTTCAGAAAGTTGTACTCTTTATCGTTGTTTTTTAAAAAGCCTGTAAAAGTGCGCCCAATGGTGGCTTTTGTAAGATTGGCACACACTGCCATCTACTGCACACTAGCGGAATGACTACCTCGGTGCCTTCACGCAAAGTTGTACTTTAAAACATTCTCTTTTCTTTTTCAAATCGTATTTTAATCATCTGGACGTCACTTGAAACGACATCGTGTCACGCAAAGAAGACTTTACAGCGTGTTGTGTGACAAATACTTCAACCGATCGTGGCAGTTCAACAGTCAAGTCTTGTCCACCTCAGGCTTCCGTAGTCGGGGTCATACGAACGGATTGTTGTTGTGGCAGCTGGAACTCAGTTCCTCTTTTGAAAGCTTCCTCAGCGTCGTGCTCACCAGTCAAATCGACTTATCAGATGTTCTTATTTCAGGAAACATCTCATTAAGCGAGCCACGGTCACAGCGGAGACGTTACGCCGATGACCGGTAAGCTACAACCGGGCCGTGAACGCGCCACACTAGCGTGTGATGTTTTGGTTTGGCGTCCATGTTTGATTTTTAGGAGTGAACGTGATGTTGTCTCATTCTTCTTCGTTCTTTTTTTTTTTTTTTTTTTTTTTGGGGACGGGGACGGGACGGGACGGGACGGGGGACGACGACTCATCCCAGCTAACGACATCTGCCGTCATGCTTCGGTGGATTTTTGGTGGTCGTGAAGCTCAAAGCTCCGCGGAGGTGAGGTGGAACGTGAACGTCACAATCTTCAAAATGATTTGTTGTGCCTAGCCGTCACGTGAGTGCAAACGTTATTTGGGTTGTTGAAGAAGAACCCATTGTGAATGGAGTTGGAGTGCACATAAAGATACTTGAACGTCACATTAGTTCAACAGCACGCAAATTATTGTTGGGGCTTTCAGGATTACCGCGTGTACGTGAACGCCACACCAGAGTTCAACAACGGGCACGTTTGTATTGTAGTGACAGTAGTGTTGAAGATGACTAACTGTACTTGAACGTCACACCAAAGCTACGCGCAAATATTGCAGTTTCGTCATCCATCCATTTGCCGTACAGCTTCTCCTCACGCGGGTCGCGGGCGTGCTGGAGCCCATCCCAGCTAGCTTCGGGCGAGAACTGGTCGCCAGCCAATCGCAGGGCACATACAAACAAACAACCATTCGCGCTCACATTCACACCTACGGGCAATTTAGATTCTTCAATCAACCCGCCACGCATGTTTTTGGGCATGTGGGAGGGAACCCGGAGAAAAGCCAATCGGGCACGGGGAGAACACGCAACTGCGAGGCAGGTGTGCTAATCAGTCGGCCACCGTGCCGGCCGGCGCGGTGTCATCGTTATTACCAAAACGAGTAAATGTGCGTGTCAAATAAATCCCCCAAAATGAATCATTCATTTTAAGCTTTGAATTTCTTTTTTGTGAGTCAGATGTGATGTCGAAGCAGTTCCGAAGTGTCACAGTGAGGAGGCTCGAAGCGAAGTAACCGCGCGTTCTGTTTGATTCTGTTCTCTTTTTCTGGCTGACGTGTGCAGAAGAGCGGCGTGTTGCGCATCGGCGAGGAGCAGCCCAAAAACCGCTTCACTGAGCTGCAGGTGCTGAAAGGACATTTTGACATTGTTCGATTTCTGGTGCAGATCGATGACTTCAGGTAAGAGAGACACCCCGACCCCCGACCCCCGACCCCCGACCCCCCCTCAACCCTCATTGACAGGAGAGACTCCCCGCGGCGACGTAGCGGAGCGTGACGACAACACCGTCAGCGTCCTTGTGATTGTCTGCGCTCACACGAACGACACGAACGCAACACACACGTTAAACACGTGACACGAAAACCCACGTTGCTCACACACATGCACGTAACACATTCGCAAACGACACACACGCTCATCAAAAACAATCGCACATATACAGAACACACATACATAGAACAAAAAGTCAACTCACAAACATATACACACCTGCACTTTTGTAACACACAAACAAAACACGTTCGACACGATATATACAATACACACATGTATATATCACCAACACAACGCACACACATTAAAAACAAACACACAAGTATAACAAATTAAACTCGCAAAGATACTCATACACACACTCCAACTTAAAGTACACTTACACACTCTCATACACCCTCACACATACACGTACAGAGCGCACACCCACGAACACACACTCTCTCTCTCGATCGCACACGGTATATAACAAACACACATACCACGCACACGCTTATAAAGCAAAGACACACGCACACACACATGTAAAACCCCAACACACGTAAAACACACACACTCCCATCCTTTAACACTCCAGTTACCCGCTCACACATGTACTCACCGACACACACGGCCTCTCTCTCACGCACCCACGCACCTGCTCTCCTGTCCGCTATGCTCCAGTGAGTCTGCATAAGTGGTCATATTAGGATTTCTAACACAACTACGTTTTTGTGTGCGTGTGTGTGTCAATGTGAAGGTTTGGGAACGCGCGTGTGCGTGTGTCTCTTCACGGTTCCCCAGTCAGCAGCCATAGGCCAGAAAATTCCCCGCGAAGATTGCTTTTTCTGTGTTGTGGTGATGTCTTTTCATCCTGTCTGATCATTTTTTGGTGTCCTGCTTTTTGGGGGGTGTCAAAGTGTAAAATGGGGGTCACACGTTTTCAAGGGCCCACGGGGGAGAAATGATGTTGCCCACCCCCCGCTGACTTTTTTTTTTCTTTTTTTTCTGTTGTTTGTTGCCAGATGTGCATCAGCCGGGGACGATGGCCTGGTGCTGGTTTGGAACGTAGAGGTAATTCGCTGTCTTTAATGGAAAGTGAAAGGGGGCGGAGACGGAGCCCTGCTGCCAATCACCCGAAATCCACCAGTAATTGACACCTCATGCCAAGAAGTTTAGAATTGCCTGTAGATGCCACAATATGGCAGCAAAGCACTTGTTCCATGAGACAAAGCTGTGGCCCTATGAAATGAAGCTCCTCCCCCTATTTCAACATAGTTGTTTGGCACCAAGAGGGCGTCAAATAGCGAAGTAACACTGTCATCCGTTTTCAGACGGGCGAGCGTGTGCAGGAGCTCCGAGGTCACTCCCGGCAGATCACCGCCATGGCCGTCTTCCGTCGCGGCGACGTCCGCCTCGTCACCGCCTCCTCGGATCGCAGCGTCGCCGTATCCTCGTCGGTCGGGGGCGCCAAAGATTTGGCGATTGTGTCGACGTGAGCGTTCTTAACTCGAACCCTTGTCAGCTGTGGGACCCCGACACTGGAAACAGGGTGCAGACCGTTCTGGACCTTCAGTCGTCTGTCAAGGTGAATGTAGCGCTGCGATGTTAGACCGAAGACATGACATCGCATGGAATTATACAGTGTTAGTTACCGTTTTTGCAAGAGTAAAGTTGTGATTTTTATGAGCAAAAACATTTTAAGAGAGAGTTGTAATGTTACAAGAAATTTAAATTGTAAATTGAAGAGAAAAAGTACAAGTTTTAAAAAGACATTTTCTTTCGGGAAAAAAGACGACAAAAATACAAAGATCGACTCAATCAAATGTTATGACCGAAAAAGTAACATTTTATGAGGGGAAAAAGGTTATATTACAAAAATAAAGTGATACTTTTAGAAAAAGAAGTAAGAGTTTGTACAGGAAAAAAATCGAGATTTTATGTGATGCAACAGAAGACAAAAGCAATACAAAATGTGCAAAAGTTGGAATTTTACGAGGAAAAGGTAATCATTTCACCGAAAAAAATGTCAATATTTTGAGAATAAAGCTAGCGTTTTAAGTGCCAAAAGTTTACATTTTACAAAAAAAAATCGACATTTTTATCAGACGAATGATGACGTTTGACATGATGTAATGGGTTATTTTGAGATGAAGTTGTCATTTTACAAAAAAGAGTGACAAGAAACATGTCAACAATATTACCAGGAAAAGAAATGACATATTACGAAACGTAATGGATGGAAATGTTTACTTTTTACTTTTACTTGACTTTTTTTTTCGGGAAAAAGTCGTCATTGTACATAAAACAAGTCATAATGTTACGAGGGCGGAAAAAAAGTCCTTTTTGACAGGACATTTTACCGAGAATGAAGGCATGAAGAACGTGTTTGGTTTTGTCTTGTGATGCGATGACGAACTTGTTGCGTGCGTGCGTGCGTCAGTGCATCCTGGTGCTGGAACGTTTGAGCGCGTGGATCTCCGCCGGCGAAGAATTGTGCGTTTGGAGCAAAGACTTCCGCCTCGAGTGTCTCAAAGAGCCGCACAGCGACACAGGCGAGCGGCCAAACTTCCTTTGTCATCGTCTTAGTGCTATTAATATTCCTATTCTTTTCCATCTTTTGACAGGGATTAGCTCGCTGATCGAGCTGCCCAAGAACCGCGTTGCCGCCGCCGTGGATAGAAGCATTGGTAATTGTTTCCACGAACCTAAAAAAGAAGAGGCATCATTTTACAAGAAAAACGTAGTCGTTTATAGGAGAAAAAAAAGTCATCATGTGACGTGAAAAAAGTCAGAAATGTTTCAGGGAAATTTGGAATTTTACCCCCCCAAATTGTTATAGCAAGAGGGGAAAAAAAGTTCATGTAACAAAGTTACATGAAAAGACATTTAATTGAATTTTACATTTCAAAAAGATGGGATTTTAAAACAGTTGCAATGTCAAGAACAAAAATGTTATGAGAAAAAAATTAGAAAAAAGTCACAAGGGTATGAAAAGAGTCAACATTTTATGAGAAAAAAAAAATTGTTTCAAGAATAAAGTCATCATTTCATAATGAAAAGGTAATTTTATGAGGAAAAAAGTTGAGATTTTACTAAATAGTAGTGCTATCAGAAAAAAAATGGAGGCACATTTTACAGGAAAAAAGTTTGACATTTCCCAAGAGAGAAGTTGCCACGCTACGAGAAAGTCAGCATCTTCGCGAGAAAAAGTACATTTTATGGGGGGGGGGGAAGTTCAAAATGTATATCTCACGAGAGCAAAGTCAGAATTTGACGAGGAAAAAAAGTCCAGATGTTACGAAACAGTTGGGACGTTATAAGGAAAAAAAAGATGACAGAAAAGTTGCCATGTTATGAGAGAGAGTCAAAAAACTCATTATAGTCATCATTTGATGAGAATTTTTTTTTAATGAAAAATAAGGGGATAGATTTTACGAAATAGTTGTAAAAAGAAAAAGTGTTGAAGTTTACAAGAAAAACAAAGTAGCCATCTTACAAGAAAGTCATCCTTTTTATGAGGAAAAAGTCCGAATTTCTACCATGACTTTGATTATAATTCCTGTCAGTCATCTACAAGCTAATGCCGTGCGGCGACACCCTCTCCGTCGTGGAGGTCAGCTGCCTGGCGGACCACCGGGATCATATTCGCGCCCTGGTCAATGTCAACGGTCAGTAGCTAAATGACCTCCAGCACACGTCCCCCCCCACCACCCGAAATAAAGCGTGCCTTTTTCCACAGATGGCATGTTCGCCAGCGGTTCGCACGCGGGCGAGCTGATCCTCTGGGACGCGCTGGACTGCGGCGCGCTGGCCTATCGGCACATCTCGCGGGAGGAGCCTCAGACCGGCACGCAGTCCCACGTGGGCGGGCCCAAACCCAGCGAGATGTCCATTCGGCACCTCGCCTCCGACGGAAACGTTAGTCACGCGTCTTCGCACGCCTCGGAGCGCATACAGGCAAAGTCAGGAAAAATGTCGACTAGAACATCTGAACTTCAGTTGGCTTTCATCTGACGCACTTTCAGTGGCAGCTGTGTTGGAATCTTATGAGGAGAAAAGATGTCATTTTACAAGAAAGAAACATTCAATGTTACAAGAGCAAATATGTCATTCAACAAGAAAAAAAAGGGTCATTGTATGGCTAATTAGTTGTGATGTTACAAGAGTAAAGATGTCATTTTAAAAGGAAGTGTTTTAATGGGACAAGAAAAAAAATCTTTCTTTTCTGGTAAAAAGCATGGAATTTTCACAGAAAAAGTTTCGATTTTATGAAAAAGGTCGACTAAACGTACCAGAGAAAATAAGTCATTATATGGGGAAGAAAAATGTGTTTTATGAAAACAAATGTTTTGGGGGAGAAAAAAACATGTAACGTTACGAGAATAAATATGTAATTTTGCAAGACGTAATATGTAATTGAGGTGAAAAGAAAGATGCAAGTTTATGGAGCAATATTTAATTTGCGAGAAGAAAAATATTTTGATGAGAGAAATGCCTCAGTTTTTATGAAAGTTTTTTTTTTTTAAGAACAGTTTTGACTTTAAGTGCTTTCTACGTGTTATTAACAACTTTAACAAGACAAAAAAAAGATGCCATTTTATGACAAAAATGATGATCTCATGAGAACAAAGGTGTAATTTGACCAGAACAAAACCGAATCTTTACGGGAAGAAAAGATGTAAGTTTACGAGAAAAGATTTCATTTACAAGAATGTTTTTTTTACGGGAAAAATGCTTTATGCATGAGGTATGATATAATTATACAAGAAAAAAATGTATTGTCTTGATGTGGAATAAAAGTCCTTTTACAAGAAAAGGACTAAAGTTAGGACTATTCTTGTGAAAGACAACTTTATCTTGTAAAGTTCCACCTTAATTCTTGCAGAAGTCACTTGTGCCATTTTTTCTTCTCTTTTCTTATTTCCTTGTTTTTGTTTGTTTGTTTGTTTGCTATCAGCTGGTGGCGGCGGCGGCGGGCAGCGGCGTGTACGTGTTCAGCGCGGCCACCGGGGCGGCGGTGGCGTACAGGAAGCGCGCCCACGACTCCGACGTCCTGCACACCGCGCTGCTCTCCGACAGGTCGGCCGAGCCGAAGCGGGTCACGTCGGCCGTGCTTTTTTTGCGACTTTTGTTGCGTTTGTCGCGGCAGCGAGCTGATGTCGTGCTCGGAGGACGGCAGCGTGAGGATGTGGGACATTCAAGAGCTTCCGTTAGCCGGAGAACCCGCCTCCCCAGGTCAATGGCGCCGCTCGCGTTTCGTTCATAATTACAACCTTATTCTTAGAATAGCACGCCTCTCTTGCCTTATCAAATTCTAACGTTATTCACCTTTTTGCTTGTATTATTAACCATTTGTTTACTTGTAAAATAGCAACTTCATTCTTGTAATATGACGTCTTTTTCTTATAAAATGACAACTTTATTCAGGTGACTTTTTCCATGAATGTTTGACTTTATTATTGTCAAAACAAAAGTTTACTGCACAATTTCAACTGTATTTTAGTAGTGTGATTATTATTATTTTTTTTCAAACAATTACATGTCCTCCAAACAATTGTATTCGACTGCGATGTCATCCGTCGCTCAAGGCTTCTTCGGGATGTGGACCTTGGGGCGTTCCAGCAAGCAGACGTGTCCTGCGTCCAAGAAGACGCCGGACCCGCCCGCCATCAGGACGCTGGAGTTGACGGGCGACCTCATCGGACACTCGGGTGCAGTCCAGGTCTGCGTCTACACGCGCACGCACGCACGCGCGATCTGCCGTCGGTCATTTTCTCGCCGTTGTCGCTCAGATGTTCTTGGCCTTCCCGGAGAACGGCCTGGTGACGTGTTCGGCCGACCACCAGCTCATCCTGTGGAAGAACGGCGAGAAGCGGTCGCAACTGCGCAGCCTGGCGCTCTTCCGGAAACTGGAGGAGAACGGCGGACTCTGAAAGGCGGGACTTCCTTTTGCAACGTCTGCCCGAACAAGAGATGTCGTCGCGATGAAGGGCGGACGTCCGGCTTCAAATGTTGTAGCCGCGCAGGAATGAAGTTGGAATGTTGTGCAGTAAAATCACAGATTGTAATTAGTTTCCACAGTATGCAGCCACGTCTGAATTTGGTTGTTCGGCTTCAGTGTAGTACCACTCTGTGCCACAACATCCCGGGGCAGCACTGAGCTCTACTGGAAAAGATCATTCGGAGCAAGCAGAAGCTCCAGTAATAGTCATTGTTCCCACAGAGCATTACAAAATACGTGCCTGCGAGTCTCGTTGAATGCTCTGTTTGTATGTGCTGATGCATTTATTGAAACGTTTATCATTACTTTAACAGCTATGCTAATTTCTCTTAGCTCGTTTACGGTGTTAATGCTCTCACGGTTAGCATTAAGCTAACACGATGATAAAATGATACGGTTTGATTGAACATTTTGGTGTTTAAATGTACATTCAACTGTATTTTGTTTTCTGTCCATTTTACAGTAAAGTGGGCGGGTCCAACAAGTTGAAGCAAACACACCTGGCCTCTTATTTGCAGAACAGTGCAATCGTCTTCGTTTCCTCAAAGTGATCTTATACGAAAGTCCTCATTGTCTTGCCAGCGAGAGAGCGAGACAAGGCACAAAGGAATACTTGAAAATGTATGTTTTAATCATTCGGAATGTTTCTAGAGGGACGTGGGACGAATAGATTTGCCTGCCCCTGTCAGAGCTGTTTTGGTTTTCCCACTGCTTTCCCAGTCCTTCATTTTGGGAGGAGATCTACATCGTATGAAAAATGTTAGCAAAGCAGCTAACAAGTAAGACTAATAATTTATAGCAAAGACGTCTTTGTTTAGAGGCTGGGAATTCCCAGTATTGTGCGCATATGAGACTTCGTTACTGGCAAAACATTATAATGGCCAAATACATTCAAAAGTATTTGATTTCAATCAGAAGTCTTGATGCCATGAGATCTGGCTTTGAATGTAAAACATCGTGATGGCACTTGTCCCGAATATATTTAATAATAACGTAAAAAACAGACCCCAAAACATGCAAAGCGCTAGTTCTTGGATAAGCGCGTCATCTTGTGGCTGATTGGGAGGACTTCTCACTCTCTCGATTGGCTGAGTGGAACACGTCATACCGATTGAATGGCGTGTGTTTAAAAAAGAAAACTCGAACAAAACCTTTTTATTTTTCACGGATTCGACGAATTTCTCCCGAATATGATGCAGTTATTATGACGACTAAAAAAATGTTTTGTAAAAATGTTGCTGCCAATGCTGGCATTTTCGGAATATTAAAACGAGCTCTTTCATTGGTCGAGTGGGGTCATGTGATACCGGTTGACTCCTCGTGTTGTAAAAACGCCAACAACTAAAGCTTTATTCGTCTCGGCGTCAACAATTTTGTCCGGAAAGTGTTTTTAAATAACAGTGTTATTACTTAAAAGAACATTAAAAAAAAAAAAAAAAAAAAAGTTTAACAACCGTGCGCTAAAACGTGTCTAATGTAGCCCGAACGCGGGCGACACTTCCGGAATAGTGTCAGCGCCCTCTCCATTGGCTGACTGAAAGTGTGCTTTCTTTCCATTGGATGAGTAGAGTCAAGTGTTTTTACTGGGTGACACCCCTCCACTCCCCGCGTGTCAAAAGCTAACAAAAAAATAATAATAATAATAATAAATTTGTCCTGGTGTAAATTACTTACTATTTAAAACAACACTTCAACATTATTTTTGAAACAGGCAAAATGAAAAAGTTGTTACCCAGGTGTCGCCCTCATCCGTTTGCAAAGACTTGTGGGTAATTGCCTGCAAGCGCAGCACGAGAGAGTTTGCCGGAAAACGCCGTTCCCTCTTGGTAGCTTTAGTTAGCACATGTTCATATCGATGCCAAGAACTTCGGCCGTGCGACTTGTGGCTCTGCTTATCGTCGACGGCGCTGTGTACTAAATGCGCAAGATGAGCATCGACGAGCATTCCTTACAAGCGCTGTCCTGGAGGAAGCTCTACCTGAGCCGGGCCAAACTCAAAGCTTCCAGCCGCACCTCGGCTCTGCTGTCCGGATTCGCCATGGTGACGTCTTGAATGCCTTCCATGTCGCACGTTGTTGTCACGTTAAGGCGATTCTGATTCTAGATCTCGAACAAATGTTCTTGCTTCAAGCTGTTTATTCGTCACTCCCAGTTCAAGTTTACGGTAAAACCCACACCCAGAAACAAAAGAGAAGCAAACGTTGTCTAAATGTATTTTGTCATACCCCAAACGTTTCAAGCGAATCATATTAGTCAGCTAAGGTATCATGTGAAATGCCATAGAAGGGCTAACAGAAATTAGCGTCGATGTTACGGTAATTGTGAATGATCAAACAACGTCTACTCTAACGCATGCAAACAGAGTATACATAAATAAATTCCTTCTTATTGGCGCGATGAGTGGACGTGCTCTGCGTCTTCTTCTTGCGGTTACTTATGTTGCATGTCTTCCAGTAGAGCTCCGTGCTGCCCTGCATATTGTGGGGCAACGTGGTACCGCACTGAAGGGGTGCGACGCGAAATTGAAACTTGCTTATACAGTGGTGCCTCGAGAAACACGTCGAATTCTTTCATTTGTATCTCAAATCACCTTTCCCCACTGAAATGAACGAACAGGGGATCAATCCGTTGCAGCCTCACCCCCTTATTCGGTCACTTTGGGGGGGGGGTTGAAAAATCACTCGGAAAATTGCGATGCAATCATAACGGACGTCCGATTTCGGCTAGTCGCCGTCCAGCCCGGTATCGGCGGGGTCCGCCGCACTTGTAAAGTAGACAGCGTGCATCCGCTGAAGTCTCCCGTGTACTCGTTCAGGTGGCCATGGTGGAAGTGCAGCTGGACAACAGCTACCCGTACCCCCCCGCCCTGCTGATCGCCTTCAGCGCCTGCACCACCGTCCTGGTGGCCGTGCACCTCTTCGCCCTGATGGTCAGCACGTGCATCCTGCCCAACATCGAGGCGGTCAGCAACGTGCACAACATTAACTCGGTCAGCGAGTCGCCGCACGAGCGTATGCACCGCCACATCGAGCTGGCCTGGGGCTTCTCCACCGTCCTCGGGACGCTGCTCTTCCTGGCCGAGGTGGTGCTCCTCTGCTGGGTCAAGTTCTTGCCCATCAAGCCCGGCAAGGCCGGCAACGGTACGGTGTCGGCGGGGGTGGCCGCCGCCATCACCTCCACGTCCATCGTGGTCCCGTTCGGGCTGGTGTTCATCGTGTTCGCCGTGCACTTCTACCGCTCGCTGGTCAGCCACAAGACAGACCGGCAGTTCCAGGAGCTGGAGGAGCTCTCCAACCTCACCAGGCTACAGAACCAGCTGGACAATAGAGGAGAGTCCGTTTTGCATTCGCCGAGTTCACGTTTCCCATAAGGCCCGACCGTTTCCGACATCTTCTCAGAATCCCGCATCACGAGATAATCGCTGAGGATCATCATTATGAGATCAGGATTATCCTGCGGTGCGGGGTGTGTTCCACACCACGAGATACTCGCTCAGGATCATTCTTTAGAGACGTCTGATTATCGGGACTCGGCGGACGTTGATCGAAAGAGGGGAAAATGCTCAACTTTGTCCTGATTATCGCGATGTGTGTCGGCTTTGTATTTGCGATTCTCGAGCCCCGAACGTTCGCCCGGCAGTTGGACTCTTAACTCTCTTAACGCAGCCCGTACCACAGAGGGTAATCCTTTAGCGAAGTCCAATAATCGGGACTTTGCTGATGTTGATTGCAAGGGAGAGGAAATGCTTCAATTTGGCCCGATTGTCGGCATGGATGTACCCCTCCTAAATCTTGTCCCCTAAACTGTGTGTTGACCACGCGCATAAGGATTGGCAATCGTAAATATTGAGCGGGTTTAACAGGCCCTGACTGTTATTCATTATCAGTATTGCCGGTTATCGGTATGTGTGTACCCCACTGGGACAAATCCATTCCTCACCAACAAACAACTTATTTTCCTCCCCTTTGTTTGGTGATGTTTCTTTTGTCAAGTTGGCATAAAGCATGAAACTTGAAGTCACAGTCCAAATGGTGAGTTTTTTTTCTTAATTTATTTTTGAATCACTTGAACACTCTCGTCTTGCCTGCTGTTTATCGATGATCATTCGTAGTAATTCTTTGTCTTTTATTTATGCTGTACTGTCTGTTTTCTTTGTCGAGATTGAAGAATTCATTCATGTTTTTGCTTCTTTGACATGTTTCCAGAACATGAATGGGGGATTTTGCGCATTCACTTTACAGACTGTAATGGGTTTTAGTTGTACATCTGGCTTGGCTAGATGAGCCCCCCCCCCCAAAAGAAAGTACCGGTACCTTAACCACTTGGGGCTGAGCCCCACTTTGTGCACTGGATTCCTGCATGCAGTGGGATTTTTTGAAATGTTTTTATTTGCAAGCTGAAAAAAAGTAGTGTGGATCTTCATTGTGTAACGGTGTGTGTGTGTATATATATATATACAGATATACACTGTTAGTGTGACTAATGTACTGTCCATGTCTTCAAGCTGATTTTGAGCACCAGGAAAAATAAAGCACTTGTGGTCCAGTCCAGTCCTGTTGGCTTCTGTGCCTTTTATAGTCCGCAATATATGAAAGGCCATACAAAGGAGTTGTTAGTTGTTGTTGTTGTTGTTGTTTTGCGTGGTAAAATTTGCTTCAGCCGTCAACAATTAAGGTGGGCCAAGTGGGCTTCTTGCAGGACCATCTCCATATCCGCTAGTTTCACCTAAAGAAATGTGAAACTCGTATATTACATTGGTTCTCCGTGGTTATTCACTTGCAAAAGGCTCATACTGGAGAAATCCAACAACAAATGTAATAGGTTTGAAATAACTCCACAATATTGTACTGTTACTTCCAATAAAAAAAATATATAGCAATGTAAAGACATTTAAGAGTGCGCATCATGATTCATGAATTGCAGCTCCTTCTGGTGAGTGCAACATGGCCACCGGGGGGCAATATAATACAGTCGCAAATGAAGAACAATTTCCGAACTAATTTAAGTGACTCGGTAAACAGCGGTAATATGAATCGTTTTTCACAGGGGATAAATATATGCCTGTTAGTATCATATTATCGCTCTCCATGTGTTGATGCACCGTTGGTGTTGAACTAGCTCGCTTAAAGTGTTTTAACACTGCCACGTTGAGGCTATTCGTTAGCTCGTCCATGGCGTTTTGCATTAAACTAAGCAGACTGGTGGTTTAAAGTACACAATGGGTAATTGTCTTTATTTTCTGCTTAGTTTGACAGTCAACCTCAACTCGGGTTGGCATTTAACAGCTTGAATTGTTTACCATCATATTACATATACACAACATACACCCAATGTAGCATATGCAACCATATTCCATGTTCTATCCACTTAACGTAGCTTATGATGTTTACCATATTTAGTTGTCTCCTGTCTATTTGTGTACAAGTCCATTGTGCCATTTTTGTCTCCATTGTACCTGTGGAATTGGACACTTTGCGGGTTGCGCCGCGTGGTCTCCGCCAAAGTCCTCCAGGGTACCGCATTTGGGTTCCCCTCGCACCCACAGACCCTCGTACAGGTGCCCTCGGTCGCAGTAGTACAACTTTCCCTTTCCGTTTTTCTTGCCGTCCCTCCAGGAGCCTTCGTACCAGTTCCCGTTTGCTCGGGACAGACGGCGGAGAGTCCGAGTTTGAAAGGCGTAGCGACGTTCACCTTCGGATGTGCAGTGAAACCTCCCAAGTGCAACACAAGCCGGCGCGTGGCTTGCAAGCCACGCGCCGGGAAATCATGCGAAGTGATTTAATTTGCTCCGGACTCGAGCTGTAAGCCTTACGAGATGGTTCGCCAAGTGTGCTACGAGTACGTCGGCGCTCTCTCTCGGAGGAACCACTGAATTTAATCCAAATTAAAAAAAATGTGCATATTTAAAACATGAAATACAATCAAAGAGATTAGAATGAAGCGTGTCGCCTTGCATGTAGCCTGCTTCAACTTTTTTGAAGAGCAAAACAGAAATAGCGATACTTTCCCCTTGTGGTGTTTTACAGCTACCGCGGGAATTAAGACGCGTTGTGTAGCCTTTAATGATTTGGAGTTTTTAATCTTCCTATGTCGCATTTCGTTCCGCTTCCTGTTTTTGCTGTACCACTTCTGGGGTGTTCCACTTAAGAGGTCTTCAGTGGGGGAAGAAAAAAAAAAAAAAAAAAAAAAAGTGAGGCAAAAGCAGCGTTACCATAGCGACGGATACCAAGCCCATGCTCCTTATCCTTCGTCCAATCTCCCTCGTAGGTGTCGCCGCCATTAAAGAGCATTCTTCCCCACCCGCTACGCTGGTCCTCGCTCCATTGGCCCTCATACACCGAACAACGGTGGTACAAGAAGGTCCCGTGACCCTAAAGAAAAAACAATGAGTCAGTATTGTAGGGGCGGGGCCTCCTCAACCAAACAAATTCGCTGCGACGTTAGAAAAACTCAGGCCCCGACACCACTTGATCCCATTGACACGAAATCGGGCATACATGTCCATCTTGACACGGTGCGCGGCAAAGTCTCAAGGACCCGTGGCCCGCATCGAACAGGAAATCGGCCATTTTGCTTTGAAGCAGCCTTTTTGGGTGAAGCCACGCACTTGTGGTGTGGCCCGCGAAGGTTGGGAAAAATGAGCCCCTGGCACCGCTTCCAGCCATTAGAATGACATTGGGGGAACATCGCGATCATAACAGGATGCATGAAAAAGCCTCAAGGGCTCGTGCCCAGATGTGAACAGGAAGTCAGCTTTTTTGGTTTTGGGCGAATTGCTTTGGGAAGCTAGAAAAACGCAGCTCCTGTCAAATGTTTCGCCAAACCACACCAAATCGGCCACTCGAAAACGTTTCAAGGACCGAACAGAAAGTCGGCCATTTTGCTTTGAAGTGGCCTTTTGGGCTGAAGTTGGACCAAAATGAGCCCCTGGCACCGGTTGCCTGAATTGGGATGAAATTGGGTGAGCGTGGACAACATCTCAAGGAAGCGTGGCCAGAACCGGACAGGAAGTTGGCCATTTTTGTCTGACGCAGCCATTCAGGGGCTCTTCGTCATGACAAACTCCTGCTAGGGAATTGCTGTGTTTTTCTCGGTACGAACAAATACACGACGTACGTGCTTCATCCCGTTTTTCCATTCGCCGCAGTACTTCTTAGCATACGTCTTTGTGTCGGGAACGAGCACACTGTAGGTGCCGAATCCGTCGCGTTTTCCCATCTTCCACTCGCCGTTGTAAATGCTCCCGGACTTCTTCCACACCTGAGTTCCCCTCCCTTGAACATTAGCAGATAACATCAATCGGCGTTCTCATTTGATTATTTTCCAAGTCACGCGTCACACCCACCGTGCTTCTTGTTGTCGAGCCACTCCCCGGTGTATTCGTCTCCGGTGACGGAGAACACCGTAGCCCGTCTTCCGCGCTTCTTTGCTTTGTCGTCCGGCAGGGCCGAACGCGACGGATTCCGTCGAGCGGCTTGAAGGAACGGCATGCTGGCACCAAACCACGAAACGATACAGAAATAAAAGCATTTAGCTCAGAGGAATGAGACCATTTGTCAAGGAATCTGCCTTTTTTCGGGTCCATATTGGGAGAAGATGAATGGATTGCGACAGAAACTCTTAACGTATAGAATAACTTTGTCCTCATTGGGGTCACAGGTGAGCTGAAGTCGATCCCAGCTGACTTTTGGCAAGAGAAGCGGGATAGGACAATTTGAGTCTTCAATGAACCGAAGAAGCATGTTTTCGGAATACCCGAAGAAAACCCACCCACGCGAGCACGGGGAGAACATAAAAACTCCATCGATTCGAAGTTCCAACTCTGAACTTCAATAGTGTGATGCAGACACGCTAACCACGAGGCCCACCGTGCTGCCTTTGGCAGCCATTTTTCTCCCAATAAGTCAAAACAACAAGAAAGTGTACCTTGATGGCGTTGATGTGCTTTTTCTCTGTGCAAAATCTCTGCAAGCTTGTTTGGACCCGGGAGGACATTCCTCGTATCCTAGCAACAGAATAGCGCGAACAGCGTCTGCTTATTCTAATTTTGTGCTGTTATTAATTTTGAAAAAAATAAAATAAATGATATATATGTATATAAAATCGGAGTTATGCGTTTTGGAAATGGTATTTGCAGGTATTTTTCTTTCTTTCTTTCATGGCTGCAACGTTTTGAGTTGATTGTGGCAGGAGGATGTGCGCATGCGCACGCGCAGTGCGGCCCAATGAACGCGCGCCTGAGTGGCCCGTCACCCGGTGTGGAGCTTTTCTGTTCTCTTTTTGTTTGCGTCCTCCTCCTCTCTGCTCCTCACCCTGTTTACTGTGCACTTCCACCATGTCCATAGCCAAGTTCCAAGCGGAGTGGGAGGAAATCGAAGAGGAATATCAACAATTGCAGGTCACTCTTTTTTATTTATAATAACGTCGTTATTTGGAGAAGTCGGAGGTCGACACTGACAGCTACTACTGTCCTGCAGCTCGAGCTGCTTACCGACCGAGCCGGTGCTCGCCATTCATTCTCATTACGAGCAACTTTTGAGCAAGTTCTAATGGGCAAATTGGTTTCAATCATCACCGGGTGTTTCTCTTCTTTACGGCCGACATTAGCAGCACCGAACCGAACCGAACCGACGGCGTGTTGTTTTTATGCCGCAAGATGAGATAATCTAACCACAGGCTACAACATACTTCTACGTTGTTATTATTGTAAGTAGTGATGGTAAATCGGTGTGGATTTTTTATTTTTTTTAGTTTATTGATTACGAAGATAGCTTCGCTTTTTCCTATCCGAGCTGCAACTGTTCGACTCCCCTTGAACGCATCGTTAGCACACGCAAAAGCTAGCTGGTTAGCTTGCTAATTGGCAGCAAGTGGACCTCGGATGCTAACAATAACAAAACAATGCAAACTGTTAGTCTCCCAATACACTTACAAGTCATATTCGCGCGCGTGTTGTTTCATACGTTGTTTCGTATCGGAGTACATTGAAAGCACACCATGTTTGCGGCTTTTCAAATGGTTTGGTGCGGCAGTGGTTCGCACGTCTGCCTCACCGCCGAGAGGTTGTTGAGGTTCGAATCTGCTGTGCGTCGTTTGCATGTCGTAGTCGCGCTTGCGTGATTTTTCTCTGATATTCCCCAAAACATTGACGACTAAATTGTCCATTCTGTCGGTGGGCGACTGAATGGCGCCCTGAGGTTCATTGAAAACGTCCCACATTCCAAAAACATGTCTCTTTGATGATGACCTGAAGACGCGAAGTTGTACATATTTGTGGATGTGAGTGTGACTGGATGTCTACATTAGAGGTGCAACAATTAATCCACAACTTATTGATTATCAATTTATCTGAAAAAAATGGCAATTACACTTTTTTTTTTTTTTTTTTTTTTACACATTTGAATCCAATGAATCAACGGAATAATCAATTGTAAAAAAAAAAAAAAAAAAGATTCAAAAGCCGTACTGTATTGGAGCTGTATTAGTCTACACGTACCCTGCGATTGGATGGCGACCAGTCCGGGGTGGAGCCCGCTTCTGTCGCCAAAGGCCAGCAGGGATAGTGTCCAGAGCTCACCTGCCACCCAAAGGTGGTCCAAGCGCCATTGGGAACGGATAGAAATGCATAGAATATTCTGTCTGATATCTCTTGTGCTTTGTGTGCAACGACAGGAAACGCACAAACTGTACAGGCAAAAACTGGAGGAGCTGACCAATCTTCAGACGACCTGCAGCGGCGCCATCGGAAAACAAAGGAAATGTCTCAAAGACCTCGGACGCAGCCTAAGCAAGTACGAACATTTCTTAACCAGCCGAATGAAAGCCCACTGAGACGAGAGGCGCTTCGATTCAACTTCATCGATTATCAAATGAATGGACAACTATTTTGACAATCAATTCATCGCCAAATTGCCAAATTAATCGACAACTATTTTGATTATCGTTTAGACCTTGTTTAACTTAAAATTGTCCAAATCCCTGGAGTTTCAGTCTGTCAACAGTAAATATTCTCCGGTTTCTGTAGCCCCCCATTAAAGCAGACGGATTGTCTTTGTGTTGACTCAAAATAAGATATTTGCAAAACATCTGCGTTTACTTTGGGAAATAACAACGATCAACATTTTTCCCGATTTTCTGAGGATTTAACGGAGCAAACCCGTAACTGAATCATCATTAGTTTATGCATTTTCTGCCTGGTCAATTTGAAACAATGTCCATTGTTTTAAATAAGGGAATGGAGATTAAAATGTTTTTAAATCCGATTCATCATTTAAAAAAAAAAATCAACAGATGAATCGATTATTATTAAAACAAACGTTAGTTGCAGCCCTAACGGAAACGCTTGTGACCATTGTGGTTTATTTATTTATTTTGTTTGTTTTTTTGTTTTGTTTTTTTGTCACAGGTGCGCACGAGACTGCGATGAAAAGCAGATGCAAGTGCTAGCGGACATCCAAAGTCAAATCAAAGAGAGAGAGAACGTCTTCTTCGATATGGAAGCATATTTACCAAAGAAAAACGGGTCAGTGCCTGTCTGCCGAGGCTTACGCATTTGTCCACATTCATCATTCATTCAAAATGTATTGCCGACCGCATCTATGAGACTGATGTGATCTGACACAGACGCAGGACAAGCATGTTCGCAAACTGGATCAGATACAGATTCCGTTTGATTTGACAGCGTCTCAACTCGGGCTGCGCGATATATTGCTTGAGCATCGTCATCGCAAGGAACGTGTGAGCAATAGTCACAGCGCGGGGTCCTACGCAATGTTGGTGTCGTGCCGCGCATTCAATCACCTGTAATATTAATAAGTGACCAGCAGGTGGGACCTGGTTGGACATGCGAATAAGATTAGCATCGACGTTGCGGTCATTTAGAAAGCAGCAAACGGCACACACGGAGCAGCCCAGAGTGTTTTATACTTGTTTTTTTGCAACGATAACTATAAATGAGGACACTGGAAACAATTACACACCTGCATTTACTGTATCTCGCTTCAAAATGTGACAAACAAACGCGTGTCGCAACAGATCACACTTTGGAGGGAGGGGGGTGAGCCACGGCATTATTGAAGGGACAAACTTCACGTGTACACAGCAATGTGTTTTGCTGAAACTAATGACCTCAAATATAGAAATAATAATGCGTATGTTAAGGCATAGGTGTAAAATAACAGACTGATGACAAAAAACAAATGAATAGTGTTAGGAATGTGCTAATGACTCTACAGTATGGGCTATTGCTCAATACTACAGCGCATTTAAATACAGGTGGACTTGATATAACGGACTTGGTATACTTTTGTGCTTCTACTTTTCTAGTGAGTACAAATGAAATACAAATTTGTGCCGGTGTTCACGTTACATGAATGTCCTATCCTGTATTTTTTTAACATCGCTATACATATTAAATTTGCAATGTTGGTGGGGGTTTTGTTGTTGTTTAAAAAAAAATAATAATAATACAATTTGTATGAATGTGAGAATTCCCATCAAAATAAAAACAATATTTAAAAAAAAATAATAACAATCCAGGTCCATATACAGTTGAGATACAAGTTGCATTCGTTCCGTGACTACTTTCATAACTCAAAACATTTCTATCTCAAATTATCTTTCTTTCCCCTTTGAAACAAATGGAAATGTCATGAATCTGTTCCAGCCCCCCCCCCCCCCCCCCAAAAAAAAAAAACGTGTCGTGTTTTGATACGAAAATAGCACTCTGTGATATCGTACTTTATAAAAACGTACAGTCATCACTTGAATCAAATATTAAGAATTAACCAGTTTGTGCATCATGATTCATTTACTGCAGTGACTTATGGTGTGGGCGTATTGGCCACCGGGGGGCAGTATAACATAGTCAGACAGACGCAAACAGAGAAGAGTTTCACAACTACTGTACATAGTAACGTGACAAGATGACAGTGTCAAAATGCGGAATGTGGTTGGAACGCCCACGTCAACCTGAGGAACGCACCAAGAATTTTCAAAATTAGCTGATGGGTCAACGAGAAGTTGAGTTTTTGTGTAGGAAAGGAATGTTCTTTTTGGGGAATGTTCTTGTGTTACATCGCTTCATGCAAAATCTGGTAAGTCAATGCCTCAAAACTATAGTAAAACGGTATAACTTGATTATTTCTCAACACGCGTGTCTCCCCAACCCGTTCCGTTCATCGGCCACCCGGGGAACCCTTCTCCAAGTGACTGACAAGTTTCAGTTTGAGCTTGCATGGGCCGAAATTCCGCTGGGTTCTCCAAGTCGAAATTAATGTGACGATTCAAACGGGGTCTCTAGCCCTAAAAACTGGACATAAATAGCACAAATGGAACTTTTTTTGTGTGTGATCAGTAAGCAGCAATAATATTTATTTTTTACAGAG
Organism: Phycodurus eques; assembly: GCF_024500275.1. Taxonomy (NCBI): domain Eukaryota; kingdom Metazoa; phylum Chordata; class Actinopteri; order Syngnathiformes; family Syngnathidae; genus Phycodurus; species Phycodurus eques. The sequence goes on along the minus strand of NC_084539.1, from coordinate 22,636,189 downwards.
GATAAAGAAAGTACGCCCGTACCGTTTGTGTTCGAACAAGTTATAGAACACCGCAACTATGAATGCTATTTGTAAGTAGCTGCACATCATGATCCAAACCTCCTTTTTTTTTTTTCTTTTTCTTTTACCCGTCTGTCAGACTGTACCTGAACTTGGTCCTGGGCAACGTGAACGTGACGCTCCTCAGCAACCAGGCCAAGTACGAACCTCCGTCGTCTCCCCGTTGCCGGAGTTCTGAGCTCGCCGCCGTCGTCATCGCCTGTCTTGTCTATTTGGCGTAGGTTCGCCTACAAGGACGAGTATGAGAAGTTCAAGCTTTACATGACCATCATCCTCATGTTCGGGGCCATCACGTGCCTCTTCTTCCTCAACTATCGGTGAGTTTTAGGAACGAAACGGTTACGACGCTTCAGAGTGTAATTAGCATCGGTACCGATCTTTTCATTGGCTCTCAAATTTTTACCACCTCAATCTTGTCATTCCTTTATTTTTGGAATACCCAGAGGCCGTGGCATTGAGTAACGCGACTTGGACTCAAGTCATGAATTTGATGACTTCGGGCCCAACTCGACCAAATGTCGCAAGACGTGAACAGCAATGACTCGTGACTTCACTCGGACTCGAGCCCACTGACTTGGAAAGACTTGAGAAACCAGCACTCTGCGCCTCTCTCTCTCTCTCTCTCTCTCTCTCCATAGTTCAACATGCCAAAGTTTATTTGATTACCGAAACTTCAGAAGGACGTCGCCATTAAATTGACGCTCTCCTCGGCTATCGCTCAGATGGAAGTGTCCCGCCACACTCCGCTTAATTAGAGCTCACAGTGAACACCCTGTCGGGCACTCTTTCAGACCGTCGTAATAATCCTAAACATAAGCACACGAGTCAACTTCGCCTCGTCGTCGTGTCACGACCGAACGCGGCGCCGGACGACAGCGGCACGGTAGGACGAAGCCCGGCGAGTTGGGACGGTCGGCGCTGCCCCGTTCGCCAGTAGCGAGTGACCCCCAGGCCAGGTCGTCTGTGGTGAAAGTTTACAAAACGATCTGTCGTAAAATGTGCGCTGCAGAGTCGGCCGGTGGTGTTGATGTTCAGCTCGCCATCTGCGAGTCTTTCAAAAGTGGAGCCATCGCTCTTTTTATTTCCTCGCTTTTTGGGAGCTTAAAAAAACGTCACCGAGCTGTTCTGTAAATTGAGGCATCCGGCCGCGACGCGTTTTCGGGGTGGAGCCGTCGTTAGCTGGCTCACTGCCCGCCGGGGTGGTAATTGGGCCTCGTCATGGACGCTAAGCACGGCTCGCTCGCAACTGAGCGGCCAAACCAAATGAGGTCGCTTTGTGCTCATACAGTGGGCGGGGGAGGGAACTCGCGCTAGAAAGTCGATGCCCCAGCCCCGTGTTTTAGCCCCGCCCACAAAAGTCAGGAACATGTAAACGGTGAAAAAGATGCTTAAACTATATATATATATTTTTTCAGCACTATATTGTTCGAAGTGTTTGCAATGTCTTCAGACCTACAAACCTATTTGATGAATTTAGAAACCGAACACGGATATCTGCTTGGAGTCCCTGTAAAAGTCTTTGAGTTGATCCAAACTTACCTCGCGAGTGCATGGGAGGAGGGATTTGGAGTTGCAGCTGGACACTATTTTCTGTGCGTTGAATCCGAAGTCTGTTAAATCCAGGTTCCACTGTACAGTATGTGAATATTTTCCCGTGTTGTTAAATACAATTCTTTTAAAAAAAAAAAAAAAAAAAAAACTATTCATGACAGCGTCACCGATGAAATCTTCAACTTTTTGCTGGTGTGGTACTATTGCACGTTGACGATAAGGGAAAGTATCCTGATGACCAACGGCTCCAGGTCAGTTCAACGCCATACGACTTGATTGTTCTTGCAGCGTGATAAACGTATATGACGTGCGCGTGTTTTTGTGTGTTTCAGGATTAAAGGGTGGTGGGTTTCTCACCATTACGTGTCCACCTTTCTGTCCGGTGTCATGCTCACCTGGTGAGTACGTGTGTCAACACGGCAGAACCTCTAAACTCTTGACAATTCGGGCGGCAAATACTTCCCGCGTGAAGTACGGTATCTGGTAAGACTCGAGATCGGCGATCATTCAAAGATGAGCTCTTTTGCCTTTTCCTTGGTTTCCTCACGACAACTATTCCGTATCGTATGCATCTGCACTTTTGATCAGTTATTGTTCGTACATCACTAATGAATTGCGGTTCTTTTATTTCTTCGCTGTGCTGCAATTATCAGTTAAAAATGATTTTTCAATGATTTTCGACACACCTCAAGTAACTTGAGACCATATTCAGAGCACAATTTTGTTATTAGAATAATGAAATAATACAATGTAAAAAGATAACAGATTGAATCATTTCTAGCGGCTTGGCTTCGTGTAGACGGCACAAAACTACATTTTAAGCACGACGGCTCGTTATTTGATGCCGAACATTGCCACGACGATATCGAGGCACTTTTAATTTTGCGATATCGTGAATATTGGGACATCCCTACATACGACGATCGTTTTTTTTTTCTCCCTCCATACGCATGCCCGGTCGGGAATGTTGTACGTTTTGCTAGCTTGCCCGTGACTATTTTTGACTCTCAATCGGGAATCGGTAAACTTCGAGCCCTGACTACTACTGTAGTTCGGATGAAGTAGACAATCATATCAATCATCATAAAAAATCATAAAATCATAAAAAAGGAAACTCGGTGGCTTACGTTGTCGCGATCTCATTTGGGCACAGGCCAGAGGGGCCCATGTATCAGAGGTTCAGAAGTCAGTTCCTGGCTTTCTCCATCTACCAGAGTAAGTGTCACTTTGAAGGTACTTTTTTTTTTTTTTTTTAAATCTGTTAATGATTCAAATCCACATTAGGGCATTGCGTACGCTGTCAGCTTTTGTTGTTGTTGTTGTTGTTGCACGTACAGTGCTGCCTTGACTTACAAGTGCTCCGACGTAGCAGCCGTTGCTTGGTACGTTTTTGTTTTGTTTTGTGTTGTGAGACAAAATTGGAGTGATTGTAACTCCTTGCGGTGCTATTTTTCTGGATTAAAAATAAGTAATAGTAAGTAGTAGTAAAAAAAAATTGGATTCATTTGAACGGGGAAAATTGGAGTATACAGTGGTGCCTTGAGATATGAGTTTAATTCATTCCGTGACCATGCTTGTAACTCAAAACACTCCGATCAGAATCATCTTTATTTTGCCAAGTATGCCCAAAAAACACACAAGGATTTTTAAAAAATATTTATCTAAAATATTATATCATAATACAAATATATATATATGAATTATCCTCTGAATGGAAATGCCACTAATTCGTTCCATCGTCTGCCCCCCCCCCCCAAAAAATAAAAAGATTGTGGTGTTTTTGAATAAGAAAAATATCACTATTATATTGAACTTTATAAAAGCATACAGTAATGACATAATTAAATAGAATGTAAAGACTTAAACCGTTTTTGCTTCAGTTCGATGGACATGGCGGTGCTCCTTCTGGTGTACCAGCCTTAGCCACCTGGGGGCAGTAGAGTACAGACATCGAGAGACACAAAGAAGTGTTTCACAACTGACTCAGGAAGCTGGTGTAATAGGAGTCATTTTTTACAAAGGATAAAAAAAAATATAGGCACTTGAGTATTTTTACATTATTATTATATATAGTAACAATACTTGTACAGATATAGTACTTCTACTACTATACTACGTTTGTGTTGATCTATTTGTTGCTTTAAGGGTTATAAGACCGCCACATCAGCATTTGTTCACTATCTGGCAAACGGCTGCTTGTTGTCAAGTGACAACTCACTTCACTGCCACCAAACATTGCTCGTGTCAAAAACTCTTAAGTCGGGTCACTTGTATGTCAAGGTACCAGTGTACTTGTATTGACAGCTTGAGGCGTACTTCGGTGCCACTTGGTTCCTTTTTATGTCTACGTTAAGATGGGCTAAATCAAACGTTGTGACCCTGCAGGTTTTGTGCAGTTCCTCCAGTACTACTACCAAAGTGGCTGCTTGTACAGGCTGCGGGCTTTGGGGGAGAGGAATCAGCTGGACCTCACAGTGGGTGAGCGGTCACACGAGTGGACAAAAGCGAAAGACGGGATCACAACACAAGCACTAATGATGATTGTTTGTGTCTGTAGAGGGATTCCAGTCGTGGATGTGGAGAGGCCTCACCTTCCTTTTGCCCTTCCTCTTTTTTGGCCACGTGAGTCACTGACACATTGTTTTTCTACCATAATCCACTTTTGACCGTAATGAAAGGACGTGAAGCGGGCCTACCTTTTCTTTCAGTTTTGGCAGCTGTATAATTCGGTGACCCTGTTTCGCTTGGCGAGACACGACGACTGCAAGGAGTGGCAAGTGAGGCTCACCTTTTGACATGTACTTCTGATTAGGCCTCATTTGGGAGATTTCCCCTGTAGGACTTTTTCAATGTCAGGAACCTGGAATTCACTCCAAATGTCTTCTTCAAAACAAAATGGCTGGCGCCCTGTTCAATTCCAGGCACGGGTCCTTGAGACTTTTTCCGTGCGCCATGTTATGATAGACATGCTCACCAAATTTTGTGTCAATTGGGTTAAACTTGTGTGGGGGGCAATTTTTTTTTTTTCTTCTTCTAACTTTCCACGGGGCACTTATTAATTGGAGCAAAAAGACAAGTTCCTGTTCAATTTCAGACATATATCCTTGAGACTTTTTCGCGTGTCCTGTTTTAAGAGACATCTCCACCAAATTTGGTGTCGATGGGATAAACTGGTGTCAGGGGCACAATTTTTGCCCGACCTTTCCAGGGGACGCAATTGACAATGAAACTACTGGGATACAGTATTCGACTTGAAACAGCAATTGTGCCATTTGAAGCATGCTGCATAAATGCACCCTCAGTCAGTCTTCGTAAATGTGTCTTGCAGGTGTTTATGCTGGCTCTTACATTCCTGGTCCTGTTCCTGGGTAACTTCCTGACCACATTAAAAGTGGTCCACCAGAAGGTTCACAACAAGCAGGACAGTGTGAAAAAAAGCGACTGAGATGCTCTCCACACACTTGGATTTGTATTTTGGATTTTTTTTTTTCTCCTCTCTTCTCCGGAAAGTCAAGAAACGGCCGGACAGCCTTACCACGCAGGCGTCCGTGGCTTTTTCCTCACTCTTTCTCTCAGGTGTTGACGGCAACGCTGCGAGGGTTCCAGTCGCTGCCGCTGCTGCAGGCCCTCAACAACGTCCACTTTACTGCTCCATCCTGTACATAAAAACGACACAATTGACAATTTGTTGTGCACTAATCGAAGCTTATGCAACGACGAGAGGGATCCACCTTGCCTTTGGACTGCCTGACGTTTGTCACGTCCACTGTTTGTGGTTCTCGCTGTGTACCGCGGCTCTAGCGTCCACACGAGCTCGAGATCTACTACAGTAGATCTCTTCCTCGGGAATACAGTGAACTCCTGCATATTCGCGCTGTGGCATTCACGAACTCACCTATTTGCTGATTATTTTTTTAGGGAGCCATCCCCCGTTATTTGCAGAAACCCCCGCTTATTTATGTTTGTCAAATTTTTGTTTTCCCCCGATTTTTTTTTTTTAAACCAGTGATTATAAGGGAGCGTTCATTATTTGCCGAATTTTTTTTTTTTTTTTTTTTTTTTTTTTTAATATTTATTATGATTATTTTTTTTCTCTCCTTCTTCCCCATTTACGGTCAGGTTTGGTCCCTTGCCTGTATTCTATTCTCTGTTATTTGCTGAAAAACGATTTTCCGTTTTTGTGTGCTCAGGCCGAAGCATTAAGTGTTGCTTTGGCGCCAACTTGTGGCATGTTGGTGCCAAGGAACTACAGCGGTACCCCGACGTAAGAGTGTCATTCGTTCCGTAACTCTGATCAACTTTCCCTCTTGAAATGAAAGGAAAGGCCGTGAATCAGTTCCAGCCTGCCCAAAAACACCCCAAATGTGTTTTTCATAAGAAAAATAGCACTGCATCGTATTGTACTTGACTGGCGTTCTAGTCTTAAATGAGTCCTTCCGCTATCATAGAAGTACTATACTGGTATTGCTTCGCCAAGTCGACTACACGCACTCGTCAGTCGTGTTTTGCCATCATTTCAAACTTAAACTCAATAGACATCGCTGCTGCTGCTGCTGCTTCTTGTCACTGCTCACATTTCCCCCAAATGCGTGAACAAATAAAGTGGAAATGCGAGTAGAAAGCACACCAGATTTGTGGGGTAACCACGTGAACGGATGGTGGCCGGATGTTGTGACGTCTGCTGCCGCCATCTAGTGGCTCAAGCTGACTCGCGAGTCCACAATGGCTCGTTTCGTGTTCGAGTGAGTTGAGGAGCTTCATTCAGTCAAAAGTAGTGCTTTGCTGCCATCCTGTGGCCATTGCAAACCTTTTAGGGGGGCGTCGCTTACGCTAAACTGGGGGGGGTTCACTGTACTCCAAATGATCCTAAATGTTTACATCGAACTCATTTCCACAGACGCACTAGTGAGGATCGTCAACTTCACAACTTTTTATGTTCTTAGCACGACAGATGAATCACCTTCCATGTGTTTTGAGTTTCACCACTTGAATGTCTGCGTTATTATGTCATGTTGCACAAGTAGGATTTTGTTCCTCCCGCTTTGGCGTCAGTACTGTAAACGTTCACGTACACGTAGAACAAGGAAAGGACGGGACCATTTTTCTTAACAGCGAGCAACAAATTAAATATTTCTAATAAGTCAGTTGAAGGAGCCAGGGGTCTTTTTATTGACATGAATGCGTAGTTAAGTTGGACGAGTGGCTTCATTTTGATCACTTTTTTTTTTTTTAACTGTGGGTAAAACTAATCAAGATGTTCACACAAGTAAATGAAAAAGAAAATATATATATATATATATATATATAACAAGATTGAATGTAGGCAGTACAGTACCCTGGTGGTTAATACAGACGTCTCACAGTTTGAGGTTCTGGGTTCGAATCTGTGCTCTGGCCCCTTGAGTGGAGTTTCGTGTTGTGCCTTCAGTGTGAATGCCGACGCTTGTTTCATTGGTTCCGTGGTGAAGTGGCCGCTGTTGCCAAAGGCAACCGTTGACTGTACGTACAGTGGAGTACAGGGGTCGCTCCCGACATACGTCATTCCGAGGTTACGAACGGCGCAAGACGGTACGCTCAGCAGACGCCGTACTGACTTTTCTTTTTTTTTAATTTTTTTATTGCAGTTTCTTATTTATGGCCTCGGGAGTGCTTTTCATATGGAAATGTATACCGTAGGACTTGGTACTGCGTTAGCATAGGTAGTGAAAGACTTATGACGTTCCGACTTACAAATTGGTCACCAGATACGTAGTTAACGAGATGGAATGGATTGAGGGCTAGTTTTGTTTTTGCTTTATTAATCCTGTGAAGGAAATTAATTTAAATGATTAAAATACAGTTTACAGTCAAATGATTCATACCCAGGCTGTTACATGAATTGCTACTTTTATAGCTGGAAGTGACACAAGAAGGTTGCAGAACACTGAAAGGTTTACTGTTATTTTTTTTTTATTTATTTTTTTTTTACATGCGGTACATGTTTTCAGTATGAGCACACCCAATGTTTTTCATAAAAGTTATCAGGATGGTGCAAAAGATTGCATATCATAAAAAATGGTCAGGGATATCATAACTAAAAAAAGTCAAACATAAAAAAAAATAAACATTTTGAATGCTCTCTTAACACATCATCTCACATTGGCTTTGACACTTTCTTGTGTCATTCCCAGTCTGAAAATGTAACACATACTTTAACTCGGGCTGCATGTGAATCTTTTTGGCATTGTGAACAGAATTGGTCAGACTCCACATTAATTTATAATAAAAACCAATAGAAAATGAAAATAATTTAGACAGGTTTTTACCTGATATATCAAAAACAACAAATACACTAAGTTCAGGATATTGAGCTTTGGGGTGAAAGTTGACGATGAACCTAAAATGCACTATAACCTTTACAGGTTATTATTATTATCCATCCATCCATCCATTTTCTGAGCCGCTTCTCCTCACTGGGGTCGCGGGCGTGCCGGAGCCCATCCCAGCTGTCATCGGGCAGGAGGCGGGGTACACCCCGAACGGGTTGCCAGCCAATCGCAGGGCACATACAAACAACCAACCATTCGCACTCACATTCACGCCTACGGGCAATTTAGAGTCTCCAATGAATGCGTGTTTTTGGGATGTGGGAGGAAACCGGAGTGCCCGGAGAAAAGCCACGCAGGCACGGGGAGAACATGCTAACTCCACACAGGCGGGGCCGGGGATCAAACCCGGGTCCTCAGAACTGTGAGGCCGACGCTCTAACCAGTCGGCCGCCATTATTATTATTATTATTATTATTTATTTACAAGGATGTTACTTTCTGGATACTGGAAGAGTCACTGAAAGGCTGTGAAGTGGAAGTTAAACTTTTGCCGTTCACGTCCTTGTTGTCAGACAGCAAGCTGTACAAAAAGTCTTTTGTCTCGTGCTTTCAAATGTTGAGAGAAATTCACCTGTAAAGTTTCTCGTGCATTTTCGGTTCTCAGAAATTTCAGTTGAATATCCCGAACGTCTATAGCGCAGCTTTGGACAAAAGGTGATGTTTTCTGTTGTTTGGGTCATAGAATTGCACATTGTCTCTTCCTCTTGTAGTCTTTTTGCTTGCGGCGGAAAGCCAAAGCCTTCTTGGCGGCCTCCCTGAAGACGTCCTCCACGTTCTCCTGGTACTTGGCCGAACACTCCAGGTAGAGCTCTGCGTTCGTCGTCCGCTGGGCGGCCAGGCCCTGCGTCCTCGAGCAAACGGGACCAGATTAGCACCGAGGGATTAGATAAAGGATCGGTGACAACGTCATTTGGGGGTTAGTCGCTTTCCTCCTGGTTATTCGTAGATGAGGTTATAATGTATGCAAAATTGTTATTTTCCAAAATCAAATCCATTATGTGCATTTGTTATTAATTACCGGTAAATAATAATGATCCAATTCTTTCATTACAAAAACCTGACATTGTTAAATGTATGTAAAATTATTATTATTATTTTTTTTTTAATAATACCTGTAAATAAATTCATTTTAATGACACAATAGTTTGCATGTTCTGCGTGGCTTTTCTCCGGGCACTCCGCTTTCCTCCCACATCCCAAAAACATGCATGCTCGGTTCATTGACAACTTTAAATTGCCCGTAGGTGTGAATGTGGGTGCGAATGCTTGTTTGTTTCTATGCGCCCTGCGATTGGCCGGCAACCAGCTCGGGGTGTGCCCCGCCTCCTGCCCGATGATAGCTGGGATGGGCTCCAGCACGCCCGCGACCCGCGTGAGGAGAAGCGGCTCAGAGAATGGATGGATGGATAACAATTCATTCACATTTTTACGTTAAATTAGATGAATTTATTTTCAAAATATTTAATCATACAGAAATGTCAAATGTCCTTGTCAAATTCTTTCACTAATACATATATTTTTTACTTTATTTACAATAAATCAATAAAGTAGATAAATGAATAAGCACAAAATGAATAAGTACATGTAACAATCATTTTCGTCATTACTTGTAATTAGTTGATCGATTAGCCAATTCTTAATCAAATAGAAAATTGTTAAATGTACATGTAAAATTGCTCATATTACTGACCATTTTGTATTTCATTATTTACAAAAATCATTGAAACATTTAATGGATGAATGAATAAATAAATGTAAAACGTGCAAAATTTAAAAATAGTTCATTTTGATAATACAATTCATTTTCAATTTGTATGTTATCATTTCGAATGACTGATCACAATTTATTTGGCAATTATGTAATAAATGACTACAGAAATCTTTGCATATGGACATTTTTTTTATTTTATTATTTACAATAAATCAATTTATGAATATTTAATGAGCTAAATACATTATAAAACGACAAATATATAAATGCATTTTAAGCAAAATTAATGCAACAAATATTCCAGGACTCTTGATAATATACTTTGTATACGTTTTTGTTACCATTGTACATATTATGTTATAATATGTGTTGTTCGTCCACCATAAGGCAAATTGAGACATCAATCAATCAATCAATCAATAATGTATCCACTCGGTGGGCCGGATTTTAGAATACTTTTCCCCCTCCTGGCCTACATGCAATAGTGACAACACCCCCCGCCCCCGATTCACCTGTGTGTACGTGATGGGAGCCTGGTTTAGGGTCTTCAGTCTCCTGGTGCACTCTTTGTCCTTCCTGAGGTCTGTCTTGCAGCCAATCAAGATGACCGGGACGTCCTGACAGAAGTGCTTCACCTCCGGGTGCCACTGGGTACGAGAAAGTCACAAAAACATACCAAACTTTGCAAGCCTGCTCACAACTCTGCGTCTTGTTCGTCTACTTTAAACAGACCTAAACATATTCCAATGCACTTTTTGTCAACTTATTTGCCATACACCAAATTGCAAGCATAAATGTGTTGCTTCTCCGTGTGTAATGTAGCAGTTTTTTGAAGGTTTAGAACTGACGTAGCATTTTTGCTGGGTTCCGTTAGCCTGTCTGTGGCGTTTTCGCCTCATATGTTTGCATTAAGCTAGCGGACTTTTGTTATTACAGTGGACCCCTCCCTAGTTGTGGTTCAGCAATTGCAATTCACCTATCTGTGTTGTTGTTTTTTCCAACCTATTCCATTATTGATGGAAACACCTGCTTATTTGACTTTTTTTTTTTTACCCCCTTACCTGATCCCCCAATTATTCACAAATCACAATTATAAGGAAGGGTCAATTATTCACAAATTTTGCTCTCTGCAAATAGCGAGGGTCCACTGTACTGTATAAGATTTTTGGGAACATTTACGTGTTTAAATATACAATGTTTAGTTTCCTTTTGTTTTATGCGTCAGTTTTACAGTAAACATCAACTGGGAGCGACAAAAACGACACTTTACCTCTTATTTGGAGAAGCGTGCGGGTGGGATTCTTCCATTTTTTCCCCCTCCAAGTGATGTTCTACGATAGTCTCCCACTTGTTGGCAGGAAGTGGCAGAACTTGCACTTAGGTTTAATACTTTAAAATGTGTGTTGTCATAAGTTGGAATGTGATTAAATGGATTGAAATTTGTTTAAAGCGGGTGAAACTATTGAAAGAAATGTTTACTTATATGGTTTCTCGATGGTGCTGATTTTCAACTGATGCGGGTGATTGTGGATTCGCTGGACCCGATCAATTGAAGTATGTGTGCTCTGAATCCCCCTAGATGGCAGCAATGCCCTGGTTATGGACTCCCATACCTGTTGTATGGCAACAGATAGGAAGTGCTACTTAACGCCGTCCTTCCTGAGGCATAGCCACGAGTTTTATTTTCTCCGAAATGGTCAGGATCCTAAAGATGATACAGGACGCTCGGGGGCCACAAAGTAAAAAGTGTTCTATTTGAGATTGCGTGACGTTCTCAGCAGCCAATCAAAGCCCGAGAGATGGAAAATCCCACAAGACTGCGTAAATGTTCATTATTTGATGCGCAGATGAACTTTTTTTTTTTTTTTACCCTGTGGGTATGTGTCAATACTGCACAGCGTTCATATAAACATAAAAAGCCATAAAAGCAATCGTTATAAACCGCAAATGTCCGTGACAAAAAGGAAGATATGGTCCGCAAAAAAAATCTTTGATTTTGCAGTAGGTCATCAGCGACACACGGGGCTCGACTGTATTCCAAAAACATACAGTAGTTGTTCTGTTGACTGAACACTCAAAATTGCCCAAAGGTGTGAGTGTGAATGGTTGTCTGTCGATATGTGCCCTGTGACTGACTGGTCCCACGCACCCTTTGGGACGCTTTAGCCTCTTCAATGAAGAGACGTGCGGTACACCCAGGACTGGTCGCCAGTCTACCACAATACAGAAGCAATACTCATAAGAATCTATTCTTTATCCTCTGTGAAGAACGACGAGTATTAATTACTGCAGCTTACTAAGGCCAGTCTCCCAGGGGCGGAGACTACCTAAAGCCCGTGTCAAACTAATGGCCGGGGGGCCAAATACGGCCCGCCACATCATTTTGTGCGCCCTGCGAAAGCAAATCATGCGTGACGACTTCATGTCTCTTGCTAAAATACCAGAATTGCACATTGTCTTCACTTTCAATCATGTTGAGATATTGCAAGCATTTCTTTGTTAGCAATCCTCCTTTCAAAATAAACTGCCCGTAGGTGTGAACGTGAGTGTGTATGGTTGTTTGTTTATGTGTGCCCTGCGATTGGCTGGCGAGCAGTTCAGGGCGTACCCCGCCTCCTCCCCGATGATAGCTGGGATAGGCTCTGGCACGCCCGCGACCCTTGTGAGGATAAGCGGCTCAGAAAACGGACGGATGGAGGAATAATACTTGAACAAATTTGTACTGCCTTCTGATTTCAAAACCAATTATCCATCAATTTGTTGCGTAGGCAATCATACATTTTTATGGATTCACAGTAAGGATGTTCGATACCACTTTTTTTTTTTTAGACCAATAGCAGTATGAGTAGTACTCACAATACCGAGTACCTAGTACCGATAGCACTAGTACCTTTGAGACATAAAATTTCAATTAACACAATGATAGATAATTGTGAACAAAGCCCTTTCTTTATTTGTGACACACATGATTATTTGCCAATGTATCAAACTGTAGTGTAGCGCCAACTACTGGAGAAGTGGACTTGTCGATGTGACAATGTTTTGCCTTCAGTATCAGCGGCTGGTATCGGCAGCCTTCACGAGTACCCGATGCCTTGAAACGAGGCCAGTATTGGCCCCATATCGTATCGGTACACGCCCATCCCTAGTTCACTGTCGTAACGTCTCTCCGAGGTGAACCCTAACTACGATGTGGCCCACGACAAAAAAGGAGCTTGACACCCCTGATCCAAAGCAAAGCTATGTGGTTGCTTTAAATACACAACGCGTAATTCTCTTAGTTGTGTTTAGTTTGACAATTAACTTCAACTGGGATGGCTCAAAACAGCTTCAAGCCTCTTTTTTGACGAAATGTTCACTATTTGCCGAACTGCTGCTTGTTGTGAAATGTTGAGTTGCGTTCATTGCTACCATGTAGCACTCATATCTTGAATTTTTGCTCAAATGTATCTCTAAGCATCACTGAAGATGAATTTGTATGAGTAGCAAATCACGACGAGTTGGGGTGTCACTGTAATACCTCAACATAAATCCACCAGTACCCCCGTTTCTGACTTAAATATGAAAGTCGTACTGAGGTTGCACAATATTACACACACAAAGCAGGACTGAGAGAAGGAAATGTCCTCCCGATCTGGTTTTCAGCTCAAAGTCCACACCATTTGTAACCCTCCATTAGTTAATCATAACTAAAGGAATGTGCGGCACTCCAAACCTGAAATTCCCGATTCAAGAGTAAATACAACCACACACATACTTTTTCATTGTAGCACCGTCATTCCAATCTTTTACCTTTATGGTCACATTGTCAAAACTGGTGGGGTTGGTCACGTCAAAGCAGACCAGAATCAGATGAGCCTCCTGGTACGAAAGCGGTCGCAGCCTGTCGTAGTCCTCCTGGCCTGGAACCAAAAATGTTGACAGCTGATTGTCTAAAAGTATGCGTGGATTGTAAGCGGCACAGCTCGGAAACAGCAGGCTGTGAACGGAGATAAGAAGATGGCGTGTATGTGTTTCCACGTCAGTGTAGATGCACAAGAAAACCACATCCTGGCTTAGACTTCCTTGTTCCAGTGATGTAAGGCTCTGCGCAACAATTTACAACAGATAAGACTTGCATTGTCTTCCAGTACATTGACTCCGAGGTCTAGTGCCCATTCACACACGCAATAAACTGTTCAAATAAGTTCATATAAAGACAAGTGGCTGGCATTGGGTCCCTGCGGCCCCCACCGGGTGGCCGGTTGTCGGGGCACCTCGGCGGGGCCCGCGGACCGCCCCGGGTCCGTCGGTGTGGGACGTGTCCCGTCCTCCGGGCTGCTCTAGGGTGAACCCCTGGACCCGATCCCGCCCCTCGATTGATCGGGTGGGGTCCTCAGCCTCCGCGGTGCGGGCACAGCAATTACAGGACACTTCTGTCAGTCTTTGTGCATGTAAAACAGTGTCAATTCACATGCATGTGTCCGCAGGCACGCACCCCTGGGACTCTTTCAGTGGGTTTGGGGTCACGCACTTACTGCGACTAATAACGCATGAATATGCAAATTGCCTGTGTATCCCCTCACTCATACTCTCGTCCTATAGACTTTTTCCCCAAAGTGGAAAAGGTTGACTTCCAAGTTGTTCTCATTACAGAGCTCATAGGCAATCATATAAAATTCCTTCTTCTTCAAGGCTCAAACCCGTTACGAAACTGTACAGGCACTAGAGGTGCAACAATTAATCGAACTATCAAACTAATTTGAGAAGTGATGAATCATTAGAGACCTTGTTTAACTCCAAACTGTCCAAATCTTCGGAATTTCAGCCTCCCGACAGTAAATGTTCTCTGATTTCTGTAGTCCTCCATGAAATTGTATTTGTGTTTGACTCAAAATAAGACATTTGCAGACATCTGCTTTTTTCCCGATTTTCTGACTTGTTACAAACCAAACCAGTAACTGAATTGTAATCAATTTATGCTTCTGCATTTTCTGCACTTGTCACTTTGAAATAATGTCCTGTTTTTGAACAAAGGAATGGAAATTTAAAAAATATGTTTTAATCCGATTCATTCCAAAAGAATAATCGACAGATGAAGCAAATATCAAAATAATCGTTAGTTGCGGCCCTAACATGCTTTTCGCATTGTATTTTTTCGATCCGATCCCGTTTGTTTGTTTTTTTTTACCCAATTTTTTGTTTCCATGGCAATATTAACGTGGGTCAATTATTTGCATATTTTTGCTATTTGTGGTCGGGCCTAGTCCGTGGATAGCGGGGATCCACTGAAGGGTGGAAAACTTATTTTCAGTAGTTCAATTCAAAAAAGTGAAACTCATTATATAGTTTCACTACAGACACAGAGTGAAATATCTCACGATTTGTAGTCTGCATAATTTGGATGATTATAGCTTATAGCTAACCCTTTTGTGTTACCATTACAAGATGGTTAATCCTTTTGTGTCGCTCACTGAGCTAAAAGCTCCACAAGACGCGCTGACATCACCATGATGACTGAACACCTTTTGAGTCCGATTTTTCAAGGCAATTTTCAACTTTGGAGGTTCTGCTGCATACTGAGAGTGCCAAGCTCTTCCTTTCAAATGTCATAGATTCCTCCTATGATTCAGCGAAAAAGTTAACATCACACTTGATGTAACTGATCATATTCCCAAATGGCCACTTCCCTCAAAGCGTGTCACGGGGAATACATTCCAGACCCACTTGCGATGAATGAAAATCTGCGACATATAACTGCGTTCTCTATGAATAAAGTTGAGTAACGAAGGTCCGCTTGCTTAATGCTAACATTTACAGGTAATGTGAAATGCCATAGACGGGCTTGCAGGCACAGTTTTTTTTATCCTCTGCAAACAATGACTAATATTACTGTGGCTTACTGAGGAGTGACCGTCTCCATGTACTGTATAATTAATATGTCTGTGTTACAAACCCTTTTTAGGGGAGGTGAGCTTCAACTACTTGGGGATTTTCGCTATTCACGACAGGGTTCATTGTATATAGAAATCTCTATCCAGTGATTATAGGGCGTAGGGAATGATGAACGATGCCAAATGCAGTCGCCGCGTTCGGAATCATTCACTCATTCCCTCCTCCCTAATCACTACAAAAGGACTTTCAGTGGACATTTTAGGGACAAATTAGATCTGCTATCTAAAAATTCATTTGGAGTGATTAGAAGGTAGGGAATAAGTGAATTATTCCAAACAGTCGCTACGTTTTGAATCATTCACTCCTTCTTAGTGGGCTGTATATCTCAAAAGTACCAATGTATTCTAAAAAAAAAAATGTTTTTATAAAATGTTCAGAAAGTGAATGTTACTAAGTAGTATTAAAAATCCACAATGTATAGTATGGATGCAAAGGATGAACCACAATATAGCGGGGGAACACTGTACACAGTTGATTTTTTTTGCTCAAATGTCTTACCTGCTGTGTCGTACACGTTGAGCTTGACTTCTTTTCCTCTCAGGACCACAGTGGTGGTGAACTTTTCAAACACCGTCGGGGCATATTTCTGTTGGAAAAGGAGACTGATTATCATTATTATTAGGATCAAAGATTCATTCGTAATTACAAGCCTGCCTTGACGTCTGCCCATATATGACCAAATTCTGAATTTGGCAACAACCACAACAGCAACACACATGATCTTCTTCTTACCTCTGGAAAGTAATCTTTGGCATACACCATGAGAAGAGACGTTTTCCCACAGCCTCCATCTCCCACAATGACTATCTTGAGTTCCTCTCCCTCCGTAGCGTTGCCTTTACCACCGCCGGCATCTTTATTTTGTGTCATCCTGCTTGCAAAACGGACTCAAGCACCAGGCTACTCCAATAAAGCACATGCACGGCAAAGGAAATGCTAAATAAACACATGGGGAGGTCTAGGTTGATTTACATACAAGCCTCATCTTTTCACACTTTAGTCTGCTTACCACTTCCCCTTCCTGTCTACTCGACTACAGATGACCCCCCTCACATTTCTCCCCTGCGTGCCAGTGTTCAGCATCGGTGCGTCTGAACGGCCTGCACGCTGCACCTACTTCCTTTATTGCAATGTGTCACTGCATGGGTGGGATCGCAATGTGAAGTACGGCCTCCATTTGTTTGTGTTGTATAGCTCACTTTCTGCCAGATGCCTGTTTTTACATGCAGCCTGGAAGTGCCCCGAAGCTGTAAAAGGTTTGCTATGAACACAAACTATATTATACCATTTGGCTTCATTTGAGTTGTTTGGATAAACTTTCACTCGTTTAAAAAAAAAAAAAGGCAACAAAAGTGTGATTTTGTACAGTGGTAGGAAAGCTATGGTCTGAGAACGTTTCATCCGGCCTTATGTCCAATTCTAAAAATACTCAACAAAATTACAGAAAAAATTACATATTATTTTGAGAAATTTGAGAAAGTGGCTTATAATAAATGACATATTAGTTAACTATTACATATTTTTATGACAATTGGTCAATTAAAGAGAAGAAGAATCACCTTTTATTGTCATGAACATGCACGCATGCACACAAAATTTGTTCTCTGCATTTAACCCATCACAGTGAACACATACACATTAGTGGAACACACAATTGTGTTAAAGTTCCCATCCAGTCGTTTAAAATAAAAATGTACATTTTATGATTATTTATTGTTGTATGTTTAAAGTTTAATATATGATGATTTTATTAATTTTTCTATTATTATTTTACCTATTGTGTCTTGTGTTCTATTTAGTATGTACATCACTTTGTTATTGTTCTTTTAATGTGCTCTATAAATTAGGTATAATAAATATCCATCCATCCATCCATCCATTTTCTGAGCCGCTTCTCCTCACAAGGGTCGCGGGCGTGCCGGAGCCTATCCCAGCTGTCATCGGGCAGGAGGCGGGGTACACCTTGAGCTGGTTGCCAGCCAATCGCAGGTATAATAAACATGTTTGAATACAATTTCTAAAATGAGCATGAATGATTTATTAAATGCAACAATTATACATGCACATTTGTACTTTTTTAACCTCATCCATAAATGACCCGGTCCAGTTAAAAATGAAAATTGGCACAAAGTTTTGCCCACCCCTAGTCTGTATCCTTTAATAAACAAATAAGTCATATTTGTTTGATTATTGGTTGTATAATTGTAGATTTTGTCATTTAAAAACACATGGGGCCCATAATGACAAAATGGGGGCATAATTTCAACTACTTGTATCTTATAATCAATTTCCACGAGTAATGAGTGATTTGACGTGACAAACACTCCCGATGCAATCTTCCTCAGCAGAAAACTGACTTGGAGAGTAAAGAATAGCAGTGTGTGATGATATTAAACTGTCAGTACTGTATGCCAAGCCTCTTGACGGGAGCAAGACGGCATGAAAAGTAAGTTTAAGATAAACATGGTTACTTTTACAGTTATCGCTTTTTTACAGATAAGATAGCAAGACCAACATTGAGCAGTCTGCCTCTGGACATTGTGCACTTACAAACACGGTCCTGGTCGCATAGTCTTCGTCTGGGCTTAAGAGAATTTACAAATCATTAGCCTTAAATGCCCAAGTCATTTTTAAGTGAGTGTCACAATGTCAACAAAAAATACAAATGACGTTTGCTGAAAATTGTGGTTTTGTTTTGTGGAAATTCCAGGTTGGAGTAATCCAAAAAGGTTGTACAGAGGCAACTGGGCTCTTCTTGTGTGTTGGATTTGTTGCGCTTTTTCTTATTTAAATGTAAATGTTCAATATTGACCTATGCAATCATTCTATGAAGCTAACGAAATACAGTCCGGCGTGGCCCTTTCAGGTTTCTATTTGTGATTTATATGTAAAGCGGTGCTGCAATGATTTTTGTCAAGCTGTGCCTTTAAGGGAAGCGACAAGACCAGTCTATTTTGACGAGTTATTCTCATGTCCTTAGCATTCCGAATCCTTAGAATGCTAAGGTACTAAAATTAAACCAGTTTGCAAGGTTTAAATTACACATGACAACCAAAATAATGAATTTTGTTCACTATACATTTCAAGCATGAAACAAATAAGTAAAAATGAAATAAAAAGAACAGCTAGTTACGACTAGTGTTCCCACCACTAGTTTATTTAAAATCTCAAATACATACACGACATATTGTGAAACAAAATAGATTAGTACATGCAAGTATTTAAGAACCATTAAAAAATGGATTACCAATCCGAGTCTTCAAAAGACAGTTGCTGATTGATTAGTCAAAGAAACACAAGGTGCCAGATACAAGCAACAAACTGTCGAAATGGCTTTAAAGAGAGAGAGAGAAAGAGAGAGAGAGAGAGAGAGAGACAGAAGAGGGGAGGCCATAACCAGTTGGTTATGCTGATTATTCAAATGATAATAGCGTTCTATGGAAAATTACTTATCGACAAAAAGGGAGTGGGTAGTTTGACGGTTAGCCTAAAGCAACTGTTCCGTCGACATACAGACAATATCCACGGGTCTTTTTCGTCAAAAGGTGAACAAAGAGCAGCTTTTGTTGGCCACGGAGGGAGGCAACTGACCGAGTCGAGATACTAGGGCAGGGCAGCAGCCCAGTCCGCGGTGGAACATTCCAGAATGTTGAAGGCGCAGCACTCATGTAACGGGCGTTTATTTTGTTTTTCTCCAAGGCCTACGACCACTCTCTCTTTAAACGAATCTCCTTCGTGTAATAAAACGTTCACCTTGCATACACACGCTTCTTCTCGACTGTGTGGTTCCATGGAGGAGGAGAAGGTTGATGTGGGGGGAGGGTTGTTCGAACCGCAGCTCGGAGGAATAACAGTCCCGTGACCTGCATAATGGCGGAATGCCCAAAATAAACATGGCGAGCCGGAAAAACAGGCCTCTTGACACACGCTCGTCAAGTCAAACACAATAGACTACCTTTGTGTCGTCTCCAATCCCCAGACACGCCAAACGAGCATGTGTATTCTGTTTTAATGGATTTTTACATGGATTTTCCGGCGTCCGGTGACATTATTTTCGAGGGTATTTTTATTTCCACCTCGGTCAACCAGACAACAGAGCCGCTGCAGACGTCCCATGACCTTATATGGCAACGTGTTGCCATGGCAACCCCCGCCACAGCTCTCGGATTACCGTCGCACCTTCCGCTTCGGGAGAGTCAGGGAGATCCAACCGTCGCCATCTTTTATTTCCCTCTTTCGTCGATTCTTCGTCAATTCACCTCGACCGTGTACGTCCATTCCTGTTAAAATGACATGGGGAGTTAACAAAAAAAAAAGAACTCAACAAAAAAACGCCCTGTTTTGAGTGTGGAAACGTCGTGAATTTCCCCTCCCCCACCTCCTTCTCGAAGTGCTCTTCCTCCTGAATGAGAGAACCTCACCCACCCAGTCTGAAGCACAAGCGCGTGTGTGTGCCGAGAAGCCATTTTGAGAGCGGGCACAGTCGACAAACTGCTCGACACTTTGAAACCTACACGCCACCTAAATGGCTATTGGACATTGGGAAAAGCAGTGAAAAGTCCCAAGATTTCTCCCCATTAAGATTCGTTTACGTTTTACAGGCGTGGATTACATATTTTGAATACCAGCTGTAAGTCTATATTATTGACAAATACTGTACAAAAGTATTATGTTACATACATTGCTATGGAAAACTGTGTTGATGACTCTCACTTGACAAGTGTTAACTGTCCACTTGGGAGAATGCCTCCATGTAGATTAAAAAACAGGCAAAAGTGAGTGAAAAGTGTAAAAATCCATTACCTTTCCAAACCACATTTCCTTGTAGTTTTAATGTGTTGACACTTAGTGAGAATGGTCGACGTGGAAGAGATTTTTAAGGTGACTCTTATCCTGTCTTCAAGGAGAGAGAGAGAGAGAGAGAGATGGTTTGCATATTGCCCCAACAGATGATGGTTGAAGATGCATTATTCGCAGCCAGGGACACAATGGCAAGAAGCACTCATGATTTCTTTTGTTTTTGGCTATTCTGAAAGAGCCTCGTATCTTTTGTGCTAACGGATCCCTTCCTTTTCAGGAGACGTTTCCCCATCCCTTATTAATGACATTGCTGGAGGAGCCGAAGATGGAGCTGAAATCGTCCCTCTTGCCCCTGCATCATGTAGGCCCGTTCACTGCATTTGAGGTAAATATCGTCAACCGTAGTCCCTTGTCCTCTGGCTCTCGACCCTTTGACTGCAGGGGCTGTCGAGTATAGATAGCCCTGTTTAGGGAAATTAAATGTGCCCTTGAAGCAAGGTCATTTGGTTGTTTTAAATGGAAAATCGAGCAGCACAAATCAATCCTGCCCAGAGCTTTCTCCCAAAATCCATCAGTTTCTGTTGTGGGAGAAAATGTTCAGAGCCATTAATCAAAGCAGTTGGGTGCTCAATTTAATGGTGAAAATGTAGCCCACATAAAAAGGCCACCAATGACCAACACTAGTATTCATATAAAGACCAACATTTTGAATAAAGATCGAAACTACAAAAACTTTACTCAGTTCTAGGAGACAACAGTTTAATGAACAATAACTTGCATGCCTTATTCACATTACAAACATTTTAGATTATCAGAAAATTGGACTTACTCATTGCTACTCATACAAGGCCTCACTCAACTATACATTCAGATTTGATGTTTTTCTTCCCCCTCCCAAAGTCATTAAGCTGTGTTTTAAAACATTTATTTTAAAAAGACAAAACTACTATTATATGGGTATGCCGTGTGGCCTGGCTTAAAACAAAGATGGATGATTCCAAGCAGAGGAAAAAAGGCTGAAAATGTTCACGGGGTAATTACATCCAGTACATTCTCTTCCTTCTTCTCAGTCCCTTTCAAAGGAAGCAATCATAGGATCTTATCATAGTCCGTGAGAGGTGAGGAAATCGAGTGTAAGATCCCTTTTTGGAACAAAGGAAACCCATGTAGGCCATTAAGTCCCTGTGTTGTTGTTGTTTTTTTTTTTTGTTTTTTTTTTTTTCGTAAAATGGCTGCTGAGAGAGAGCTTTCAGGCCCCCTCTCTCTGCTGTGTGTTGAAGGACTTCTTGTGCCTCCCTCAAATAGCAGACGGCTCCTCTTTCTCTTCTTTCTGCTCCGCGCTGATTGGTTGGCCGGGCTGCCTGGTGGTAACCAGCCAATTGCTCGAGGACTGCAAACAAAAAAAACAAAAAAAGAAAACCCAGCAGGCAATGTCAAACAGAACCTCTTACTTGCCCTAAAAAACAACCCAAAAAATAGATAAAATCCTTTGAAACTAAATGCAAACATGGCATCGCATAACAAGCCGGTGAGAACAACTTAGTACTCTGTTGTCTGTGGTGCATTTAAAGGCACCAGCTACATAAAGGTCTGCTGTATTAAAATACATACCACACATTGTATAGGGTTCTTGTTTTAAAAGCAATTAGATAGATAGATAGATAGATAGATAGATAGATAGATAGATAGATAGATAGAGTGCATTATAAAAAGTCTACGCCCCCGTTCTATTGACAGGTTTTTGTGTTGTAAACTCATTAGACCAAGCTAAATCATTTCAAAACCTTTTTCCACCAGTAATGTGACCTATAATCTGTACAATTCAAATGAAAAAAGAAAGAGGAAGTTAAGATCATGTGGTTGCGCAAGTGTACACACCCTCTTAAAACTGGGGATGTGACTGTGTTCAGAATTAACCAATCACATGCCAAACTCATGTTAAATGGGAGTCAGCACACAGCTGCCACCATTTAAAGTGCCTCAGATTAACCCCAAATAAAGTTCAGATGTTCTAGTAGTTCTTTCCTGACATTTTTGAAGTAATATCTTACAGTACAAGCAATGAATGATCTGCAAAGAGCTTCCACAGCATCAGAGGGATCTCGTTGTTCAAAGGTATCAATCTAGAGAAGTGTACAAAAGAATTTCCAAGGCATGAAATATACCATGGAACACAGTGAAGAGAGTCAGAATCATATGGAGAAAATAGAGCACAACAGTGACATTACCCAGAATTGGACATCCCTTCAAAATTGGTGAAAAGATGAGAAGAAAATTTGTCCGGGAGGCTGCCAAGAGGCCGACGGCAACATTGAAGGAACTGCTGGAGTTTCTGGCAAGTATCGGCTGCTCATTACTAAATGAACACCATATACCTCGAGTGAAACATGGTGGCTGCATCATCATGCCTCGGGGACATTTTTCTTCAGCTGGAGCTGGGGCCTTAGACAAGGTGGAGGGAATTATGAACAGTTCCAAATACCAGTCAGTGTTAGCGCAAAACATTCAGGCTTCTGCAAAAAAAAAAAAAAAAAAAAGTCAGGAAAAGCTAAGTCGAAAAGCTCAACTTTATGAATCGGATTAATCAAAGGCACTTGAAATGGTGCCAATGTGTGTGTGCTGACTCCCATTTAAGATGAGTTTGAATGCAGTTATTTTTACTTCCCCTCTTAAAAATATATATATTTTTCCAATTGAGTTGTACAGGAAATAGGTCACATTATTGTTGAAAAAAGTTTTCAAATGAATTTTCTTGATCAAATTTTGTATATCACAGAACCTGCCATTTGAACAGGGGTGTGTTGACTTTTTATCTACTGTAAATAGATAGTATTACAGTAAAATGATTTATACTCAGACCAGATTTGAAGTGATACATATACTTTTTGAATTCATCAAGAAGGGAAATTCACTTTCAATTTACTTAAATTCATTAATACATCAAAAGGCTGCAGCTCAAATCTGTCTTTATTAAAAAGGCATTTAAATAGTTGTTGTGCTACCAGATCGTTTATTTACATTTCGCTGGCGATTGTCATGAGGTTTGGCAGGCAGTGTCAAACGAAATGCTTTTTTTTTTTTTGCCATAAAAAACTACCCAAAATAAGTAAAATCATGTTAAACGTAAACATGGCGTCAGATGACGTTCGCGATGGGAAAGACACTACAGTATTTGTTTATTGCGATGCATTTATTAAAGGCATCAGCTACCAGCTTACATCTGTCTTGTAATTAAAATATATACTCACATTTAAAGCATTTTCTTAGTTTAAAAACAAAGAAATTGCCGTTGGATGTTTTTTTTTTTAATTCACATTTCGGTGGCGATTCTAATGAGTTTTGATCGAACGTTTGTCTGTTTGGACATTGCGAGAGGATGCAGATTCGTCACAAACGTGTTGAGACGGTAAACCCGACACCGAAACATATATGATAATAACAATAATTTTTAAAAAGTCAGACGCGCACTGTATATTTTAACCAGGATTTTGTGTGCGTATCACGTTACGCGACGCTTTTGTCTTTATGCAACGAACGGGGTTGAAGTTGTCGTGGCGAAAGTGTGTGTATGTCGTTCAGACGTGGGGCCAAAGCGTCAGCTAAGCTAAGCTGTGTATTGTGGGAGAGACAGAAAGAAGCTACCTATACCGTAGCCGACCGAAGCTCCACACAGCAGCACAGACTCGAGCGGCAGCCACACAATATGTGCGGGTTCTCGCGCAGAAACGAGCCACTTATACTCTTCTTCCAGCTAAACCATGTAATGTGATCAGGGTTAAAAGCGACTCTCCTTTATCTCACTGATTCAACAAGAATCCCTCGATCGGGGCGAAACATGTCCAAGCCGGGGGAGAGAAACAAATTGTGCGAGGACCATGGCAGAAAGCAGAGTTCAAGTAAGATTTTATTTGTATTTTTTCCTCCTCTTTCTCCACGTCTCTCGCAATTAATTGCCTTGTCGAGCAATACGGAGTCGCGCATGTGTAACGTTTTTGGTGGAAGTGTCGCGGAAGAGGAAGGTGTTGGTGGTGGGTAACTGGTGGGAACGGGAACGGGATCGAGCGAGCGAGCGTCAGTGCTTTAGCCGCCGCCGCCGCCTCACGTTAGCTCGGCTTTGCCTTCCCGTGTGTGTGCTTTCAGCGCTGGCCAACGGCACGGAGAGTCACCCTGGCTCGGCGGAGAAGCGCAGTCACCACTGGAGAAGTTTCAAGTTGATCATCGACCCGGCGCTCAAGAAGGGATCGCACAAGCTGTTTCGCTACGATGGACACGCTTTCAACATGCCCGTAAGTGGACCGCCGCCGGTCAGAGTAACCGAGGAGGAGACCTCCATGACGGGGGCTCGCTCCCCCGGACGCAGCCTCCTCCATCATCTAAAAAGCAAAAGCGACTTCACACTTCTTTGTTTACTTGTCATCGGAGTGAGAGAGTAATTAGGCGGATGACAGCAATGCGCTCCTGCCTCCTCCACAGAACCCCGGGATGCCACCGGTGGACAGCGTCCGAGACCCGAGGATCGGTCGCCTGTGGACCAAATACAAAGAAACGGATCTGCCGGTGCCCAAGTTTAAGGTAACCTGACAGCAAGTGTTCTTCTTGGGGTGTGTGTGGAGGGGGGAAACCGAGGGTTGTCATAAGTTCCAGACACACCCCCTTGCTCATCTTAGGCCTTTTCTAGGACAACTGTTGTGCTGCGTGTTAATAGTGGAGGTACTAATATCTTGGCAATGAAACAAATGTTTATTATTACAAATTAGCAGCATCTGTAGGGATTTCTTGGACAACTGTTGCGCTGCATGTTAAAAGTAGTTCCTATTTAAAGTCCTCTGAGGGCCATACTATACTTCAAGAATGAACAAATGCTTAATAACACTACATATGAGCGGCATTTGTGAGCTTTAAAAAAAAAAAAAAAAAAAAAAATAGCCCCTCCAAGCTTTTGTTTTTGGAGTTGCATGGCATGCCAGATCAAATTCTCTCTCTCCAACCGCTTCCCCGACCCAAGATCGACGAGTATTACATTGGCCCCGTGCCGCCAAAGGAGGTGACGTTCGCCCGCTTGAATGACAACATCCGCGAGGGCTTCCTGACGGACATGTGCAAAAAGTTTGGCGACATCGAGGAGGTGGAGATCCTGTACAGCCCCAAGAACAAGAAGCACCTGGGCATCGCCAAAGTGGTCTTCGAGAGCGTCAAAGCCGCAAAGGTGGCCGTGCAGATGCTGCACAACACGTCCGTGATGGGAAACATCATCCACGTGGAGCTGGACCCCAAAGGTAAACAACTCCGGTCGCATGCTCTGACACTGCCATATCTGAACGCATAACGTCTGCGTTGCTTTTGGGTGACGGCTGTCACGTGATCACCTGCATTGCTTGGGAACTGAAGGCAAATTGAATTTCATTGAATGTAATACCTGCTCCCACAAGCCCCTGGCTGAGGGCGCCGTCCGTCTACTCCCCAGTGAGCCTAATTTCAGTCCTGTAACCAAACATTAAACAACCTGACAGTGCCCCCAAAGTGCAAATCCACTCTGCAGTCACTTGTATGTCGATTAGACATTTAGTTGAAATGCGTGGTTGTATTTTTTGACCCATCCAAACCATTTAAACTTGAAACTGTTCAGATCATTCAGGATGTCTTGGAACAGTAGTGGGGCTTTGAATTGACTCGTGCCTCGAATTCAGTATGTTCGAGAAATAACCCTAGATGGTGTTGTATGTTATAAAACCATACAGTAATCACATAATTAAATAGAATGTAAAAAAATAAAAGTTTGTGTATCATAATTTTGACTCCTTCTGGTGTGCGTGCCTTGGCCCCCAGGTGGCAGTATAATATATACACACATGTATACGCGAAGATGGTCACAACTGTTCAGTAAGCTGCAGTAATAGTATTCTGTTTTTTTTGTAGCGGCAAAAGACTATACCGTATGCCTGTATTATGTTGTCTGTCTGTTGACGCACTGTTGGTGTTCAAATGTCCGTTACTTAAAGTGTTATAACACCGCGACTTCGATGCTAGTTTCGTTGGCCAGTCCATGGTGTTTTGCATCGTGTGTTAACATTAGGCTAGCAGACGTTTGTAAGACAAAGTTAATGTGGTTTGTGTAAATGCAAAATTTGTAATTCTTTTAGTTTTACATTTATTTCGACAGTATACTACAGCTGGGGACGGTGATAAACGGCTTGAAGCCTTTTTTTGAAGAATTGTTCAGTATCTGCCAAGCTGCTTCTTGATGTGAAGTTCACTGGCACCATCTATCGCTTGTAACTCAAATTTATATAACAACTCGAGACAAAAAAATTGTCCGAGCTCTGCTCCTAAGTCGGGTCACTCGTGAGTGAAGGTACCACTGGTTTCCTATTCCCCATGTTCCTGTATATCCACTGTAAAATTCTCAAGTTAAAGAGAGAATAGACATATTAACCTCCTCCTTCCACATTTCTCGACTGATTCAAACCATTCCACACATTTAACATTTCAACAATTCAATACATTGCACAGCATTTCAGTTCAGCTTCAGATTTTTCAGTCACACACAATTGCTACAGAAATCGCATTCTCTAGCTGTGTTCTTAATACGCTTTCAAATGTTTTAGCTCCTTTTCATGTTGCTTTCAACTACAGGAATCAAAGATTGGGTGCAGTCCTACACCAGTGCAAACAATCTTCAATAATAAACTAGCAGTCATAAATAGTCAATATTAGTTTATAAAATCCCTATTTGTAGTAGTTTTTTCAGCGCCTCCACATGCCGACTTTAGTGTTCAGATGTTACTGCAGTAGGAACAATGCCAGATGAAGTGTAACAAAGGCGGCTTTCTGAACCAGGCCTCAGATTCCCCTATGTTTACTGCTCCTCAGGTGAGAATCGCCTTCGGTACTTCCAGCTCCTGATGAATGGAAGCTACACGCCGCTGACGGTGCCGGTCGGCGGGGAGGAAGCGAGAGAAGTTTCCCCTCGCAGCCTGGCTGAAGCCTTACTGGTAAGAAAGAAAACCGACTACTGCTTCCAATAGGCCCTTTTGTCGTAACCTGTTGCAATGTGAGCCTTTGCGCTGAATTGCTGAGGTCAGCGTGCACACTTCAGAGTCCATACCACTTTTTTTTCCTGTTTCAAAGGCTTTGAAACATGCACTTTGAACTTATAGTCCAATATCCTCCCCCTATGCAGTGTCATGATATGCAAGTCGGGGAGTTCATTTTTTACCTCTGCCAAGGAGGTTTTTCAAATGATTGTTTTCAACATTCTAGGAATAGTAGTAGTATTTCTCCA
The DNA here is from genome assembly GCF_024500275.1 of Phycodurus eques. Lineage (NCBI taxonomy): Eukaryota > Metazoa > Chordata > Actinopteri > Syngnathiformes > Syngnathidae > Phycodurus > Phycodurus eques. The sequence continues at coordinate 22,608,484 of NC_084539.1, read as the reverse complement.
GGGATGTTTACATTACACAGTTCACATGTTAATGCCCAATTTTTCCCTTAATGGTCAAACAAATGAAAAGCCATTTTGCTGTTAAATGTGACTCGATTTGAAGGAAATGTTTTGTTGTTTGTGCTCGGTTTAGGATCTCAGAAGTGCTACCTTTTAAACGCAGGGGTGGGGAACTTTTTTTTTTTACAGGGACGTTTTAAGCTTTATGTGGGCATTCATACTGAAGTTATACATATCGCAGTGATTGAACACATCACTATTGTACAGGTTCATCACAATGTCTTAGAATATCGTGTTCAACGTAATTGATTTCAGTAGTTCAATTGAAATAGTTAAACTCGTACAAACTCACTACATACATTGAAATATTGAATTCGATTTTTAAAAATGTATTAATTATTGCTTACAGCTAGCAAAAACACAAATTTACCATCTTAAGACGTTTGAATATTGCATAAATGTTAAATAATTTATGTTTAATATTTCTGAATAATATTTTCCTGTGTTTAAAAAAACACTGATACATGAATTTCACTTTTTGAATTGAACGACTGAAATAAGTAAACATTTGAATTTAATTCTGCATCACAAAAAAGCACCGAGGATTTCATCCTTTTAGGGTCCCCACTGAGCTGAAGTTTGCCGAGATACACTGACACCAGCGTGATGAGCGTTTGACCTCCTTTTGGCTAGGGATGTGCCGTTCATCTTTTTTGCACCCGAGTCCAAGTCAAGCCACTTGATTTTGAGTATCTGCCGATAGCTAGTCTGGATCCGATACCTCAGCATTGCATTGTATTCATAAAGAAAAACGAGATTGTTCTACTGGCAGTCTTAAAATTCTGCTATGACAACCCCTGAAAATGGTACGCTGTGTAAAATTAGTTTCGCTTTTTGAATTGAATGACCGAAATAAATGAATATTTCTACAATCTCCTAGTTTATTGAGATGAGCCTTTGTGGGTTAAACGTTGTCCTCAGAGGTCTGGATAAAATGTGCTCGCAAACGTCACATCCCTCGTGTTTAAAGTGGAAGGAAAGGGGGAAAAATGGACAAGAATATGTTGTATGTACGCCCACTAATCTAAACCTGATATTCTAATTAATATTGTGTTTGTGGAATAAGGATTAAACGGAGGATGTGTCCGAAATCACTCACTAACCACTATATAGTGGTTATGCCATTTTGTAGTGGCGTCCAAATGGTTAGTGATGAAATTCAGTGCCACTGCCACTAAAACTTTTCCACAAAGCACAGCAAAAAGTAGTGACAATTAATGCCTTGTGTTTTTGATGCTCACAAAAATAGCACGTTTAAACTGAGGTCTATTTGTATTTGTGTTTGAAATTGCCTCACGAGAAATGTTGGTAGACAAGAAAATGCAGTTTCCTGCTATATTCACGATGTGAATTTAAGAAAAATACTGTTGAGTTTCGAAAAGAGGAAACCAATCGGATGTTCATTAAGTGAATGTCTCATTTTCTCTTGCGTATTCATCATTGGGCTTTAACCAAGCAAAAAATATAGTTTATCCTTATATGTGATTATTCCGATAGAATTGTCAGTAGAATAATCGTAATAATGTAATTGCAGCACGACTGAATGCAAACTGTTATTTGTGACTTATTTAATGTCACTTCAGAAATAAAGTGAGACAGTCTAACTCATAGCATAACATTTTCATAGAATAAGTGAAAACCTACTATTAATTATGCTTTTGAAGGTGCAAACATTTTGATCAGCCCCCTTGTTTTCTTATAAATGTTGTTTATCAAATTAGTTTTGATAAAAAAATATGGATTTTTAAGTATGTCAAATGTATAACTGCAGTATATAATATATACATTAATTTAACAAAGAGATTTTTATTTAGTTGGTACAATGACTTGAAAGGACTTGAAACTCAAAAGTGTAGGACTTGCGACTTGACTCGGGACTTGAGGGCAAAGACTTGAGACTTCCTTGTGACTTGTTCCCACCTCTGCTATAGAGTGCAACCCTGCATGGAGAGGAGGGAGCAGTGAGTGAACGAAGAGAAATTAATCCATTTTCACCTATTCCGGGAGGCATCCATTTTTGGCTAATATCGCCGTCTGCTGTCGACTGAAAACAACGTCTCAGGCGTCACAAACGTCACGTGACCAAGCGCGGGGGGAAAAAAAAGGATATCGGGCTCCCTCTGTATGCTAGTCTCCATGCTAACTAGAACTTTGGGTTGATTACATGACGGTTTGGACAATATTCTAGCAAGTTTGAGTTCAAACAGTGCAACTCCAGTCAAAAAGTTGAAGTCAAGTCCACCGCAACAAGATCGTTCATATTAAGCAACACGGAATTTAAGAAGAAATAAATAGAGCATCACAGCAACACCCGCAGAAGCCTACGTTACTGCCAAGTTCCAAATAAAAGCTCCACCATTGAGCATCAATGCCTTATTAGGCTTTTGCCCGTGAATATTCTCATTCATCCAGGTCGTTTCACTCTCAGAGCATTGACTCGATCGCAATTGGTCAACCAGAGCAGTCCATTTGTGATGGATTCATTGCCCTAAGATTTGTGTGGCTTTTACTTTTGAAGCGCCGTCACAGCTCTTTCAGGCCTCCGGCAAGCTGTCAGTGATAGCAGTCCCGTCACCAGACCCAACAGTATCTGCTGTCCTTACCGCAGTTTATATTGCCATCATATACTGTTTCCACTAACATAAACACAACACCATCCCGAAAGTATGTACAATCGCTACTTTAATATGATACATTTATTACGCTGTCATTAATTAAATGGTAGAATACGGTACTAGTGGCTTGCAGCTAGCTACTCTAGTGCTCGGTAGGTTCGCGACAGTATTTTTCCGAGGAAGTCGAAAATGAATCTGCACACAAATACTTAGAAGATATGGACATTTACGATATAACAGGAATTTTTGACCTCCTGACATTACTTCCGCTTGAAATGTTTCTGTTTTTTTGCCCCCCCCCCCCCCGAAGGCGTGCGAGCCCATCCGCAGGTTGTCTGAGAGCAGCTTGTCGGCCGTGGCGGAATCGGTGCCGCCCGGCAGTAGCACCTCTACCACGCCGCTGTCCCTGGAGACCGGCTACTCCAGCCTGAGGCAGGACACCCCCCAGTCCCAGGGGACGCCACGCCAAGCGGGCACCCCTTTCTCCCAAGACTCCAGCTACTCCAGTCGCCAGTCTACACCCGCGTACCAGTCCGGCCGGGCGGAGAGTTCCGGTGGTTACAAGTCGCGGAGACACGAGAGCAAGTTCCAGGATGCGTACAATCGCAGACCGGAGAGGCCTCAGTACCGCAGCAACATGTACCGGAGTACGACGTCTGAGCAAGCGCCCTTTAAGCAGCACCGCCTCACCCCGCCTGAACCCCCACCTACGCCTCCCTCTTTCACCTACACGGCACCTCCCCCCGCTACGCCCAACTTCAAGTCGGGTTTCTCGCCCTACCAAGCTCCCTTGCCTCCCGCGTTTCCCCCGTCGGACGCCACGTTTCACCACCCGTCCCAAAGAGAGGGCGAGTACCAGCGACCCCCTCAGCCACCTCTGGCAGCACCCACTGACTTTTTGCCCTTGAAGGACAGACCGGAAACCCCTCCCATCCCAGAGCCCCCGCCGGAACCGGGTCCCCATCCCAGCACACCACCTCCCCTGATGCCCGAGCACTGCCCGTCGCCCGGCTCGCCCGCCGCCGATACCGAGCGCAATAGCCTGGACTCGCGCATCGAGATGCTCCTTAAGGAGAAAAGGACTAAACTGCCCTTCCTGGCGGAGCGAGACTCGGACACTGAGGTGCGAATGGAGGGGAGTCCCATCTCCTCCTCGTCCTCGCAGCTTTCCCCCATACCGCCGTACATGGGCGGCGGCGCGCAAAACTCCCGACCCTGTAGCACAGGCTTGGAGGACATCAGTCCCACGCCGCTGCCGGACTCGGACTCGGACGACGAGCCCCTCCACGGAACCCCCTCGCTGGTCAAGAGGATCGGCTCACCCCTCGACCACGAGAGCAACAGCGAAGTCAGAGAGGAACATCCCCGAGGACACACGGAAACGGTGAAAATGGAGATGGTAAGTACGGTCTTCATAATAGTAATAATGCTCCGTTTTGATCAGAAAGGTATTCACAGAAAAAAAAATTATTATTGTGCTTGCAGAACTGTGCTATAACCTTGGACCTGATTGATTGACTTTGATGGCTTTTTTTTATGGTCCCTATAGTGGGATTTCCTGGCTCATATTGAGGCAGAGGTGCTACCATTCGGATCATCCGCACATCCAACAAACACTTTTTCTTTGAAGTATTTACATGTATTTTACTGTTCCTTACCAGGTTCAAATTCTGAAAATATTTCATCTTTCACATGTGCCTTAAAGTTTTTCGTTTGAGGCTTGACGAACACGATGCATACATTCTTGAAACACTACAAATACATAAAACCACATACACCTAAGAAATTTACACACGTTATTTAAAAGAGACTTTGCTGTGGGAATAAGCGTTTTTTTTTTCTTAAATAACTTGTCGCCACCCCGCCTCGAAACAAAACTCGCTTATTTTCCGATTCATCTCTGAAAAGCCAAAAAAGAAAAAAAAAGGTGTAACACTTTTTTCTGCAAAATGAGATGTGGTTGATTACAAAATATTTACCTGTCTGAAACTCCACCAAATGATCTGACATATTGACATATTGGACGGTACACGGGACAATTCGCCCTTAATGGAGCACAGTTTTGCAATTCACCTTGCATTGACGTTTGCATGAGCGGAGGGGTTGCGACAGAGACAAAAATTTGAAGACGTGCACCGATTAATTTGTGTCACTGTTAAATACAAAGGACATTTTATTGTTTAGTGTTGCTTGAAACATGTCCCGTAATTTTCAAGGAAACACAAGCAATATGACTGAGCTTCTCCTTTGTTTGTATCCTGAGATAATAACGCTTGCTGGACACATGACAGCCGAGTGACTCGAAAGGTAACAACAGTGAAACAAGTCTCTATTGATAATGCTTTTGAGCCGGTGCATTCCGATTTGGTGTACAAATGTGCACTACATTTAATTGGAATACCCATATGACATGCGCACTTCGTCGTGAACGTCACGTCATTTATCAAGATGCAGGACCGTCATCTATTCAGCACAGTAGTTGGAATTGATTTGAATATTTTAAAAACATTTGATAAAACAATTTACGTGTAGTTGGAAACAAGATCTCCATCGCATATGAGCTCCGTCATGAGCCGCCTTATTTATGTCGTGCGTAAACGATGACGTCACCACGCATTTTTCGAGTTCTATCATCAATGACGGTATACATGGTGAAAATTTACTTCTGATCAGTTTGGCAAAAAGAATATTCCACCCCTGTGAAACCGAATGAAATTCCCTTTGGATTCGGCCTGTTTATTCCGATGAAGGTGTTTATTTTCATTCGAGTGTAGAAGGCTCCATATAAATCAGGCTAGTCTTGCGGCTCTTTCTTCATTATTTCAGACCCAGGGGATCCATATCACATAAGAAACACAATTTAATGACAAACAAGCAAGGAAATTATAATAACAACAATAATGATTTAAAATTAACTATATATATATATATATATATATATACACACACACACAATTAATACAAAATAAGGCCGGCCTTATTTTTCATGATTTCAGAGCCATTTAAAAAAAAATATATATATATCACTGAACGCACCTCGTGATTCGCTTAACGGCGACGTAAACATGAATGGCGGCAGCACTGAATGAGTTTCCAAAAATGGCGTTTATACCCAGACGTGAAAGACATATGAAGGCTCGTATATAGTGCGTTCAGCTGGTTTTTGTCCTGGAAGTCCTTAACAAGACCTGGGACGCTTGAATGAAAATGAACCTTCGTTCGAAACCCTTTCAGTTGCTAGAATGAGCCCGTTCTCAATAACATTCATCGGGCAGAAAACGCTCGCCCAAAATAGAAACTAGTTCATGAACTTAGGTCCATTGAACTCGTTTAGGTACAAAATTGCCCTCACCATGATGCAGTGCAGTTCTACGCCACGGCAATCTACAATCAGCAGCATTACAATCTTTGTAAAGGTAGAATTTGGGACATTGGCTTGCAACAATAGAGATTTCAGTTGTAGCTCCTAGCTAATGTGTCAGATGTGCTACTGATGAGAAAATATTGGCAGATCACTGACCACAGCACTGATCATAAAAGAGAAGAAAGTCTCGTGTTAGCGATGTTTCCGCATAGCTGTGAATGGCAGTTACCAGGACGCAGGAAGTGAGGTCTAGTTTCAAGTGCTAAAAGAAAGCTTTCCCTTTTTGTTTCACACGTTGTTGTTTCTTGTAAAGGAATCTCAGGTGCCAAAGCAAAAATCAAACTCTGTTTAGTGTCCTAAAAGTGGCATGTGAATGAGTAAGTATAACATGGTGCTCGGCCAAACGGGGTTTCTACTCTGATGCGCGCGTGATTAAGAAACTACCGGTAGGCTTGTTCCTCTTTCTAACGCTCCCTCGTAGGAAAAGGAGGAAAACATAAGTTTGGCTGTTGGCCCCTTTCAGTGGCACACTTCCTGCTTTCACTGCGCTCCTGACAGTCAAGCTTGGCCATGCCGCCGCATGGGTGCTCACATTTCAGTTATTACAATGCAAACACATCATTTGTGTAAGCACGACACTCTCGCGCCTGCTTTGTGTTGCTGCTTTCACAACAATCTCAGATTGTTGTTGTTTTTAAAGTGACAGAATGTTTTTATATCACTTGCATTTGCATCACTGAATCATCCTGTTTTGGTTCATAGTTTGGTCCCGCGAGACAACAGTTTGGTAACGGGCCTGTATAAGGCTGTCACAAGCGAATATTTTTAGACTCTATTAGCCTATCAGTTATTCTATCAAATAATCAAGTAATTGCACCCCCCCCCAAACAAGAAAATATTTTTTTCCCAATGTTATTATTATTATTATTTTATTTTTTTACACTAACATGCATTTTATTCTCATTTATGAGGGCTGGACTTCTATCCTTAAACTGCATATGTCGGTACTTAGTGTGAATTAAAAAATCACTTTCAGACGCTCCTCTGTTGTTTTTGACAATGCTTTTAACTGGCCCAACACTGCGTCTGCAATAAACGTCCGTGCAGTAAACATGGACATTGCCACATTGGTTCTGGGTGTCGCACATATGCTTCTATTATTATTTTTTATCACCACCAGGAAAAAATCTTTGCGTCGACCAATTTTTGTGGTCCACTTAACCGAGTTAGCCGATTTTCCACCCCAGCCCTAGTCCTCTATGTGCGCTAAACCTAGATTTATTGATATTTGCATGAGCAACAGGTGCTTTCCTTGAGTTACCTTCTAAACGTCAAGAAATCTTTGTCGTTAACTACTGTTGTGCTTGAGACAACACTATCAGAGACCAAGACTTGCCTGAGTCTTCGGTGGTGTGACTGGGTGGGTGTGGGGTGTGACAGTGTCCTTTTCAAAATTCCACTCTGGCACAGAAGTACAGTGATCCCTCGTAATTTAGCGCAGGTGTTAGGTTCCTGACCAGCCCAGCAATAGGTGAAATCCGCAAAGTGGCGGCCATGTTGTTTTTGTACACATTTTAAAGCTTTATGAATCTCCCCAGTCACATTCATACCATTCTCAAAGAGAATTCACCATTAAAGTTGAAGTTGATGCTGATTTTGCTTGTAATGCACAGCCACGAAGAGCATTACAGCTACCACCCTGATATTATTTTCGTCCTTGGTTATGTATCAGACCAAAGATTGAATTATCCCATAATGGGTCAAGAAGTTCCATCTTTACTGCTAGTTAGCTGCTGCCATCTGCCTCTCCTGCGAACTGCCAGGTACCTTGGAAGGCACAGAACGTTTGGGCGGCATTGTGGGCTTGAAATCAAGTATTGTAACGTCTTCCAATGATACATGCTGAGATGTTAGTGTATTTATCGATAAAGTAACAAAACGCTGAGACGTAACCGACGCCGTCAACAAACTCTCTCTCGGCTCCCCCGCCTCTCGGTTACCCCCCGCATGCACTGAGAAGCGATGCGTTCGAAGACACTCGTAAATCTCAGCAATATAAATATGATGAAAAAATCGACGATGCACTGATAATGTGTATATTTAGCGTAGGATTATTGTAAACTGTCAAAGTGAAAGATGAACCATTCTATAGTGGGGGTCTACAATAAGAAGTGGTTTTGGGCCACTAAAGTACAATGTGACGATCTCTCAAGGCACACTGATCGTGAATGATGGGTTTACCTCTTGCTTTACCCACAGAGTCATCAGTCTTCCGGAGAAGACATGGAGATCTCTGACGACGAGATGCCCGGCACGCCAATCACCGGCGGCGACTGTAGCAAAGGGATCGTGGTCAACTCTGCCGTGTCCCCCATCCAGACCCTCGCCCTCCCCCTGCCGGGCTTCTCCCACCTGGCTCACCAGGCGGGCTTCGCCATGCCCCACCACCACCTCGCCGCCGTGCCGGGGCATCCGGCTCATCTCGCCGCCCATCCTGCCGTGCACCCGCACCTGCTGCCCCACATGGCTCACTACGCGCCTGGCATGATTCCGCTGGTCCAAATGGATCTGATGAACTGTTTGCGTTGGGAACAGTGGAGCACGGTTCCCATGTCCTTCCAGATGCAGCAGCAGATGCTGAGTCGTATGGCGCAGACGGGGGGGCCTTATCCTTATCCTCATTTCGTAGACAACGCCGCCTCAGCCCCGTTTGCCACACCGTACCAACATCTATCCATGGGTGCCTCGCATGCCAGCGGTTCGGGGGCGCCGGGACAACAATGGCAGCATCCCAGCATGCCCAAGTTCAACCCAAGTGTTCCTCCACCGGGATATGAGACTAAAAAGGAGGACCCCCACAAGGCCACCATTGAAGGAGTGCTGCAGGTCATTGTCAAAGAACTGAAGGCCATCATGAAGAGGGACCTCAATCGCAAAATGGTGGAGGTGGTGGCTTTCAGGGCATTTGATGACTGGTGGGAGAAGAAGGAACGCTCGGCAAAGGTAAGTCTTTCTAGTTTTTACGCTTTCAAATAATGCTTGGCGATATATCGAGAAGCTCGATTTGAGCAATATTGTATTAATGCTCGAAATGGAAAAAGGGCATCATCGATATCTGTGTAAAATCACCTAAAGATGAAAGCACATTATTGAGTGCGATGTATGGTTTACGTTACGTTAGAGAGATCCATGACTCGTGCTGCTCCTCTAATGTAAACACAACAACGCCGTGATCGTGGTGGGAGTTGAAGCACTAATGTTTTTGTGTTCGCTCCGTGAACTGTTCGGGAAGAAAACAAAATAGTAGTTTGCCTTTCGCAGATGAGATAGAAAGTGTCCACCGGGTTTGTTTATGTTAGCGTTAGCAGCTACGAGCTAGTTCTGTTGCGTGAGTGATCGCCAATCACGCAAATAGTTTGACCGTGGGTCGGCTGTCACTGTCTCAAAAAACTTTTCCGGACAGTTTGGTTTGCACAGTATGATATTCTCAAGAATCAGTCTTGTATTTCTTTTTTTAATTTACTTTATTTACTGATCCCCACCTTGATTCGTCCCAAATGACATCACATTTCTTCTTCGTGTGATCGTCGTCTTGATTTTCGGCACACTGGGCATGTTTACGTACATTGCTGCCACCTAATGTTTAAGTGATGAACAACAACAACAGCCAAACCCGAAGAAATGCATTCAAATAACAAATATTAAAGCCATAATATATAACGATTAAAACTGTAGAGTAATGATTATGCTGCCCAATTGAACAGTATGCAGAATTAGTTTGCTGCTTTTACATAATATACTGTCCCGTGGTAATGACCTCACAGTTCATAGAGTGGGCGACGAGGGGTTTAGTTTTCCCCCTGCTTCGTAAAATGTGCAATCTGTGCAAAACTGAAGTACCTTGGGGGGAAAGATCATCTAAATGCTTCAACACAACAAATTTGATCACAATGTACACAAGGAGGAATATGCCACGTTCAAGCAACACAGCATGGAAACGGAAAAGCTAACAACCAAACGGATGCTAACGCAAAACAACGCTGGGCAACACCCGTCCATACCGGGAAAGTGAGAGTTGGCACGCGGAAGCTGATGGAGTTCATGGTGCTGGCCCACCTCCCTTTTTATGTTGTGGAGAACCCCGCGTTTCAAAGATTGCTAGCACATTTTGATCCACGCTACATCCCCCCCAGGGCACACATACTGTGGCGAGACCGGTCTGAAAGAGCCACACCGGGACGTGCACTTGCACGTAGCCAGCCTCCTGAAGGAAGTCAGTCCTTCGCTTAGCTTCACCACGGACAATTTGGTCATCAGACGTTAGCCCCAAGTGACTTCTACGTTTGACTTGCCTTCTATTTGCACTAGTGCGACTGTGTGCATTACAGTATTTGTTATGGTAAAGTAATTTAAGTACAATACATTAATTTCATAACAGTAAGTTCGCACCCATTACTTCTTTTTCAAGTAATTTATGTCAGTGGCCAATCCTTGAATGCCCTCTAGAGGTCACTGATGTTTTACCTTTTGTCTAAAATGCAAGAGAATACTTTTGAACAAGATACTCATTATACAGTACACAAGTGTATACAGTAAATGAGCAAGTCATTTAAATAGACATATTGCTCCATTTTGTGACTGGATGGGTGATCGATTATTATTAGTATTTTTTTTTTTTTAACTCGATCAGTGATCTGCCCCAAAAATCTTGATCGTGTAAAGCCTAATAATCACATCTTAGTGATGAAAAGCGTCACTTGTGTCACTCTCCACTATTTTTATTTTATAAAATAGCAAATATTGAAGCCATAATTTCGTAACGATTATGATTATAGAGTAATGACTGTGTTGTGTTCCCCCTCCCCCCTTTTTTGCATTCCAAAAGAACGATTCCATCCGTGGTGTGGGGCATGCCTCTAAGTGGGAGCATAAATAGTTGAGCCTTTCACACAAACCCTGGCCAGTGCCTCCCAACTAAGCCTTGTTGCATGACCTGATGAAGCTCGCTCGGATGAGAGGCGACACGTCTTCCAAGACAAACGGAACAGTCGAGTTGCGATCGAGTCAATGCCATGAGAATTTTGACAAATTGTTCTGGAAGTGAATTTCTTTAGGTTGGCAGCCCTGCATTTCTGTATTTTTAATCATTAAAAAAAATACATTATAGAGTGCTATTTTGCCTCATTAAAAAGCACATTACAACAACATCGGCGCTGGAACAGATTAAGGAATTAAGTAATTGAACTCATCTCAAGGCAAAGGTCATAAAAACAGATCACTTAATAAAACACAATTTAGCGGGGAACACTGCAAGCCAAAGAAAAAAGCAAGACACACGGCCAGAATTAATCGTGTGAAGGTCTCTGACCTCTGGTCAATTTGCTGAACCATATTAATATGATGTCTTGCATGACTCATTTTGTGCAGCTTTCCCCCAAAAATGTTGCTCAAATTTCAAATGTTGTTGTCCCAGGCATCCTTGACTCCAATCAAAGGTGCGGAAGGGAAGGAAGAAGAGCGACCTAAACCTAAAGAGACCATCGGTTCGAGTCTGCTGGAGAACTGGAACAAGGGCGAGGGGCTGGGCTACGAAGGGATGGGTCTAGGAATCGGCCTGCGGGGAGCCATCCGCTTGCCGTCCTTCAAGGTAGGAGGTCTTTTTATTTATTTATTTTATTTTTTTTCCTCCTCCTCTCTCTCTCTTTTGGTGTTGAGCTTTGGAATGTCGCATACAGGTGAAAAGAAAGGACCCACCTGAGGCCATCTCTGCGGGGGAGAACAAACGAGCACGACCCGCCACTCCAGTGGATGATGAGCTGGAGGATGAAGGTAAAGGCCAACCCACTGAGCATTTACATTATCATAGAAAGAGTCATAGAAATATAATAGAATGGTTAAATGGAGCGCTGCGATTGGCTGGCAACCAGTTCACGGTGTATCCTGCCTCTCGCCCGAAGTCAGCTGAGATGGGCGCCAGCTCACCCGTGACCCTAGTGAGGATAAGCGGCTCAGAAGATGGCTGGTAAATGGAGTGCACTTCTATAGCGCTTTAACGCCACAATAACGGTGCCCAAGGCACTTTATAGAGGCTCACACGTTCACACGTTCACTCACCAGTGAGCGGCTGCAAGGCTCCGCCAGGCACGCTGGGAGCAATTTAGGGTTTGGTGTCTTGCAGTTGGAACTGGGATTCGAACCGTCGACCCTTTGCTCAGTGGATGACTGACTCTACCAAAGTATTAACAATTACATTTGAAGTACTTTTTTTTTTAACCTCATCTACAAACGACCTAGCCATTCTATCTGATTTAGTTTTTTTGTTCATATATGGTATCTCATTAGATATCTGTTTGGTTGATGGTCGCTATTTTGGTTTAGTTTCCAAAGACCGCTTCATTCAAGTTGGTGTTATACCTTATATTGCTAGCATATATCATTTGACACAAACATCAACACAGCACCACACCCAAAATCATGTCCAATCGCGAATTTAATACACACAAAAAAAAAATCACAAATGAGTTGCGCTGTCTCTGATTTAAAATGGAAGAATATGTTGCCGGGCGCCAGCCGTCCACGTCACCGTCTGCCCTCACGCTGAGCGCCCGACCGACTGTGGTTACGTCGTCTTCCCAAACTCTTGGAAAGGTCTTAGACCCATGAGCGATACAATAAGTAAAACTATTACGCAAATGTATCGAACCTCACAGTTTTCTCTCGTTGTTGTCTTAAAAAAACTAAACATCCAGACAACAATTATGCCGCACAGCTCCCGCAGAGTGAAAGAAGAACGTTGAGAGTTAATAGATTTGTTCTCAAGCTACTTTCAACACTTTAAATGGGTTAATAATGCATAAAAATAACAGAGGACACGGGGACAGACTAATAGTATTGATATGTGCAAAAATATGGAATTGACCATATGTGGACATGCGGTTTCCGCCTGACAGCGATGATATACATTTAATCATTTTCATTTATTATTTGAAACAATTGGTTAATTAAATAATGGAATTTTAAAATGAGAATGAATTCTTGAATTATGAAAATGTATTTCACATAGTTAACATGTGACATTTTAACTACTTTTGTGTTTGACTCGGCCGCTCTGACCATTTTCAAACCGAACGTGTCTCTTGAGTACAAAAGGTTTTCGCACCATGGTCTGAAGACTGGTCCACAGGCAGTTTTCCATCCGCTCACGTTCTCACCACTCCTCTCAATCAGACCGCGATCAAGACCCAGCGGAGCTCCCCTCGGACGACTCCAAAATGGACGGCGACGGCATTTCGACCAAGCGGAGACACTCGCGGCCCCTTGACCTGGACAGCGAGGGCGAGGAGGAGGTGGACACTTCGGGGAAAGAGGAGTCGCTGGGTGACCGAGAGGAGGAACCCGACGACACGGCGCCCATCGACAGGCGGTCGCCGAGCAAAGTAAGTACAGGGAACTATGTTGCTTTTTTTTTTTTTTTATTTTTTTTTATTTTTTTTTATTTTTTTTTTTTTTTAATAAAACATATTTTGTGGACCCGCTGTGTCTTGTTTTGGCAGAGCGGTGATGAGGAAGCGGACAGAGACTCATCCAGTGAGAGCGGATCCTCAGACTCCTCCGACGATGGTACTTTATTTGCACTTTATTTGAAGTCTGCTGTCCCGCAGTTTGTCATCTCTCTGCTTCATCTCCCACAGAATCGGAGACTTCCTCGTCGTCCAAGAGCAGCTCGGACTCGTCGTCGGCCGGCTCCGAGTCCGCTGAGTACGAGTTGAGCTCGGAAGAGGAGGTGTCCGAGGTGGAGGCGGAAGACGAGGATGCGGGCAAAGCCGCCAAGACCTCCTCGTCCTCTTCGTCGTCTTCATCTTCGTCCTCTGATGAAGAGGGAGAGGCTGATGCCAAGCCGCCAAGTCCTCCTGCAGCAGGCTCCGTCGTGGACACTTCGGAGGAGCTGAGGAGCAAACCTAAACTCAGACCTCCGAGTCCTGAGGACGAGCTAACGGAGGATGTGAAGTCACCGTCGCCTAAAGTTCTCCCAGGTAGGATTGCTCAACCGACAGCTGCGTTGAGCACGCAAGCCATATTTTGTTGTTTTATCGGGCCCACCGGGAATTTACATGATCAAAAGTCCGTTTGATACTTGTTCCATTAAAAAACGCAGAATTGTGAAATTAAGACATAATTAATAATTCCAACAAATGGCGTTACCGGATGACCACCAACCGTCGCTCATACGTCGTAAAGTAAAACCTCTTCACGTCAAACAGTCCGATCCAATTTATTTGGAAGCAATTTTTCTCACTGAAAATGAATACATAATCATATTTAGTAGGATAGTCATATTTTTCCCGAGAATGAAGTTTTCGAGATGAAAGTTGTATATTTACGAGAATGAAGTCATAATATAATGACAATTAACTTGTCTAGTTCTATATTTTCCAAATTAAAAATTGTGTCTTTTGGAGATTCGTTATAGTTTTATAAAAATAGTCTTCCATTTTCAAGACAAAAGTCCTAGTGTTCAAAGAAAAGTTGTGGTGTATTTTCTCGATGAAATGTAATATTTTCAAGATTAAAGTCGTAATATTATGAGAATATAATTATTTACTATGTTTCAAATGAATGAAAATAAAGTTGTATATTTATGATGTAATAAGTTAATGAGAATAAAGTTGTTTTTTTTTATATATACGAGTAATATTGTCAAGGTAAGAAATGGTATGTTCTCCATTGAGCATTTACATTTTGGGAAGTTTTTTACTTAAAAACAAAAACAACTTTAAAATGTGGTTAATTCAAATTCATGATTTTTGTATTCAAATCGTTTTTATTTATTCATTGTAAAATCAATAATAAAATAAAAATAATTCCAACTATTTTGTATATACATTTAAAAATATATATTTTCTGAAACAATTGTATTCTTTGTTTTAAATTAAACTTAATTCATTACAATATACTTTGTGTAAAATGTATCCAAATAAACATAAAAATAGGAAAGATTTGCCAAATGTATTATTGAAAATAAACTAGTTTGAATGTAGATTTGAACATGTGCAAATGAGCCGCCCGTCCGTCTGTTTTCAATCAAAAGTTTGCCGTTTGTGTGCCCAAATCAAGAAAACGACTCTTCTGATTTTGTAGTCAAAGAGGAAGATGAAAGTCGCACCGTGAAGGCGGAACCTCGGGAGAACCTGCGGCCGGCCACGCCGACGGGCGCTCTGCCTTCCGACAGTGACCAGGAGAGCAAAGCCAAAGGTAAAGCGGAGCCCGAGGGAGCGGCCGTGACGCCGAGCGGATTTGTCCCGTCCCCCCTCCGTTCCGAGGCCCCCTCGCCCCGATTCGCCTCTTTAATGCACCTCCCTCTCCCGCCTCACCCGACAGTAGAAGGTCGCTCCCTCCTCCGCCCGCCCTCGGACCTCCCTCAGCGGGCACGCCTGCCCACGGACGAGGACGTTCCTAGGACGCCCGGCCGAGACCTGATGGAGCGAGCCCGGAGTCTGGGCAAGTCCCAGAGCACGGACACGGTGCCCAACACCCCAGGTAGTGACGCCCCGCTAACGGGGAGCAGCCTGATGCTCAGCTCCCCACACATTCCCGGTAGTCCTTTCTCTTACCCTGCTCAGTCTCCTGTCCTTAGCGCCGGAGTCCCTCGCACTCCGGGGCGGGACTTAACCTTCACTCCTGTCTTCCCTGACCCCTCCGCACTTAATCGCAAGATCTCCTCCGAGAGCTTGGACGATCGTCCTGTGTTTAAGGAGCCGCCCGTCGGCGCCTTACCTAACCCGGCCTCGTCAACAGGTGCGGAGCGTCCGGCCGGCCTGGCCGGAGATATCGCCGCCGGCTTCCCGGAGGAGGATTCCGACGTATCGGACGGCATGCCGTCAAAACGCAAACCCGGACGCCCCAAAGGGAAAAAGATCCCCATCGTCTCCGAATCTTCCGAGCCGTCGCCTGAATCGACTCCTTTGCGAGATGTCGCCGTGCGGGAAATTTCCACCGGGTCCCCCGATGGCCTGAGCCCCGACTTCAGGGCAGAGGAACCTCAGACGGCGATGCCCGAAGCGGAACACGGCTTCCCGTTCTACGAAGAGGACGCCCCCGTGGCCGTAAAACCCGCGCGGCGGGCGCGGCGAGGCTGGGAGGAGCTTCTGCTGGACAGCCTGTCACCCGTCACCTCGCCGCCTCGCTCCTACTTCTCCAGACGGAGCGACTTTGAGGAGATGACCATCTTGTACGACATCTGGAACGAGGGCATAGACGAGGAGGACATCCGGCTCCTGCAGGTCACGTACGACAAGATGCTGCAGCAGGACAACGGCAACGACTGGCTCAACGACACGCTCTGGGTTAATCACCCTCATATCCTTTGTTTGGTGACCACCGAGCATTGCCAAAGACATTTTGGTCAGATTTTGGATTTCTTTACAAGGCGTTTTTCTCATTTTCAAGCTTTGCCACCATCCCATTATTAAGGCTGGCCCATCTTTTTAGGAACCAATGTCACAAAAACTAACTACACCGTGAGATTAAAGTCAAAAGGTTCATTTTCACATTTTTAAAATAGATAACTCGGGAGTTTCTATTTTTGGGGTTAAAGTTGTGACTTTATAATTTGGAGTAAAAAGGTGGAAATTTGAAGGAGCAGTTGTATTTTTATGGGGAGAGAGATGTTTTTCAGATCCACAAATATATCCATGATTCGAACCTGTTTTCTAATGTTTTGTGTGCGTTTATCATGACTTGTCATTTGTAAACATTCAATTCTGCTTGTGAATGGTTGAAGGCGCGTTTGTGGATCGGCGGGTACTCGCATTTATTTCGGAGACAAACGGAACGCAGTTTCGAGCTGAAAAGATTCACACGGGTGGGAAGGCCCTCCCTCCATCCGCCAGGCGCCAGCGTTGCTGTCTCCGTTGATGACTTGACTGCAAGTCATTTTTATGGGACTCCAACAAGTCTATGGTCCCACCCTGCTGAAATCCCCAGTAAACCGATCGCGGCCGGACAACCGGCAGCCCCGGCATTAGTTGGTCAAATAAAAAGAAATTCCTTCCTCATCTGTCAGGAAGATACAAAAAACAGCTTATTATTACAGTGTTTAAATAATAGCAGTGGCTAGCTCTCAAACATCTATATCTGGATCGATCTCTACCTATCCATCTATCTATCTATCTAGAGAGCGAGAGAGCGCAGTTTTTGCTTCCTTGCTGAGCTCCAAAGAGTTCCTTCCTTGACCGCGCTGCACAAACCAACATCCCGCGGGTGAAGAAGAGGAGGCGAGACGACGGCATGAGGGATCACATGACCGGCTGCGCCAGAAGCGAAGGCTACTACAAGATTGACAAGAAGGACAAGATCAAGTACCTGCAGAGCACACGGCTGCAGTCGGAGGAGCCGCCCATTGACACTCAGGTGATTTCCCCCCAAAATTTTTGAGTAGCATTCTGACATATGATGGGAAATGTCATAGACAGAAATTTGCTTAGCGGTACCGGTAATTGTAAACCTTCAAACAACTGCTACTTTAACACACACGGACAGAGCAGCGACACACACGAACGGCGGGTACAACGCATCCTCACGTGAATATTATTCCCTTCCTCTCAGGGGATGAGTATTCCTGCACAAGTCCACGCCTCCACCAGGGCGGGTTCGGAGCGGCGGTCCGAGCAGCGGCGCTTGTTGTCGTCGTTTGCGTGCGACAGCGACCTGTTGAAGTTCAACCAGCTCAAGGTCAGCATCCGTCCGCGGACGCCCACACAAACACACACACACACACACACTGTCTTTTGATAACAAATTGTACGACTTTGCTGACAAATGTCCGCCCTTCCAGTTCCGTAAGAAAAAGATCCGATTCTGCAAGTCGCACATCCACGACTGGGGTCTGTTCGCTTTGGAGCCCATCGCTGCTGACGAGATGGTCATCGAGTACGTGGGACAAAACATCAGACAGGTGAGAAGGGTTGACGGAGACCATTATTGTTTTTATTAGTATTATTAATAATCAATGCTGAGAACATGTTTGTTATGATAATTGTAGTTTGCTGTGGTGTACAAAACACGATTGCAATATATATGAGAGAAGAAGGAAAAAGGGACTATACGTTTTTTGAGATTAAAGTCATCCATTTTCAAGATTAGAGTTGTACTTTTCAATTTGTATCGCTTTATTTTAAACCTGTCCTGTTAGGCTGCACGGCCGCGCAGAATGGTGGCTCTGTATGCCTTTGTGCTGGAACACTTTTGCTTATGTTTTCATTTTTGAATTCTTCGAATGTTTATTGAAAATGCAGCCGGACAGGAAAGGGTTTTAGGGAACAGACACCGGGACAGAACAGACAGGGGTCATTTGAATCCAAATCAAATTTGATAAAAACAGTTGCTTTTTTTAAACAACAAAAAATTTACAATTTCAAAATTTTTACAAGAATTGTTGTATCTTTTCATGATTCAAACGTGTATTTTTTGTAAAATTGTGTATTTTATAAATTTAAAATTCTATATTTTTAAGATTCAAATTGTAATTTTTGTAGAATACGGTAGTCAATTATTTAAAATAGATATTTATATTTTTTAGAATAGTTTTTGAGAAAAGAAAGTTGCATATATTCAAGATAAAAAGTTGTGTATTTTCAAAACAAAAGTAGTCTTTTGGATTTGGCATAGATTTCCAAGAATGAAGTTGTATATTTTCTCAATAAAAAATTATCTTCGATTCAAGTTGTAGTTTTACGAGACACAAGCTGTATATTAGTTAAGGACAAGATTTTTATAGGATTAAAGTCCGAATTTTACAATAATCGTTATATTTTTCAAGATTTCAAGAATTTATAAGAAGAAAGTTTTATGTTTGTGATTATATTAGATTAAATTTGTAATTTTACCAGAATAAAGTATATTTTTTAAGAGATACATTTTTATTGGTTAAAATTTGTGTATTTGTGTTTTTTTACATGAAGTCAGATTTTGATGAGAATAAATGTCCATATTTTCGAGATGTTGAGACTTTTGGCTTGTGACACAGCGAGTCACTCGAATGAATTTGTAATTTTAAAAAAATAGATTTCAATTGTGCTCTTATGAGAATAAATGTTCCTACTGTATTTTTGTGTGTATAAACCACTTGAGGGGTTGGAGTCAGTCCAAAACGGAAAGCCGCACGCAGTGGCAAAAACGGCGCCATCTGCTCCTCACTCGCTGCCGTCCGTGGTTGTCGTCCGCAGGTGATCGCGGACATGCGTGAGAAGCGCTACGAGGAGGAGGGCATCGGTAGCAGTTACATGTTCCGCGTGGACCACGACACCATCATTGACGCCACAAAGTGCGGAAACTTTGCGCGCTTCATCAACCACAGCTGCAACGTAAGACGACAATACCAAAATTCCTTCCTTCCTTCCTTCCATCCTCCCTCCCTCCCTCCCTCCTCCCTTTCTTTCATTCCTTGACCGGGTGGACACCCTAAAAGAAATATAACCGTTGAATGTATATCGTTTATATAACGATTTCAATATGCCATACTGTGTTGTTGCTGTTTGTCTTCTGTTCATGTGTTTTCCTGTTTTTGTTGTTGTTGTTGTTGTTGTTGTTATTTCTTTTCCCCAGCCTAACTGTTACGCCAAGGTGATCACGGTTGAGTCGCAGAAGAAGATCGTCATCTACTCCCGGCAGCCCATCAACGTCAACGAGGAGATCACGTACGACTACAAGTTCCCCATCGAGGACGAGAAGATCCCCTGCTTGTGCGGGGCCGAGAACTGCCGGGGGACGCTCAACTGAGGAAAACCACCAACGTTGATTGTTTACGATTTATGGTGCTGTTCCATCCATGTGACTTTTCCGCTTTCGGTCTCCCACGCGCCCCCCGCGAGTCTTCCTCCTTGCAACTCGGCTTCTTCTTGCTTGCAAAAATCCACCATGGGCAAAATTAATGACGCTGCTCGCCAAAAAGTTCAGAATGACCTCTGCCAAGGCATAGGACACGAATTAACACTTTTGTCTTTGGGATGATACGGATTACAAAGAACCAAATTCAACCCGAGTTATGATAGTAACAAACACATGGGGCTACTTTCAAAAGGACAGCCACATTTTGTGTCACATTAGTTTATGCAACGACAAAAGATGACAAGACTCTTGGCATAATAATGGTTTATGTGAGAGGGAATTGTCCTCTTCAACAGTATTTGTTTGGATCTGGGGCGGGGAACCAACAGCCCACAAGAGCATTAATAATTCTAAAAAGAAGTAAAATCACAGAGAAACGGTTGTAAAAGCCCCCACACCCCCATTTGCGCATAACATATAATCTTTTTATTTTCATGGATTTTTATTTAGGACTTTCAGTGATCACTGCGCGAAACTAAAGAATCATGCAGAAAAAAACTTAAAGGCTCAACTTTAAGCTTTTGTACATTTATTAATTAATTTGACTCATTTGAGGTATCGGCAAGCTTCGCATCACGTTATTCTGTCAGTGTTCAAATGGTTCCTAAAATAGCAAAAAAACAAAAATGTTGAATGCACTTCCGCTTTGCCAGGAATACGACGTCTCATTGGCTCGGTGTCACAATACTGGAGACTTGTTTTCTGTTAATGTTGTAAACTTGTACAAAACAAAATCTGCAACCTTTTTTATACGTCATCACGGGGTCTCAATTTTAAGATGTTTTCTAGGGAAAAAAAAGACTGAATATTAAAAAAAAAAAAAAAGTATTATCAGGGATCTTTAAAAGGAATGACAAGCTGTTTATTTAAAAAGAAACGAAGGTCCACTGTGTACAGGAAGTCACCTTCCATCTCCCCTTTTTGGAAAGATTGTTTCTTGTGGAAACGTCTTCATTCCTCTCGTTCGTCTCAAACGTGTAGATAAGCTAACTGTGAATATTATTATATAAATATATATTTTTTTGTTCCCCGAGGATTTGCTACACCTTCAGAGCTCCAAGAGCTGTGTAACATATGATGCGAGCGGTGAGCTTGTAGCACCACATTTCAGCTTGTGTCAAGCTTTGGGTTTCTTTTCTTTTTATTCATTTTTTTGGGTTGTAAATTCTATTAGAAGTTGTTTTGTGGTGTGGAGAAAGACAGGAAGAAAAAAAAGTGCTGAATCAGCGTAGGATGAGGACTGAACAATCAGCCTCCTCCTAATGTCTATTTATTACATGACAAATGTATGAACATGTTTGAAAAAAAATGGAAATAAAGCAATTTTGCATACATCCATAAACAGTGCTTGTGTGTCTACAGCCAACTCAGCATTTCCTGTTATATTTGTTGCATTCATTTTAGCCATCCTGAAATTGGTTAATTTGAATATTTCAATGTTGAGAATTGATTGTAAATGATAGAATTTTAATTATTTATTTGAATATTGTTGCACTATTGGAGTTCTTTGTTTCCCTCTGAAATTGGTTTAAAAAAAAAAAACTAGGTAATGGAAAGAATAAAATGAAAACCATTAGTAAAATGTTTATTTTAAATAGGTGGTCCATTATTAATTGTTAGGCTTATAGCAGAGTTGCTGGTCATTTTTAACTTACTATTACAATATCACTAAAAATCGAATGTGCTTGTTAAAAAAAATTTTTAAATGTGGACTTGGGCGACTACACTAACGAAATACGATTACAAGTGAACACATTTTTTAACTGACGATTCCTAAGTATACCACCTGTATGACGTACGGCTTTAACGGGACAAGACCTACTATTATTGCTACATTAGAATTATTTTATTTCTTACACTTTCTTTTATACGGAAGTTTGTTACAGCTGCGGTTTTTATCACAACGCGCTATAAAGTGGAGTGCATCAAAATAAATTAAAGCGAATTTCCCCCCTTGCCTCTAGATGGCGCAAAGAAACAGCCTTGTACGTTCAATTGCTCATGTTTGCTTCCGGTTCGTGGGAGGGTCGCCGTCCTGTTGTGGTCGCGTGCTTCATTTCCGACGATATAATAAAACTTTTTCTTGTCCATAAGAAAGAGACAGATTTCAGCTGTAACACTTTTGCTACTCAATTATTATCAGAATGACTGAGGTAAGACGAACGTTTGATGCTTTTCGTGGCTCTATTTCGAGCGCTTCAGCTCAGCTACTCGGGGTCCGACTAATACCTGGAGAGAATTAGGATCGTATAGAATGTTACTATTGTCAGTCCTCAAATTATGTGGGACACACACAGGGCCCAAATTTGTTTTACAAAAGGCCACTGTTACAAAAACAATACAAAAGAACATGAAACATGCGTTCAAACAGCCTCGTTGTTGTACGAAGCGGGAAGGCTGCGGTCTTCCTTCATCAGTGGATCAAAGATGTTGCGATCACTCGCGTTCGTTTAAAATAAACCAGCAACTATCGCGTCCCTTGGAACATACAGAAAGAATGTCTCCATCCTCCAGGCCCGTCTAGCTGCTTTCGATGCGCCACTTTTAGACGCTGCTTTGTTGTCCTCAAGATCGAAATATCGTTTGTGTGTCCGCAGGACGTCCAGAAGCACTCTGTCCACACGCTGGTCTTCAGGTCGCTCAAGAGGACTCATGACATGTTTGTGTCCGACCAAGCCAAGTACATCGCATTGGACGATCAAAGGTCAAGTCAGTTTAAAACAACACTAAAAATGTATCGAAAGATGTAAAAAGGAAAATTCCACTTACGTGTATCGACCTGGCAGTGCCACAAGGGGCTAATATTAAAGGGCAAAACAGTCATGTCTTAAATCGTCTTTCCCCGTTCAATTGAGTGAAAATGCAATTAATCTGTTCTAGCGCCTGAAAAAACACCAACCCAACACATTTTCATTTTTTTAAACAAGAAAAACAGTACTCTACAGTATTGTACTTTATAAAAAAAATAAAACCTTTCATCACAGAAGTTTGTGCAGCATGATAATTCAATGCATATTGTGCTGCTCCTAGTGTGCACACGTTGGCCGCCAGGGGGGCAGTATACAAAGCCATACTTCAAGTAGATTTGGTAATGAAACGCAGAAGAAGGGTGTCACAATTAAGCTGCAATAATAGTTAGGGATGTCCCGACCCGATCACGTGATTTTCAGCTGATTGAGATTGGGCGAAAAGATCGCTTTTATTCATTTTTCTATGGCGCTTCCCATTACGTGTTAGCATTAAGCTAGCAGACTTTCGTAAAGACAGTTATGTGGTTTGGTTAATTAAATACACAACATGTTTTTGTCTTTGTGTTTGCTTTTGGTTCACACTGTTGCCGTGCGTGTGCAGTCACAAGCTGAAGATGGCGGTGAAATTGAAAGCCGACTACGATGCTGTCCTCCACATGCCCGTCTTGAAGGAAACCAAAGACCGAGTCTCTCAGCCTGCCAGCAACATGCAGCTTCAGCTAGGCTACACGCAGCCAGGTGACCAGACATAAACAAACGCTGTACATATATTTAAGATTGTGTGTGTGTGTGTATATATATATATATATATATATATATATACAACCCCAATTCCAATGAAGTTGGGACATAGTGTTAAACATAAATAAAAACCAAATACAATGATTTGCAAATCATGTTCAACCTATAGTTAATTGAATACACTACAAAGACAAGATATTTATTGTTCAAACTGATCAACTTGATTGTTTCAATTAAATATAGGTCGAACATGATTTGCAAATCATTGGATTCTGTTTCTATTTATGTTTAATGTCCCAACTTCACTCACCCGCCTTGACTCACATATGATTTTAAGTGATATCCCATTTTAAATCCATATGTATTCAATACTTAATGTCAGTATACTCATATATATGAGTGTGTATATATATATATATATATATATATACACACACACACACACACACACAGACACTCAATTCAATTTTGTATTCTAGTGCCTGATGACCCAGAGTACATGATCACTGGAACACATGCTTACCCCTCTGGACCAGGTAAGTTCTAAACTTTTCCGGAAAACAACAACAGTGGTGCCTTCACTGACAAGATTTCCGGGGTTTGCGCTGTTGCTTGGTCGGTATTTTTTTTTTTTTTGCTAACGAAAAACGGTGGCGTTTCTTTGGGGGCTGCAACGGCAGAATGGATTTTGAATTCATTTTAATGGGGAAAATTTATTTGATACGAGTAAATGAAGTTAGTAGCTTGGTCACTGAATAAATTAAACAAGTAAGTGAAGGTCCTACTGTATTATTGATATTGTGTAATTAATTTAAAGTAGACTAATTTAAAGTCACTGAACTCAAATGATCAGGAGTGGCGCTGACCGCCGACACCAAGATCCACAGGAACCCCAGCGAGACCGGCGTCCACTCAATGGCGTTGGCGCTGCCAGCGTCACGAGCCAGGTGAGTCCCGCCTTCGGGCCTTTTCACACTGCTATTGGCGAGGCGTCCGACCCCCTCGACTTTCCCGTTCTTTGCGTATGTGCCGAGGGGACAGCGGCGCATTTTGAAGTCGCGCTTGGCGTCCTCGGATAGAAAAATGTTCTATTCTGGAGCAGCGAACAAGTTTAGACGCCGACATTTTGCCGTGAATTTGGTATGATATATATATATATATACATATTTGTTTTTGTTTTATTTTTTTTTGCTGCTGTGTCACCACCACCTCCTTAAAATAAGCAAAGTTCGGGCTTTCTTTTCCGACAATGACAAACAATCGTTTCGCCACTTAAAAGTAGCACTGCCCGCCTTTGAAGAATAGAGAGACATCGCACACGACATTTACGTGATGGAAACGCTGGCATTTTGTTTTCCTTTGGGGTCAGAGTAGATCGGATATGGTCCGAAGTCCGTAAAACCAATAAGATCTGATTTCCATGGACGCTATCTGACCTTGCTGATACATTTCTCCTTTTTCTATAGACCAGTATACTTGCAATTGGTTTTTGTTTTAGATTTTCAAATCTGGAAGTGCAATATACAGTGAACACATTCAAGTGGAATGCAAAAAGAAGTATTTTGCAACTTTCCAATATAAAGAACATTTTGAGAAAAAAAGCAGTGGAATCGTAGATGACAAAACCAGGAACTTCAAATGTGGTCATTTTATTAGTCTGCTATATCGCGATTCACTTTTTGTGGCTTCGCTGCATGGCAGATGTTTTTATCCTTCTTATTTTGCATTTTATTTGAGCAACGAAAGCAACAGATGCAATGGCCCGAAAAAACCCGAAGAATCTCCCAGCCGTACATATGATTAATGTGCAATAAAATCTTGCCGACTTGCAGCCAAGATGCCAACCGCACCGCCGCCAGCGTTCCAGACATCCATCGGCACGCCGGGGCGGCGGAACGATCTCACCCGCCTTCGACCACGTTGGTACGCCCCGGAATGGATTTGACTTCCTCTCACGTACCCCCGCCCGCCACCCCTTTTGACATTTTTATTCAACAAGTTTATTTTTCTGCAGTCCGTGGTGGAAAGTGCCAGCACCAGGACTTCCGCTCTCATGAGACGAGCGCCCACTATGCCCAAGCCCCAATGGCACCCGCCGTGGAAACTGTTTCGGGTGACTGCATCTCACAGGAACTGTGCGCTTGCGAATGCTTCTATGTGAGCGTTCTGAATGTGTGTGTGTGTGTGTGTGTGTGTGTGCGCGTGCGGTGCGATGCGGCAGGTCATCAGCGGTCACCTCGGCTGGGTGCGTTCCATCGCCGTGGAGCCCGGCAATCAGTGGTTTGTCACCGGCTCTGCTGATAGGACCATAAAGGTGACTTATGCTCAGATGGACGTTTTCAAAACGTTCCTCTATTTACAGTGGTGCTTTCAGATGCGAGTTTAATTTGTTCCGTGCCAAAAAAAAGAATTCTGTTTGTGATTTTTAATAGGGAAAAAGCACGGTATAATATTGTACTTGTTAAGAACGTATAACACAATCATAGATCATTTTACACTTGTAAACAACGAGTCCCAGCCCTTTAACAATGAATCACTGCAACTTATCATCACGGAATACAGATATAGTAATCGTCGCACTCTAATTATTCACAGCGCTTCGGCCTCAGACGCAGATTGATGTCGCTTTATGCGTCCCTGCACAACACATCACACAAACAGTCAACGTGCAGCACACTTGCGTAGCGCTTTGCTAGGCACTCAGAGACGGTTTACAATTTCATGCATTATTCATTCACCTTTCAGTAACTTCCTGGTGGCGGGAAGCTACTTGTGTAGCCACAGCTAGCACTCGGGCGGAAGCGTGGCTGCCGTTCTGCGCCCACGGCCCCTCCTACCGCATTCGTTCATAGGCATTGTGGGTTAAGTGTCTCGCCCCGCCCGGCACACAACGGCGACGTGCGCTCGACGTACTCGTGCCCTCTGCGCCTCGCCGCCCACAAGTAATAACATAATTAGATAAAATGTAAAGAGTTCAACAGTTTGAGCATCGTGATTTATCGCTGGATTCCAATTCATTGTGCCGCTCCTTCTGGTGTGCCGGCCTTTGCCACCGGGAGGCGGTACATTACAGTCGTGCAGGCACAAACGGATCATTTTTATCCATTTTCTTAAAGTGCAAATGTAACTTTTTGCGGGGGAAATTAAGTGTGCTGTCGTGGTCCCCCCGACAGATATGGGACCTGGCTAGCGGGAAGCTAAAGCTGTCGCTTACTGGGCACATCAGCACGGTGCGCGGCGTGGCGGTCAGCAGTCGCAGTCCCTACCTGTTTTCCTGCGGCGAGGACAAGCAAGTCAAGTGCTGGGATTTGGAGTACAACAAGGTGGGCCTGCAAGGCGATGGAGCGCTTCAGTGTTTATGTGTCCCGCCGCCATATTGCCGTTGATCGTTTGCGCCTCAGCTATCTCGCAGATGTTCTGACGAGACGTGTCCGTGTGTTCACCGTACGTCCGACTTTTGCTGTTGACCTGAACGTATCGGTCCTCGCCCGACAGGTGATCCGCCACTACCACGGCCATCTGAGCGCCGTCTACGGCCTGGACCTGCACCCCACCATCGACGTGCTGGTCACGTGCAGCAGAGACTCCACGGCGAGGGTGAGCCCCGCCTCGGCCGCCGCGTCGCGATCACGCTTACCGCCTGAGTGTCGATCCGCCGCATTTTTCTCGTTCAGGTGTGGGACATCAGGTCCAAAGCTAACGCGCACACGCTAACCGGTCACACCAACACGGTGGCCACCGTCCGGTGTCAAGCCGCCGAGCCGCAAGTCATCACCGGTACGAGAATACTGCAGTAATAGACGGTAATGGTACAGTCCAGCCAAAGTGAATCCTGATGAATGCGATGTGACCTCCTCCAGGGAGCCACGACTCAACCATCAGGTTGTGGGATTTAATTGCCGGCAAAACCAGAGCGACGCTGACCAACCACAAGAAGTCGGTCAGGAGCGTCGTGCTGCATCCCCGACAGTAAGTCTGGCGAAACTCTCCTGGGAAAGTATTCGACTGAGATACAAATCACCGGTGACGTTCCGAGTCGATTTCCACTCCCAACACAACGTCCGCGTCCATCCAAGACTGAGGGCTTCTTTATACTTGCGCGGGCGTCACCGCGGCTATCCCGTGTGCAGTTTGCCTTTATACTCCAGCGCAACCCAGGCGCGCAGTTTTGAAAATGTACTGCAGTTTTTACATTATTTTATATATTGAGGGAAAAAATATTTTCAAAGCTACCCCCCCCCCCCCTCGTTAAATAATGAATTAACTGTGGCACATTTAATGAAGGGCTGAGTTCAGTTTCACTGACCGAACGCAAGTCTGATTACCTCCAGACCTGTTCAATCAAGAACAAAATGAAGTTGGCCAAAAGGTCAATCACAATCCAAATAAATTGAAGAACAGATGACAAATAAAGTAATTGACATCCATTCATCAGTAAAGGCTTACAAAGCCATTTCTAAAGCTTTGGGACTCCAACTTGCCAGTCATTCCATTAGTCCACAGTCAATTCCCAATCCCCAGTCTGGGGTCCTTCCCCTTGCCAGTCCCTAACTTGCCATTGAGGTCACACTTTATTCTGTTTCTCTCCAAGCGGCTAGTGAAAAGGGTTTCCCAGCACTGCTCTCTGCCACACCCACGTGCACATAAAAAAGTATTCCTTATCTGCCAGATACACGCTGGCCTCCGGTTCCGCCGACAACATCAAACAGTGGATGTTCCCGGACGGAAAATTCATTCAGAACCTCTCGGGACACAACGCCATCATCAACACCCTGGCCGTCAACTCTGACGGCGTTCTCGTCTCGGGAGGTATCGGTCCCCGCTCATCGTTTAGCGCCGATGGCCTGCGACGCGTAGTATGATGTCACACCCGGCGTCTGTGTCTGTGCGTAGCCGACAACGGGACCATCCACATGTGGGACTGGAGGACCGGCTACAACTTCCAGCGGATCCACGCCGCCGTGCAGCCCGGCTCACTGGACAGCGAGTCGGGCATCTTCGCTTGCGTCTTCGACAACTCGGAGAGTCGTCTGATCACCGCCGAAGCGGACAAGACCATCAAAGTGTATAAAGAGGACGACACCGCTGTACGTTGTTTATATTTTTTAGTAGTAGATGACATAAAATTTTCCGATAGTAATTGATTGATATATATCACTTTCACGACATTTCAACATTTGTGTTTTGCAGACGGAAGAGAGCCACCCCATTAACTGGAAACCAGAAATCCTGAAGAGGAAAAGATTTTAATAATCCCCCCTCGACCCCGCTACCAGATCAAATGTCTTTTTTGTTTAATGCCACCACCGCCGTATCCTACGCAATGTTTATTTTATATTGACACACACAATTTAGAAGCATTCATGTTGCA
This sequence comes from Phycodurus eques, assembly GCF_024500275.1. Taxonomy (NCBI): domain Eukaryota; kingdom Metazoa; phylum Chordata; class Actinopteri; order Syngnathiformes; family Syngnathidae; genus Phycodurus; species Phycodurus eques. The sequence goes on along the minus strand of NC_084539.1, from coordinate 22,579,699 downwards.
GCAACATTAAAGAGCTTTGTACATTGGAGTAACTGATTGAGACACAACTTGCTCAATTTTTCTTCTTTCCACTTAATGGCTGGTGTCTTCGGACAAAAGTTCAATACATGTACAGTAGATTATGTATACAAATATGATCGAAGCAAACAAATGAAGCCTAAACATCAATAATTGTAGTGTTTGGTGGTGACATCTTTTGTTTATAAAAAAAAAAAAAAAAAAAAAAGTGTCCTGAAGACATACGTATGGAGCCACATCTAGGAGATGTGGCTGTAGAGTTTTTGACCAGCTTGTTCAACAGAATTCTCACGTGTGAGGTGGCTCGGGCATCTGTCGAGGGTGTACCCCGGAAGCCTCCCGGGTGAGGTGTTCTGTGCCCATCCATTGGCTGGCCTGGGAATGCCTCAGGCTCCCTCCGGAAGAGCTGTAGGAAGTGGTTGGGGAGAGGGAAATCTGGGTTCCCCCGCTTAAGATGCTGACCCCGGATAAGCGGAACACAGTGGATGCATGGATGGAAACTTCATTGTGCTTGAAATTGGTGCAAGTGATGAGAGTCTGAGTTGTCCTGCACGGTGTGTCATTTCATTTATTTGGCATTTAATTTGACGTACAGTACATCTAGTTGACAAAAAACACAAATGCCTTCTGTACAAACAAGGGCATCGCTTCATTTCCAAGCTACCAAAGAATCAAAAGACATTTCAATCAAAAACAGAAAAAGTCAAAACAGTCCAAACTCGATTGGGAAAAATAAACCGCACTCCTTGCATCCAGAGAGACCAGAATGTTGTTGGAAAAAAATAACTATCCCAGCATGCATTCAGAAGTACGTAGCAACACAAGACATTGGGGTGGGGGGGGGGGGGGTGTCATTTACTTCAATTTATCCATCAAATACTCATTTGCAGCTGCAGATTAGGAATAGTGCACGCGCAAAATACAAATTAATATTATTCCTGGACATTTGGTTAAGCAAATGGAATGCACATTCATTAGAAATAAAGATAGGTGACGTACAATTTCTAGCAAAGGTGCACGCTACTTGTTTACTAAGACGTCCAAGTTGTCCACAAGAAGAATAACCACGCAAATTAGTATTTCGTGTGCACGTTACACTTATTTCGTGGACACAAATTACTATTCAGTATTGTTCCCCTCCACCCCCCAATTCATGTCTGGGGTCCGTAAAAACAACAACAAAACACCAGGCACTGCAGTTCGACAAAGAAAGAAAACACATGCACTCCACTGAGGGACCGTCGTGGCCAAAAACAAAATGGTGGGGAAAACAAGCACATCACCTGAAATGAATGATGAGGGGATGATTGTCCACCCAAAAGAAGAAAAAAAAAAAGTGTCCATGAGGAGAAAGACTAAGCGAGTGAGGAAAGGTAAAAAGGTGGTGGTAGAAAAAAAGGGTGTAGATCATGATCGGGGGTTGGAATAATTCATTTTCATGTGTTCAGATTTTGTCTACAGCGACATTTTGTTAGTCATTAAGTTGTTTTAGCCCCTAAAAAGTCGGAACATGAGAAACAAGTTGTAATTTCACATTAACATTGTTGTAATTGTATGGGAACAAAGGTGTCATTTACGTGAAAAAAGTTCTGTTACATTACATTGTCGTTATATGGAAATAAGTCTCAATATGGCGGAAAAAAAACTTAATTTGAGCTCCCCAAAAAGGTGTAAGATTATGAGGAAAAACTATGCTTTTACCTGAAAATCTTGCACGTCGATTTTACACGTCAAAAAAAGGGCGTAATATGGTGAGAAAAATATAATTTTACCCCCCAAAAGTCAGAAAAAAAACTAATTTTACATGAAAGGTTTGTAATTTTACAGAAATGCAGCTGTAATTGCCTACAATGTCCTGCAGGAATAAAGTTGTATTTTATACATGAAAAAGGTCATTTAACATGCAATTTGTCATTTTATGAGAAAGTCAAAATACACAAATTTATCTTCCCAAAAGTTGTAACATTATGAGAACAAATCAGAATTTTACATAACAAAATGTCATTCTACCCCCGAAAAGCTGTAATATTACAAAAATAAGTCATAATTTTGTGTGTAAATGCTTAGTTGTAATATTGTATGTGGGAAAAACGTCATTTTATACGGGGGGAATCAAAATATGATGAGAAAAATGCCATTTTACCCCACAAATTGTCATAATACTACAAGAAAAAAAAAAATAATAATCTACCGTATATTTTGTATGTAAATGTAAATTCAGTTGTAATTTTTACAGGGCAAAGTTATTTTACGAGAAACAAGTCATGTTATGGGAATAAAGACAAAATATGGCTAGAAAATTTTACCCCACAAAAAAGTAATTTTAAGGGAAAATAGACATTTTACGTGAATGCAGTTGTAATTTTTTGCGTGAAAAATGATACATTTTACTATACCAAAATTGAGATTTACACGGAAAAAAGCACATCACCGTAATCGATGACCGGGAGATGATTGTCGACCCAAAAATGTCCATGAGGATGAGGATGGAGGGGGAGATGATGAGGGGGTGTTGAATAGTTTCACTTTTCATGACGCGTTCAGGTTCCGTCTACATCAACCATTCATTTGTCGAAAAACAGAAAAGGACGCGTAAAGTAAATGTACCGTGTTGCACAATCCACACAGTGTAAGAAAGAATCGAGTCGAGACAGGAGCACGATGGCGTTAGCTCGGGGGACACGTTCACCTACCTGAGGGGCTTATTTACATCCTGGGGGCGGGGCTTGGGGGTATGTGGACCAATCAGATCAGTAAAAATGCAGCCTTAAATTAGTGTTCTTTATACACAACAGTCCTGTCTGCTCGTCCGTCTGTCTCAGACGGCCGTGCTGAGGGAGGACGGCGAGGCGCCGCCCAGTGGCGCCTGGCCGTCCGCGGTGTGGGTGTCGGGTCCCACCAGGAGGGTGCTGCTGTCCACAGAGTCCTCCCTGGCTTGGGAGGCCGTTGCGAGGAGCGGACCGGCGGGGGCGTCGACGGTCTGCTGGAGTCCGTCCACCGTGACGGTCACGTGGTGGCCCGGCATCACTGGCGCGCTGCCGTGTCCTGTGGGGGACAGGGAGGCATTCAGGGCGTTCCCCATGGATCCATCTTAGAGCCCCTTCTTTGTATTGTCTACCTGCTTGAACTTGGGCACTCTAGTTTTCAACACCAATTTTTGCAAGTGGCCGTATTCTGGTGAAAATGTACAGTATGAACACAACCACCCCCAAAATGTAATCAGTCGCGCTCCATGGAAGGTTAGATAGCACAAAAGAGTCAATTTGCTCCATAGGCTGCTTCAAACCAAAATGGCTGACTTCCTGTTCGATTTCAGGCATGGGTCCTTGAGACTTTTTCATGCATCTTGTGATGATAGCATTGTCCACCAAATTCTATGTTGATTGGTGAAACTGGTGTCTGGGCCTGATTCTTGTCCCCCTCATTTGCCCAAAATGGCTGTTTTCAACCAAAATGGCCGCGTTCGATTTCAGGCATGGAGCCTAGGGACTTTTTCATGGGCCGCGTTCCGACAGACATGTCAACCCAATTTCGTGTTGAAACTGCTTTCGGGGGCGTATTCTTTCTCGTTCTTTCTTTCACTATCAAGGAAATACATTTTGACCACAATACACATACACGCAGAAATTGGGGCACAAAGTACAAAACCAATAGTTTATTAATTTAATAATAATTTTAGAGTTTCAATGGACCGCCATTAGTCATGCTCCCCCCTCCCACAGCCATTTAAGAGTCCCTGTAAAGCTCTGAGCGTAGGAGTGTATTTGTTTCTGTGGTCTTACTGAGGTCCACGTAGAGGAGGCTGTCGGGGTTGATGGATGCCTCGTAGGGAGGCGGGGGGTCGTCGGGGTGTTGGATGTCAGGGTACTTGTAGGCGGCGTAGGGCGGCGGGGGCTCCTGGAAGTGGAAGGCGCCCCCCTCGCCGTCGTCCGACAGATGCAGCGGCGTGAGGCCTGTGCCGAACGCGTCCGGCCCGTAGTCGAAGCCAGGGACGCGTCTGCCCAGGTTGAAGTGATGCACTGACACACACAAACAACCAAATGTTATTACTACACTTCATGATTACCGTAACGTCTACGCTCATTTACGTCGAAGGTGTTAAGCAGGATGTTTTAACATTAAGCGAGCTCATTTTGGTGAGATGAAATGAAATGGTTTGGGTGAGCATTTTAGTGTCAAGGATCTGGTGTCGTATGCTCAATTTGTTGGTGTTGCTGCTCCGTGTGTGCTAAGGTAGTAGCGCGGTACTGTAAAAGCCGTGACGGGTGATCATTTCCGTTAACCCACATATGGCGTTTCGCATTATATGTTAGCATTATCAGCTAGCATACATTTTGTTTGACAAAATGACACGGCTTGGTTGAACATATTTGTGTCACGTGTCAGTTTTTGTGGAATTTCACCATATTGTCCAGAACGTGATAAACGGGGGGTTTACGGTTTGCCGTTCGCTTTGATTGGAACGATTGGCGCAGCTCTAGTACTGGTGGCGTGACCGGGCGTTTTGGCGCTCACAGTTTCCTCCGATGAGCGTTTCGATGCGCTCGCGTCGGCGCTGTCGTAGCCGATGCACCATGAAGAGCAGCAGAGACAAGATGAGGAAGGACGAGATGCAGCTGACGATCAGACGCATGCCGCTGGCCATCGAGTCAAACAGGCTGTTTCCATCTGAGGCCGAGAGTCGCCAGGAAAAGACAAAAACAAACATTCAATTCAAACATATTTATTTATATGCGGTATGTCGAAAAGTCTCATTTTTTAGCAAATGGAAAAAAAAAAAAAAAAAAAAATGTTCATCGCAGTCTTATTGCTTTCCTAATTTAAACATCTATTTTTTCCTGATTTAAATAGTTTTCAAAATATATATGTATAGTTATCATGGTCTCATTTCCCCACAGGTTTAACAAAAATAGATATTTACAATTGTCTCATTTTTATCTGAAATGTGAACATTTTTACATCACAGTCTCGCTCTTTTCCTAATTTAAAAAATTTAGTTTACAGCAATACAATGTAAAAAACACTTATGGCAAACGTTTTTTTTTCCACAAAAACAACAATTGTTTTTTCCCCTGAAATGTATTTATGTATTTTTTAAATGATAGGAAAAAATAAATACCAAGGTTGCATGGGGGGGGAAAAAAAAACGTTAATCATGGTCTTCCTCATCCCCGATTTAAAAGAAACAACAAAACACTACCGTAAAAGAAAATGCTAAAATATCATCGTACCCCAATTTCTTCATCTACAGTGGGCACGGAAAGTGTTCAGACCCCCTTCAATGTTTCACTCTTTGCTTCAATCATGCAAGTTCATTTTCCCTCCACATTAATCCATATCGACAGGAAAAAAAAAAAAACGTTTGCAGATCTATTCAAAAAGAAAACCGAGCCTTTGCTCCCTTCTGAGCGTTTTCGGGAATGACGCAGCAGGTTTTGAAGTCAGGGCTCCGGCTGGGCCGGTCAAGAACAGTCACGGAGTTGTTCTGAAGCCACCGCTTGGCTATTTCGGCCCGATGCCGCCACACCACCGCGCTTCACCGCTGGGACTGCATTGGACAGGCGATGAGCGGTGCCCGCTTTTCTCCACACATGGCGCTTAGAATTTCGGCCGACCGTTTCTAGCTCGGTCTCATCAGACCAGAGAATCTTATTTCTCACCGTCTCGGAGTCCTTCAGGTGTTTTTTGAGCCAACTCCATGCGGGCTTTCACGCGTCTTCCGGCGGGCCACTCTGCCGTCAAGCCCCGACTGGCGGAGGGCCGCAGTCACGCTTGACTTTCTAGACTTTCTTTTCTTCCATCTCCCGACTGCATCTCTGGAGCTCAGCCACCGCGATCTTTGGGTTCTTCTTGACCTCTCTCACTTTTCTCCCCCGATTGTTCAGTTCGGCCGCACTTGGAAGGGTTCGAACGTTGTCCATTTCGGGATTACGGAGGCCGCTGTGCTCTGAGGAACCTCAAGTGACTCCAATGAAGGTGTAGAACCATCTCAAGGATGATCGGAAGAAATGGACGGCGCCCGACCGAGTTCGATATATGAGTGGCACAGCAAAGGGTCTGAAGACTTCTGGCTGTGTGACATTTCAGTTTGTCTTTTTCAATAAATCAGGCAAAACGTCAACAATTCCTTTTTTCCCTGTCAATATGGGCTCTTGACGAGGAACAAAATGAACTTAAATGATTTCAACAAATGGCAGCAATGTAACAAAGAGTGAAAAACTGAAGGGGGTCTGAAAGCTTTGCGTACTCGCTGTATGTATTTTTCACGGCGGGCGACGCGGTACCCGGATCGAGGCACGTGAACTTGCAGCACTCCTTGGGGTCCTTGCGGAAGTGCTGGCACCCCTGCGGCCTCTCGCAGAGCGCGGCCACGCACATCTCGGGCTCTCCGTCGTGACACGTGCAGCTCAGGCACGGGTCGTCGCCTTTGGGCGTGAAGTAGTAGCCCTCGCCCACCACGTTGTCCTTGATGTCCACGCACGTTTGCTCTGTGGCAAAAAAGTTCTCACGGTGCAATTTCTTTGCCAATATGAAAACCATTGCCATTGCCTTATTTGTGGTTTTATGTACGTACTGCGTTTGCAGAGGAAGGGGAACTCCTTGTAGCAGTTCTCCGCATGCCAGCTGTGCAGGCCGCGCTCGTTCATGCTCTTGAGCTGGAAACGCTGCAGCTGGGCGCAGAAGACATTATCCTGGTTGGCCTCGCCCAGGTTGGGGAGGACGTCGGGCGGCAGGAACACCTGCACGGGGCCTGCGACAAAAACAACATGACCTCTTCGCTCCCCCGAGCGCGGCGGCCCCTCCGTTCTGTAATCTGGCCCACGGAGCATTCGCCGTTTCAAGAGTCATGCGATATTTATTTCTTGCGATTTTCCCTCGATATCGGTTAGTTTCAAATGGCTTGATTCTTTTTTTTCTTTATTCTCCAGTTATTTATGTCATTCGTCGGTTAGTTAATATATAGTAAATCAAATGACTATGCACTTAACATGTTTTAATACAATGTATTGTATAAATGGTTAATGTTAATGATAAATTACAAAAATGAGTAAAAATAAACATTTACAATATTTTTATTAAACAATTGGTGTGTACTGTAAACCATCAAACATACGTTTACCATTTTAATTGATTATAAAATGTGTTCATTTATTGACAATAAACTAAAAATAGTAAAACAAGCAATGCTACACATACATTTAACATTTTAAAATCATTTTATACAATACTTGCTTAATTTATTATATATAATCTATATAGAGATTTACCTCTAAATCAATTTGATCAAATAATTGGTTAATTTATTGTGAATAGTAAAATAAAAATATTAGCGAGATAATTTTACATATACATTTGTATTACATGGAGATTTAATAGATTGCAAAAACTAATTTCTAGATTCAGTGTTTTAAATACATTTATTACATAATGGATTGCTTTATTGTAAATAATGAAATAAAAGCAAAAACCATATAATACATTTACATTCAACCTTTTACTGATTCTAGAATTGGTCAATTATTTAATTATAAAGTCACCAATATTACTAAACAATTTGACATACAGTATAAAGTCAACATTTTTGTATTTTGGGGATTAAATAAATGGTGAATTAGTTGTAATTCATTGGAAATATTACAATTGAAAAGGGAATGTCAACTTTTTTGTTTTCAAAGTGAAACTCAAAAGTCGGCTCATCGTGATTTCCATTACCGTTATAAACCACCTCCCAGTGGCCCTCCACAGAGCGGTTCTGGTTGGTGATCACATACTGGTAGCCCACCCAGAACCTGAAAGGCAAAAAGAGCCAACTTAGACCCTGACAACGGACAATCTTTCTTCAGGCAGGGATTCCAACCCAGAATGCACTCGTTCAGAAGACGTTTCAGTCGTGGGCACTCGAGGCAAAGAAAACTCACTTGCACTGGTCTCTGAGCTCGCACACTTGGTCGTCAAAGTCCACCTCGATCTTCAGGATGAACTGCAGCTCCTCGTCCGTGACGAACGTGGCCAGAGAGCCGTCCACCTTCTGGCACGTGTCGGCCGCCTGCCAGTAGTTCTCGCTGCGCAGGTACACCTTGTAGCAGCTGGCCGTCTTCTCGTAGTGGTGCCACCCGTTGGGGCATTTCTCTGCTGACGCAGAAGCGCATGAGTGTGGGCGTGCGTGGCACGCAGCGATGCGAAAGATGCGGGCCGCTCACTGTTGTAGCGCATGGGCTGAGCCACGCCGATGACGTCCTCCACCTGGTTGTAACCTTGGCCGAAACGAAACCGTTCTTCCTTTATGGCTGCAAAACAACAACAACAACAACAACGTTGAATACGCTTTACAAATCGCACACTTGCTCCTAAATGCCCATTCCCGACATACGGGATGTAATATTGTCTCCACGGTGCCTCGTAAACGTGAAATACGAATTCAAACGGTCCCCGCATTCCTGAGCTGCAGACGTTTTACTGCCGAGAGGCCTGAAATCAGGTCATCGGAATTTCTCAAGCTTATCTACGCTTGCTAGCTGCTAGCTTATCAATTAGCATGGCTTCTCCGTCTGTTAAATAATCCTTGTCCTCCCGCCGTTCTAACAATACTTCTTAAAAACGTAGCTTATTCACTGTCATGGAGGCAACGATTAGTGACGTACGCTGGATTGACGCTGGCCGCAAAGCGAACGTTCGCCTCCGCGTCGTGTTTAGCCGTGTTAGTTTTAGCTCGCAGGTAGCTGGGGCAGCGCAAAATAGCGAGCAACAAGCATTCCCTGACACGGAAAGCAGCGAGTTTGGGCGACTGCTCAATGTGGACCTGCCATTTATTCTTTTTTTTTTTATATATATTTTTTTAAAACAATATAGTGTCCACGACCACTGCGTTTTTTTGCTTGCGTCATATCCGTTTCAGACATTTTATTTCGGTGCCAAATGTTTTTCAGTCCGAAAGCCAAAAAGCACCGTTGGACCATTTTCGGCCGCAAATCCGGTGCATCACCAATATTGACAGCATATTTAATGTTCTATTAACATATTGTAGCGGATTGAGACCATATGAAACGTCCTATACACTTCTAATGTAGAATATTTACATCTATTTATTGTGTACACCAGAGCAGCAGCTATCCAATATAGTGAGAGTCGAGTATTCTCCCGATTATACCCATCGATTAAACGGAGACCAATTTGTTTTTCCTGATTAACTCACTCACTACAAGCTGTTTCCAAAGCAGAGTTCCCCATATTAGCAGCCAATTTAGAGCTTTTGACTTCTTTCAAGTAGGGCTTGGCGATATGGCAAATAAAACGATAGCGATGAATTTTTTCATATCGTTTTATGCCATGACACGTATCCCAATCGTGCCACTTTAGGGTTTCCCACATATACATGTAGCCTCGTCCCGAGGACTCAGCACTATTTTAGTTTCCCTTACGACGGCATCAGCAAACACTTGGACAGCGCACGTACACCTCCATCTGCCGCGCTGGCTCGCGTGTCACGGGAGCTTCACACCGACATCGGGCGAGTCTTGGCAAAACATTTCATACGCTGGAGTACTTTAAGCCATGCATTACATTTTTTATTGAAATTTCCTTTCAGTTATTTGGTAAGTGTTCGATATTACAGTTTACATTCATTTATTTGTTTTTATACAAGTTAGTGAATGTATTTTTGAAATGGAATTTCTTATGTAATTTAATTTATTGCATCCGTGAAAAGAAAAGTACAGTATTCGATTCAAATCCCAATCTAACTTTTGTGTGTGTGTGTGTGTGTGTGTGTGTGGTTATAAACATCGATGTGCAAAAAGAGAGCCCCCTCCACCCCTCCTCCCAACAACGCGCCTGCCCGGGCCGGTCAGCAGGTGCCCACCATCGCAAATAGATTCCGATCCTGTGGGAAACCTACACTTGTACTACAATTCTATCTTTTTTGTTTTCTTAGCTTACTAACCATGCAGTATAAAAACCAGCCTCACTTGTTTGCTGTCTTGTCAGTGTACAAGGTGAGAAAGCGGGGGTGTAAAAAAAAAAATAAAAATTAAAAAAAAGAAGTACTCACGGGGACAGTCCATCTCGTCGCTCTGGTCCTCACACGCCGTCCAGCCGTCACACTGCCACGACACGGGGATGCACTGCATCTTGCCACTGCGGCAGGCGAACTGCCCGGGGCTGCAGCGCTGCTCTGAAACACAGCGACAATAAAACACACGTGAGCGCAAACGAAGCAATTAATCCACTTCGGGACCGCAAATGCCGTGACGGACTAAAAGAGAAAAAGCAGGATGAAAAGGCAATCAAGCCTGAAGCGATGGAAAGTCCTCAAGTTTTATGCCAGTCATCAAACTCAGACGCCGCGCTCCAGCCGCACACGACGACCGAAACTTGAGCGTTTGACAATGTCCATGTGTCTAGTGCACATGGTTCAGATTTGGGAGCAAATCGGACAACATCTCAAGGAGGAGTTTGTCTTTGATGGACTGCAGGGAAATGGGCAAAATGACCCCAAAATGGCTTTTTCAAAACCAAAATGGGAGACTCCCTGTGTGCCTTTTCATGTAAGGCAGCGTGAGACTTTTTTGTGGTTCTACTTACTCCCCAGCCAATTTTTGGGTGTTGTGGTCATGACGGCAAAATGAGCCGAAAATTGCCACATTGAGACCAAATAGTAGACTTCCTGTGTCTTTCCAGACAGGACTGTTTTTTGTAAGTCTCCTTGTGATAGACATGCCTACCAAAGTTAATTTGGTGTCATGTGACACTGGCTTCGGGGGAGTTGAATTTTCAAAGAGCAGAGATTGATGGCATATAATGGTTGCAGTTTGCCTTCGTACATTGCTGCCCTCTCATATTAGATATTTAAACTTGTATTGCACGCTTGTATTGTAAACTGTCAGCCATTGCAATAAAGTTAAAAAAAACAACAACAACAACAACATTGCTGCCCTCTGCCAAGCCAAAGGCTGCCACACACCTAGCGACAGTTAACGTCTAAATGCACAGAAGCGTTCCCTCACGTTGAAAATGCATTTCCGGGTTTTAATTGCGCCGCCGTGCCAACTCAAGCCATATAAATAGTAAAACAAAAATCAGATATTGTGTTTTACATCAATACTTAACTATATTCACAATGTACTGTAACTGTGTGTCCATCTGCATAGCTATGATAGTCAACATTAAGGTTCTGAAGAATTTGATCCAAGGGAAGTATATGCAGGAGGGGTCCAAGAACTGACCCTTGAGGGACCCCATAGGTCTTTGCCATTCCATGAGATTGAACACAACCAGTGGTTACAAAATAACGCCTTTCCTGCAGCTAGGACCTGAACCATTTAAGGATTCTTCCACTTAGTCCTACCCGGGTTTCCCACCTGTTCAGCAGTACGTTATGATACACCGTATCAAAAGCTGCACTGAGATTCAACAGGACCAGAATTGACACCTTTCCCGAGTCAGTATTCAACCTTATCATTTAATTTGGCGCCCAGAAGGCTAACTTGCCGAGCACAGATTTATCCAGTTGGATCGCACAAATATAAATCGATATAATGAATGAATCGTTACACCCGTGCATGCAGTGTAGTGAAAAATCTGTGATATAAAATTTTATATGTATGATTTAAAAATCCCCGATCCGGTTGGACTGTGAATGTGAAACGCCATATGGCAAAGGACAACTGTACTTGCAAATTTAGCATATCAGCTTCAAAGAAAACATGAAGGGACGTGTTCTGTTGTGACGTCGAGAAGTACAGTACAGTACTCCATTTTACTGATAAAAGGCGAGTAAATGCTAATTACGCTTAGGAACATTCTGGTTGCTTACCTGACAATAATCTTGCCAGCGCTAGCCGGGCACCTGAAACAAACAGACAATAGAGTCAACTAACAAGCAACTACCTAACACTGACTGACGACTGTGTCTTCTTGTATTACTCGTCTACGCTAGCGACGTACAGCCACAATAATAAACAAAAGTAATAAAAGTAAAACCTCTCCGACAGTGAAATCAAAACTGAGCATACAGAATGCATTGGATGTTTACATCGAGCTAATCCAGGGACACGCTAGCACCTGGTGTCCTAAATGCAGTTGTTTCACCTACCAGTAAAGCATGACCAAGAAATGATTTGGTTTTTTGTTTTAAACTAAGCAACTTCAGTTACTGTAACTCTGTTATTAGTGCATTCAACTTAAATGTTCCGTTTCCTTCCATTCGGAGCGCAAGTCTATCGAACGTAGTCCACCTTACTTTTTCAATTAATGCTTCATTTTGAATTTGAAGGCAATGAGTTACTTTGATTTATTCTTTTTTTTTTTTTTTTTTAAGTGGCTTTACAGTGTACAGTTTCGACACCTTTCCCAAAGCACCTTTTGCAAGTTCTGCCAATAACGGTTTTAGAAATATGCTGTGTATGACTTACTTATTGTAATAGTTTGTCTGGGATAACATTTGATTTGCATTGCCAATGTATACTTTAGCAAAGAAGGCTTCAAACAAAAGGTGCTCGGTTCTGAGTTGTTTACCATATCGAGATGTAAATACCATGAAATAAAAGCTGGAATTCTAAACTTTTGTCTCGTATCCATCTTTTGATCTGAAACCAAAATGTCTTCAGTATACAACAAAAACAAAGGAATTGACCTTGCTATTCCAATACTTTTGGAGGGTGCTGTAAATATATATTAAAAATCATGAACTATTTCACTCTGGGTGTATGTAGTGCAGCTCTATAATGTGAATTTCAGTTTTTGAGTTGAACTCCCTCACTAAATGAAGCTTTTGGCACCGTTCTAATTGACTGAGATGCACCTGTAGTACGCTCTCTTCAATTCTATATTTGGCACTTTCAAAGTTGAGTCGCAGGGAAGTGATTGACCGATTTGCAAAAATGAAAAATAGGCAGTACATTTTTAACGCTGAAATAATAAAGCAACTGAGAGTTCTGACTTTCTATTGTTTATGTCATCCAGTATATGCTTTTGGTGCCATGTTCAAAGTGTTCATAATTTTTATTAATATCTCAAGTAGTAGTTTTAGTACAAGTGCAGTAGTGGGCTGGGGCGGTTTGTGAGCGCGTCAGGAAGGAGATATACTATAGTCGGGGGGCTGTGCCCCAGTAGCGCTTTCTGCCTAGCAACGCCCCTGGTCACAGATTAGTGTAGAACCCGAGTATGGTGACACCAATTGGTTCTAAAAATATTTGACAGAGGAGAAAAGAGCCTCGTTTACGACCCAATTTTAAAACGTCAATGTTTTTAGACTGTTGCTATGTAGACAAACACCCAAAATGTCACTTTTTATCACCTGCCTCCTAAAAATGGCATCTTAAAGATTACTGCGCAAGACACCAGAGGAATACAACCTCTGCTGTTAATTCATAATAACTTAAAATGAAATGGCACTCTGAGGGGTGAATCGGTGACACTAAACTCACACACAGGCTAGTTTATTTTTTTGGGAGGGGGTGGTGGTGGTGTTCAGCGTACAGACGAGTGAACACAACTACATCTCTTACATAACAGACGAGAAAATACAATAAGGGAGCGACGACATGTTTCACCGGCTCAACATGCTCCTTTTCGACAGCAATATCTCAAATTGGGAGGATTACCGTATTTGACGTCTTAATGCGGACGTAAAGATTGACATCCGCTGTGAGAAAACATCCTTGCGAAGGACTACTTCTGCTCAAGTGGGGGCTTAAATGGTAATCAACCACTCGGGGAGGCATGTCCTCCCTTTAAAATATTCTTTACGTCCTACAAGGATGTCTCTGCCCGCTGGCACAAACATTGTAAAACTGGATTCTCTGCACTTGGAACAACAATGCAGCACCGATGAGATACAAAATAATCTCTGGAAGAACGTGTTGGGATGTCCCGATCCAACCGTTTCAGTACCGATCTGATCAACGATAACGATATCGGTCCGATCCGACAGCAATACTTTATTTTGTAGTATGGAATGATCAAGTGATATTACTCAAACTGAGAACAATAACCACCAACTGTAGCTATGAGAAAAACTGACCCATTTACTATGAACCAATGGGTTACATAAAGTAATTAAACATAAAAATGTACTACAATTGAAAACAGATACAAATTATATTAGAAAATCCTGCAAAATAACTTCAATAAAACCAATAACAAAATATATTTAAAATGTAAAACGTCAACATAAGTATATTCTACATTTGAATAGATTAAATAAAAATTAAGAAAATCATGAAAAATAAATACAAATGATACTTTTAAAGTGCAAAATAATTACATTTCAATTCAATTATTTTTTACTGTTACTGTTATTCCTGTTCCTGCTGTCCACGTCTTGGCCTCTCAGGGGCAGTGTGGTGCACGCAATGAGATACACACTTGAAGTAACAAACAAAGTAGAAGTATTGACATTTGCATATATATTTAATGTAGGCGAGAACCCAAGAAAATTCAGTGCTTTAGCACAAAATTTTCTCAGCTGATGTAGTTTGTAAACAATGATCAATCAATCATCCATTTTCTGTCCCGCTTATCTTCACTCGGGTCGCGGGCGTGCTGGAGCCTATCGATCAATTAAAAAGAAAAAAAGAAATCCCCTAAAGTATAGAAATGCATCACAATAAACTATAAATAATGACAATAGGAAGAAAATTTGCGGCACAAATACCACAAACCTTGACAACTTGAATAATTACCTGGACAGTCTAGGAGGCTACAACACACCCAAAATAGCACTAACACGCTAGCGCGCTAAAGCGAAGACATATCCGTAAAGTCGACGCCACACGTACTGTCGCTGCCTGACTGGAATGATTTTTAACTACCTTCATCCTGTTAGCGACAGATGCTATTGTTTTTGCGCTAAGTGAGCATGTCGAAGAGAAGCCTGCTCCACTAATGTTTGACAACAAAGTATTAATGATACTTAATTTTAAGCGGTAGATAATACTGTTTAAAATTTGATCAGGCGTCATTGGTAAACCGTTTCATCCATTTCAGGTTGATCGGACTGATTTGAAGCAAGTTTGACTTTTCACTACTGCTTTCCGGACGGGCAGTACACGGTCTTTTAGTGTAGGATGAATTTCATCTCTTACATTTTTATTTATATATAATAGTTTTTTTATACTGCACATTGGAACAAATGTTCAATCGGTCGGTCCAAATTGGACCTCTTTCGCTTTGTATTTTGGACCTCTGTTATTGATGATCCATAAGAACAACAGCGTCCAGATTCTGGCACCACATGACCGTTAAATTCACAAAAACGTAACGTCATTGAGCTCAGTTCTGGGCGAAGAACAACAGTCACAAGTCTTTGTTTTTACGATCCTTTCATGATGGCAAATCACAATCCACCTGCCCTGCACGGGAAGCCAGCCATGGGAGACAACAATACGCAACTTGAACCTTTATTTTTCCATGAACACACGAGCAGGAATTACAGTGATATCCGTTAATCCATGGGGAAACCTTACAGAGCCACCGGCATTAGGTGAAGACATCATACAATTTTTATGATTTTTTTTTTTTTTAAAACATAGTGTTACTCCTTCCACACATTTAAATATATATTAAACTTAGGGCTGGGTGATTCATTGAATCAATAAACTATTTTTAGGGGTCTTAGCCATGTATTTTTTTTTATTTTATTTTTTTTAAAGTAGCTTCCATTGCCTTCTGACACGCACGGTTTACACTGAAGTCATGGTGGCGAATATAGAGGAGCTAGTTTGCTAAAGAGCCACCGTTTTGTCAGTCATTTGGAATTGGTTTGAGTCTGCAGCGCCAGACGATGAGCAACAAAAAGTCCACCGCAAAGTATGTTTAAAGGATGTCGAAAGCAAAGCGTGCAGCACGGAAGGGAAAACGCCCGCTAAGAATCACACAACATGAGACAAATTATTTCACATTGGTCGCGTAAATGGTTGAACATTTATAATATATTATTAAAATGTTGTGCTTAAACAGCCACTTTTGTTTCAAAAACATTTCATTATTTGCTTTTGCTTTTTATTGAAGGGGGAAGAAAACAGATTAAAATCCGAAACCGTTTTTTGGGGGTGGGGGGGGCAATGGTGGATTTAATTTTTGGGGCCATGTCGCCCAGCTCTAATTAAAACACAAACTTGTTCAAAGTTGTTTGTCACTCCCAGTTAATGTTTAGTGTACAACTGACACATGCACACGGTCGCGAGACTGCGACCCTTTTTTTCAGCTTGTGCGGAAAAAAATAAATTCCATCTTGTGCATGTTTTAATGGTTGAAAGTCGCCTTTTTTCCCCACTGCAATCTCCTGGAAGTATAGAATTGCCACAAATCTCTTGCTAAAATATCACATTTTAAGATTTAGGGCTAGCCAAGGGCGCCTTGACCTAATTCTGTTCAGTTTTTTGTTTTTTTTAATCAGGGTACAAAACCTGGCTTTCAACTCAACCTCCATTAAACAAACAACAACAACAAAAAGGCAGCAATCACTCAACACAGTTAGGGTGGTATGACTCTTGAGTAGAAAATCAATGCGGGCATGACCCAGATTGAAGCTCACGTCCAACGGAGCGCAACAAATATCAGTCAAAATACACAAAAACTGAGCGCGGACTTTGTATCCAGGTCGCGGGAACTGTCAAACAAGTCGCTGCTGGTTACGGCTATGAAACATTTCACTTAAGCACTCGCAAAACATGGCCAAATAAGCAAATAGACTTGCAAGCACAATTGGGCCACTGAGAACTAGATTGGGCTAACTCCATTTTAGCCATTTTGTCTTTCAGCGTGAACTGAATACTGGTCTAAATTAAGGTTAAGTTCCAATTCTGACATATAGGGGGGCAGTCCATTATTGCACTCTCAACTTTTCTTGATCCATCCATGAAACACCATTTCCACGTTTCCTTCCCCTTCGTTTTTCAAGTGCGGTTCACAGTGTCATTTTCAGGGTTGGCGCCCCCCAAAAAAGACAACTGAACAAAACTTAAAAAGAAAACAAATTGGAAAAAAAATACGCAGATTGGTTATGAGTATGCGGGGGTTTACTTTCTTGTCTCGCCATGACTCGGCAGGGTGCACTCGCTTGCTATTTTGGCAGCTTAAAGGGAAACTAAACCCTCTATTTCTTTTTTTGCAAGAATATGTTGCATGTGCCCCCACTAGTCTAAGCACAATATTCCGATAGGTATTGCATTTGTGGAATAAGAATTACAAAGATTAATGAATCAATTTACATTCATCTCAGGGGGCCGCCATGTTTGGCAACATCCCGGAAATGTGGTAGCAGACTCCCCATGTATGCTGCGATAAATAGCGCAACTACGGGATGGAGACAATTTAATGAATTAAGTAGTTTAGACTAGTGGGCTAGACTAGACTAATTCTAGCGTATACAACATTTTCTTCCAAAACATACATAAATCAATAAATAAAAATAAATCAGTTTAGTTCCCCTTTCATGTTGCCATAACCATGCGTTCGCCCCCTAGCGGTTGGCTGACAACTGGTTGAGAAAGTGCTCGAGTTTGTGCAGCACAACCCGCAATGTAAATGTAAATATCGCCAACAATACGGTGACGTTAATCCAAAGAAGCCACAAATCGTAATCACGATTAAAATGTGATGATTTGTGCAGCCCAGTTCTACTAGAAACCCTAACCGGGAAGCCCAAACTACTCTAGAACCATAACCCCTGACTTGAAACCTAAAGAACCGTTTTGACCTTTTTTTTTTTTTTTTTTTTTTTTTTTTTTTTAAAAACAGTCCTAAATTTTTCCAAAGGGTGCTTTTAAATAAATTGCTTTATTGTAATTATTATTGTGAAGCCCTGCGTTGAAACCCTAATTCTGTCTTCAAAGCGTATTTCGAAAGTTCATCTCGGATGCTTTTATTGAATTTGATGCAGATGGGAATTAATGTGTTTTTCTGCGTTTGTGCCGCAAATTCCGCAAATGTTGTTTGACGAATGTTGTGATTTTGAAGGAGGACATTAGCAGTATTTACCAGATTAGACTGTGTTTAATCAATGACTTTATACCAGTAGCTACTTTTTTTTTTTTTTTTTTTAATAGCTGCATGTTAATGCTGGAGGATGAGCCCAAATGAGATGCAGGCTTTTTGATGCGGCACCATGAATCTTCCATGCTAATTAGAGTTAGCCCAAGGCTAACTCAGCAAAGGCTAAAATTGCTTTAACAACATTCGATTACTTTTGGGGGGGAAAAAATAAAAATCTTGAAAAAATATCCCCACGTACCAGTAGAACAGTTATAAAACGTGCACACTAATCAAGTTGTTACGTTAGGAGAAAAGGCGCAGGCTGGCCGTTCACGGTCTGCTCCATCCATAACCCCGCAGACGCTCCTCAGCGGGGTAGAGAAACACTCGAGCCCGCGGCTTGACTAGGCCTCTACGCCGTTTCTCCCACTTTCCCAGCCGGGCTAAATTCAACTCAAATCCGCTTACCCGGCCGCGGCGGGTCCGTCAACGTGAGGACAAAGAGCAGAGAGAAAAGGACGAAACTGCTGCTGTCAGCCTTTGGCAACATTTATCCTCCATTCATAGTCACTTCTTTATCCAGAAATGTAAACCATACACGGGGGGAAGAGGGGAGCCGCTGCGGCAGTCGTCGTTCGACCTCGTCTGGGATTTATCCGGCGAAACACTCGCCTCGATGTTCGCCCATTTTAGTGGTTCCGCAATCAAACGGGGGCTGGCGAGGAACGTTTAAAAAACATATTCCTTTAAAGGGAGCGAAAATAGGGGCGGCTAACATTTGTGTTTTTTTTAGCTCGACCGCTTCTTCGTGCTCCAGATTGAGTCGCCGTCCTCCAATTTGCTGCACATCAAGATGGCCGCCTGCGCTGATCAAAACAATCCCAAACATGCAACACCTCGAGCGGACTCGGACGAGCTTCGACTCCGAGGTCCCGTCGTCCCAAATCCATTGGGTTTAGGAGTTAGGAAAATGACATTAATCCCTTCTAGCCGCCCTACCCCAAACAAAAATGCTTATTTATGAGGAAAAAAAACACTAAAGTATTTGACTACACTAATACCACAATTAAATAGAATATAAATAATGAAACAGTTTTCGCATTAGGATTTCATGTTTCAATGCCCATCGGCATTGTGCTCCTTCAGGTGAGTGCGCCTTGGCCACCAGGGGCAGTATAATACAAAAAGAAGAGTTTCACAACTAAGTGACTCGGCTGCGGTAATATTAGTCATTTTTCGTAGAGGATAAAGAATATATGCCTGTGAGTATTGTTTTATTGTGTGCGTGTCATTGCACTGTTTGTGTTCAACTATCTGTTGCTTCAAGGCTTATAACGCCACAACATCGATGTAGAGTCATTAGCCTGTCTATGGTGTTTTGCTATGTGTGAGCATTAAGATAGCAATATGGAAAAACATGAACCAGGAAGCATCGAACCATCAAAATATTGGCCTTATTTAAGCAAACAATTTGATATTGTTGAGTCCAAGAAAGAATGTGTTATGTGTCAAACGCTAGCTAAGCCTGCTCTGTTCTATTATCCGGCCCAGTGAGCATTTGCAATACATTATCAACAGTCCTGTAATGTTTTAATTCAGCAGTTTTTTCCTAGTTTTTTTTTTTTTTTAACCTCTTCCACAAATAAAATGGCCCATTTGTTTATTTCAAAGTCTAAGGTCCTCCCACCTTTTATCAGTTTTTTATTTTCCAAAAATAAATTTTTTCTCTTAGTACAAGTGACAATACATTTTCTGGACATGCTACCCAAAAAAGGTTTATAATTGCCTCGTAGATTCAGCGAGATTGCGCCCATGCACTATTTTTTTTTTTTTTACTTTGGACTGGCTCATAGAATAGAATCTCGTCCCTTTTTACTTTCAATAGTTCCTTGGCCCGACAAAAGCACTACCTTTCCAGGACTATGACATCTTAAAACAACAGGGCAAAGGAAACATTTTCAGCCAATAACATAATTGGTAAAAAAAACAAAAAAAAACAAATGGGAGCAAAAACACTGTCCCAACATTGACCCATTTTATATTTCAATTGTTAAAAGGAACATCTGGCAAAAGGCAACATAGAAAACAGTGTTAAACATGATATTTCCGCCTGCGACACAACTTTTGATGACAGTTCTTGGATTTGTGTGTACTGCTGCTATTTTGGTATGTGTGAACAACACAAATAAATAAAATACGGTCACCAGCATGTAAAATGCTGAAGCTTCCGACACAAAAATGTAGCAAATGAATTCTCGACATTGCAGTTAGTCCACGATTGAAAGTCCACCGAAATGTCCTGTTAGAAAAAGTCAGAGGCTTTCCGCCTCTTGGGCAGCTGCAGCAGATTGTCGGTGAGCGACGACTCGTCCTGCGCGCCGGGCGTCTTGGCCTTGTCGGGCGTGCCCGCGGCCGAGGGCGTGGCCGGCCCGCCGAAGGGCGACTTGCAGCCGGCGGCGCGGTGCGAGGGCGACGGCGTGTAGCTGGCCCGCAGAGCTTTGTCCGTGTACTTGCTGGACGTGCGGTTGACCAGACGCTGCAGGGCCGGCGTCAGTGCTGGGCTCAGGCCTTTCGGAGTCAGGCTGCCAAACAAACACAAAAACAAGTCGCCATCGTGTCTCACGCTGTGGCACAAGTTATTACGCATACAGTGAACTATATCGGGGTTCATCTTTTGCGTATCTCAAATTATTGTTCCCCACTGAAATGTTTGGAAACGCCATTAATCTGGGCCAGCACCCCCAAAAAGACCTCCCAAAAATATGCTTTTTTAATACGAAAAATAGCACTCACTCTACAATATTGTACTTTACAAAGACATACAATAATAACAATTAAACGGAATGTAAAGAATTTGCGCATGAGCTTGAGGCCAAAATGTACGCGCGCTGGGTACGATCAAATGAACGGGAGCGAACGAGACTCATTTAAAATATCCACACACTGGCTTTTATTCTCACTCACATCCAACCCGCTTCTTCCTTAACAATTAATTTATCTTTTTAGGGTTTAATAAATGTGATAAAGTACAAAATAGCGTATGTGCAGCATCAAACATCTATACAGGTTCACTGCTCAGAGCGTCTATAATCCAATCACCCAGTGTGTGTGTGTGTGTGTGTGTGGGGGGGGGGGGGGGGGGGGGGGGGGTTGTGAGTCAGAAGTGTCATTTTTTTTTTTTTTTTTTTTGCAATGGTCCTCTCCTATCGGGTTCGACAGCACTGCGCAGTGGGCCAAAACTGCAACATTAGTTGCGTTCCGCAGCGGAGAAAGAATTGAATGCCTGTGAGTGTTGCTATATTCTCTGTCTGCATGTGTCGCTACCACTTGTGTTCATATAGAAGTTGCTTCAAGGTTTAGAATTATCGTGACATCAGTGCTAGTTTTGTTAGCCCATCTATGGTGTTTTGCATTGTCTGTGAGCATCAAGTTTGCAGACTTTCTTAAGACAAAGTTAATGCGGTTTGGTTAATTACACAACGTGTAATTCTCTTTGTTTAGTTTGACAGTAAACTTCTACTGTGAGTGCCAATAAACTGCTTGAAACAAGCCCTTGCCCCCCCCCCCCCTTTTTTGTTCACGATCTGCCAAATCCGCCTAAAAAAAATAAAAATAAAATACATATATCAAATATATTTTGAAAAATGTAAAGAGTGACGGCTCATATGTAAAACTCGTGCACCGAAATACCAATATAAAGTGACTTTAAGCAATTTACAGTGAACTTCCATTTATCGCGGGAAATACATTCCAGACTCACCTGAGATAGGTGAAAATCCTCGATAAAGAGACCATATAAGTTTATATTTTTTACTTTTACATCTCCCACAAGCTTGAAACACATCTTTTATATATAGATAATTATTTTGCTATTCAAAAAAAAATGTAGAAAAGTATTCTAAAATATATATAATATAGAAACTTTAGTAAATGCCATTATTTTACATATACATTTTAACCTGTTTTTTATTGTCAAAAGATTAACACTAAGATTAGACCTTTTCCTTGTGAGATCACGTTTTAGAAAAAAAAATTATAGTTTAACCTCATAAAATTGTTAAAAAAAAAGACAGCAGCACTTTCCTAACCATACCTTTTTCTAAACATTTATATTTATTATTATGTAATCACGCCATTTTTACAACTGCATTCTTGCAAGATTACAACTTTTTATCTAAAAAAAAAAAAGTACTATTCTTGTAATATTAAGACAAACAAAAAAAAGATTTCATTTTCACTCTTGTCCGAAGATTATGATTTAATCTTAGAAAAAAACCTTCTCGTAACAGAATTATGCGCGCAGCCTTACATCAGCATATTGTTCAAAATGAGGAACCCAGTGTCAACTGCGTTTGAACAGGTGTTAGGCGTTTACCTGGCCAGATTCTCTGTGACTTTCCTCAACGCCTCCTGCTTTTTGGCCCGATTTTTGGCGGCCGCTTCGTTGGCCATCTTCAAACCCAGTCGCTCTCGTCTGCCCGGCTCGGGAATCTGCCCGGACGGACGACGCGCCGATAAATGTCCGCATTTCCACATTGCTTTCGCACAAACACCGCGGACGCTTTTGGTACCTTAAACGAGGGGCCGTGGTTCCTCTCGGCATACGGCGTGTCGGAGCCGTCCAAGCGAAACGGCGTGCTCTCGATTTCTCCCCACGTCATTAGCGGTGACTCGGCCACACCTGAGACGAGAAAACCAATGATGATTATGGGATTGATCCCTCCTTCCCCACAAAATCAAAAATCATTTTTGTGCGTTTGTTGAGTTGCTCACCAGGGGCGGGGGACGGCGTCCTTTCAAAGCCGTACCCGTTCACCGTGGGAGAATCGTGCGGAATCAACTCTTTGCCATCTGGACCCACCTTACCCTGCTTGAACTGGACCGCATCGCACCACAGGGACAATGTGACTTCTATGGAAAATTGGACTTTCCAATTTGTTTCCCAAATATTTTGGTAGGTCTGTGATGAAGTGCTGCCTCCACAAGTGAAAATACCAATTGATCATTGTTTTTTCTTTATTGAGGCTCACATCCACTTTGCAGTTCATGCTCCCTACTTTTTGACTCTAGGCTAGAGGTGCAACAATGAATCCATTAATCAAAAAGTAAATCATTATCAAATGCCTCTAAAACTATATTTTTTGATTGATTAACCATTTAGAGACCTTGTTTGACTTAAAAAGTCTTTGGAATTTCAGCCTCTCAACAGTAAATATTCTCCAATTTCTGTAGTCCTCCATGAAAGCAGACTGATTACCTTTACATGCAATCAAAATAAGACATTTGCAAACATCAGTTTTCACTTTGGAAAACAAAAATATTAAATGTACAGATCAAAGTAGTAACTGAATCAAAAGCAGTTAAATAATGTCCTGTTGTTGAATAAAGGGATGTTTGTGAAAACACTTTTGTGGTCCAATCAATCGAAACAATAATAATCAGGTTAATCAATTATTAAAATCGTGAGCTGCGGCCCTACTTGGGGGCCAACAACTTTGGTCTTCATGGTAACATATGCCATACTCAGCGTTGGCCCAGCAGTAGAGGGGGCGGGATTAGGTGTGTCTCATTTAAACCAGACAAGGCTGCCCCTTTAAATTGGCTCATATCAGCAAGGTTTCAAAATGGGTGAAGACACCCAGAAACTGTTGAAAATTGTGAGAAAAGAGCCTAATGTGTCTTGTTTCAAGCTAATAATATTGCGTGTGTACGTCACCTGTGCGTTGAGTGCTGCAGCCTGCTGAATCTGACTCTTGTTCAGCGTCTTGCTGAACGGGTCGCCGGTGAAGCGCGTGTTCCTGTGAACCACCTCGCGGGGCTTCTTGAAGATCGCCTCGTCGTCTTTCACACCTAATACGTGGTCACATTGATGTGGACAAATTGTGGAAAATTGGCATTTTAATGTGAATTGAACACGGCATTATTTTTTTTTTGCTTCAATTCAATGGAATAACTCGGCTAAATTGGGTTAAAAAAATAGGTTGATGCAAAATTTCTTCCTCAAAGTTCCGCCGAAACCATGTTTGCGCCACCGTTAAGTTTGTTTCACACGGACACTTACTGCAGACGCACGTGGTGTTGTGCCAGCAAAAATCTTGCCAAAAACACATATAATGTACATATATTGTGATGTATGAGTGAGCTGAATGGTAGTTACCATTTTTTTTTACCTAAAATGGCAAGCGCTAGCACGCAAATGCTAATCACAATTGCTAACCGTTTAGCATTTTGTTGTCTCAAATACTGTACACCAAATTTTTACCATACACTCACTCTGCAGTTTAAGGATAGAAGTCCATCCCTCATGAATGAATAAAATGTACATTAGTAGTAAGGGGGGAAAAAAACCTATATTATTTTATATATATATATATATATATATCGCTCGCTCTTTGCCTTTGATCCTGGACACCCACTTTTTGAGTGCGCTTTAGGCGATTGCTGACATTCTCCAACCTTTTAAAAGTGTTTCGTGGTGGTTCCCCTTCAAAAGCAAGAAATTCAATCACAGCTCTCTGCTTCTGATGGGCAACAATGACGTCATTTCCAAAATGGCTGAGAGGAAGACGGCGGCGTTTGTCCTCAAAGATCCGTTGTTTATAGGGTTATTACACTATGACATCGACTAGCCCGTCTATGCCGTTTGTTTTGTTTCTGAAGCCACCGATGTAGCTGTGAAAGTGTGAAATTTAAAAAACCACAAACACCTTTTGTTTTCCAACCATTTCTGAAAGTGTCTTCCTTTAAAAGAGCATTTATCCCAAAAATGATGGTTCAAATTGCACATTATTATTAACTGTAGAGGTTCAACTGTAGGTAGTGAATTTTTTCCCCCCATTCATCTCACCTTCTGGGTAATACATCAAAGCATTCTTTGCTTTATATTCCCACGTTTCCAGGCCGGCTTTTACGCACTCAAGCGCGGCCTTCTCTGCTTGTGGCAAGGCGAGGTTGTTCTCATGACGCTGGGGAGAGACAGAAAACCAAGGCTTCATCCAATAATATACTGTGCCGTATAAGAGGGGGTTTCCTCTGTTACCTGTTTGAACTCGGCTTCGGCTTCGTACAACCACGCGTGCTTCATCTTTTCCTTGTCCTCGGCCAGCTCCATGATCTGCTCAAACGACGCATTGTCCTCGCTAGTGTTTTTGGCCAGGAAGCGATCCAGCGAGGGCAGCTCCTTCTCCTCAGCCTTGTCGCCCGCCACGCTTTCTAGATTTAAAAAATATCCACGGACGTCACACGAGTCTGGTGGAAGAACAACAGCTGTACGTCTGAATGACTTACCGGCATCTAGGCCTCTGTTGGAGATGGAAGGCGATCCTGCGCGGCCCACCGGTGTCTCAAAGCTAGCCGGCGTCACGTCTAACCCGACAAAAAGTCATTGAAGTAATCACTAAGGCTGTCACGATTAGTTACGACAACTTTGACAATCAAGATCGTCAACAATTTATTATATATATATATATATATATATATATATGAATGTATACAGTGCAGTTTGGTGGCCGACCGATGTCCCTACGTGGCGGCCATATTAGTGGGGGCAACGTTCCTATCAAAGGTAATACATTAAAAATGAATGATAATATGCTAATTTATCAACCGAATTTCATGAGGTTTACTATTTTGTCGACGTCAAAGCATGTGCTATTAATACCGAACATTTGACAACAATGTTGCCTATGAAAGGTTATTACCAGTTACCTTGCAGTGATTGTACATGAACATTAAACAAAACAAAAACATAAACTTAACTAAACAGTTAAAATGTTGAAGGCCAGAGCCATCATTTTAATTTGCATATATAACCATGTCAGGAATACTGGTACAAGCTCCAAAGTTTATGTTAAATTGAATATACTATTACCAAACCAATATTGTAAATAAGAAACTGCAATATATTTATAATTATACTATGAACCTATTTGTCGACTAATCGACTATCAAAATAAGTGTTCCGTTGCAGCCCGAGTAATCAATGTGTAGGAGTTTAACACAAAAAATAATAATAACAAAAAATAGAACATCCTTAACTCACAGGGTGCAGAGGATTGGGGTGTGTTTTTGGACTTCCCGTAGCGGATAGAGATTTCTCTCATGCGCTCCAGGTCTCCGCTCTCCTCTGCATCCAGATAATCCTTCTGAGCCTGCAGTTTGGTCACGTCTGGGAAGAAGTCCCTCTGGATTATCTTCTCCAAGTTCTATCAAAGGCATTCACAGAGTAAAAAACATACATGTCAAACTTGTTTTCATCAGGGGCCACATTGTAGCCAGGGTGGCCTTTGGGCCCCATGCTCGTTGCAACAATTTATTATTTGGCTTCCATAATTCTCTAAAGATAGAGAGAAACTGTTATTTTCTAACAAAAGTACTCACACGTTGAGCAAAATACTTTATTCACAAGAATAAGTTCAACAATAAAGAAATGTTTAGTTTTTTTTTTAAAGGCCATAACAACAATTGTTTAACTACTTTAATACCAACGTTTAAGATAATGCATCCCTGGCTTGTTTTCCCTTTATGACTATATATTATTAACTGTACGTTGTTGTTTGTACACTTAATGTTCTGTCTAGTGTAAATGACCAATTTATCAATAAAGGTTATACAAGCCAAATTAACACTCGACCTGCGCATGCGCAAGTGACCATCCGAATGGCACCTTCACGCTTGACGTTGACGCGACTTACCTCAATGTAATCCTCCTCGTTGAGGACCTTTTTGTGCGGCTTCCCCCCGTCCGCGTCTGTGGGCTCCGGTCTGAGGGCGACGGCAGTGAGGGAGGCGGGCACCAGAGTCCCGCACAGGGCTCTCCTCACACTAGCGCTGCCGTCCATGGTGGCGCTGCCGCGGGCCCCCTTGTTGACACCCTCGCCCGGAAAGCTAAATGCGGCTAACAGTCTCGCGACAACGGCCCGACAATTTTGCACAATCTCAACACAATCGTATAAATTAGTTGTTAAAATGTCCCCGTGTTGCGTAGTTCTCCCCCGCCGTTTTTAGCTAAAGGCGTGTTTAATCAGGCATTACGACGACGAACTGCTCAGATTGGGACCGGAAAACACAAAAGCGAGAAACAGACTGAGGCGTGACGTCACCGGAAGTTGTCGTCGTCTTCTTCTTTGCTTGACAACTGGACACTCGGCTGCCACCAGCAAGATTTTAAAAAAATAAAAATAAAACAACAACTGCCACTGTCACTCGTTCGGATTTGCTCGTCTACCATAAACCACCAGTTTCTCTATTGTTAATTATTTTTCGATTTATAATGCAATTATTGCATACGTGGCCCCAGCGTATATTGTATATGAATAACCTATTATTGTATTTATTAATATATTGCAATGTCAAAAACTATTTAGTGGCTAGTTTTTTTTGCTTCCTGTATGATGTAGTTTACTATTGGTTTTTACCTTTATCTATATT
The DNA here is from genome assembly GCF_024500275.1 of Phycodurus eques. Lineage (NCBI taxonomy): Eukaryota > Metazoa > Chordata > Actinopteri > Syngnathiformes > Syngnathidae > Phycodurus > Phycodurus eques. The sequence goes on along the minus strand of NC_084539.1, from coordinate 22,552,279 downwards.
TCTAGATTGTTTTCAAATTTTGCTATCGGCGAAGAGGCGAATGTGTGTCATTTCATTCACACGTGCGAAATAAATGAAAAATGGCCAAATCAAGCCAGAAATCAATCAATAATAGGGGGATTTTGGAGACATTTAAAGCGGTTCTTTTTTTATTTAAAAAAATATTTTGATTTGAAAGGTCATTATGAACTATAACAATATTGATAAATACTGTAATTGTAACTAATCAATTTCAATACATTTTACTAATTGAAATGTTTTTGCATATTTAAATATTTTACGTTTTTTTTCAATGTTTTATGTTGTTTAAAAGCAACATAAACTAGCACAAAACCCTTAATTTCTCAGGATGAACGTATTCATGTATTCATATGCTGTATATAAAATACATGTTACATTGCTGCATTTTCAATATTGGGTGTCATCTGTTTCATTTTTGAAAGAAACCTTTTGTGTGTGTGTGTGTGTGTGTGGTGTGCAGAATCGAGGCAGGCGGCCACCCGGATGTGGAGAGCAGAGGCCAATTCATAAAACACGCATTTAAGGAGGCTGCTCCAAAGTCGCATTCAAAGATTATGTTTTGATAAAACCCAGAAAAAGACAATGGCAACATGCAAGGTTTGCAACTCAAAGATAAGAGAAACAACACCAAGCCCAAATGTTCTATGCGTGTATGATTATGGTATCATTCTTTAATGTAATGCATTTTCATTTTCCAAAAAAACATACACTAATGGTGATCCTTACAAAGTTAGTTTTCTGTGTTTCCCGTGTAAAATGAGAGTCTTCGCTGGCGCCTCCACTTGGCTCTCCGGTTTTTAAACCAAACCTAAAAACAGAAAAATGGAACAAAAGAACTATTAAAAATTAAAAAAGAATCACACATTTAAAAAATATACTTTTTCACTGGGAAATATTTAAATTCCCAAAATAATAAAATATTTGTTCTTTGATTTTCAGATAAAAAAAGAAAAGGGAGATACAAACTCTGATGCAAAACGAGTGCAAAAAACTCGAACAAATGAAATCACCCATAAAAGTTTTTAATACATTGTTTTGTTTTCAAACAAAAATTCAATCATTGAATTGTTAAATCTCCAAAACCATAAAATATGTCTTTATTGCACAAAATTTAGAATGACAATGCTCTGTTACACATTTTGTTTGAAAACAAAAAATAAAAATGTGAAATTGACCCTAGCTAAGAAGAGTGCCCCCGATTTGACCCTCGCCGCCCACCGTAGGTCCTCCTTACCTCCACCCTCTCTTCTCGGAGGCGCGTGCTCTGCGCTATCTTTTCCCGGGCGTTGACGTCCGGGTAGTGGTTCTGCAGGAAGACTTCCTCCAGAGCGTCTAGCTGCTCCTCGGTGAAGATGGTTCGGTGTCGCCGGGTCCTCCTCGGCGTCTGGGCCGCCGCCGTCGCCGCTTCCTCGTCTTCTTCTCGGACGCCGGACTCCGACGTCGCCGCCCATCCGGTGAGGGAGGGAAGCCCGGTAAGTGGTCGCGGTGTTGGCGCCACGCAGCGGCAGGCCTTACCTTGGGGGAGGTCACCCGTATTTCCAGTTATGAGAGACCGCTCGGTCCATTTTTGGATTTGTGTGGAGAGGCAAAATTTGAGTCACTAAAATTTGGGCCGAAGTGAAAAAAACAACAATGGAACAATTAAGGTACTGTAATGGCCCGGCATTTGGGCAAGGAGAGCCACAGACAACGTTACCGCACCTTATTTGTTCCATGTGGTGGCGCTTCTGAAACGCAAAAAAAAAGGATCAAACGACGGCTCGTGACTTGAAAACCCAGGCACGGGGAGAACATGTAAACTCCGACTTGAGAAACTCTTAAGATATATTTTCATATTTTGGGAATTCATTAATTTATTCACTTTATTTTTTATCTAATATTGTTTATTTTTTATTTTTTATCTAATATTGAATATTTTTAAAATCCCCAAACGAGGATTTTTTTTGTGTGTGTTTTAAATAATTTTAAAAAACAAAACTTTTTTACTGTAAATGCTCTTTGTTAGAAAATGTGTTTAGCTGAATAAGATAAAATAAAAATAAAAATGTATTAATATTGGGTATAAAAAACCAAGTTATCAACAAAAGGCACTTATCCCTGTTTTTAAATTAATTGAATTTTTAAATCAATTATTTATTTAATTATAAACTTAACGTAAAAATGAAATAGATGATATTTTCGATCGCAAAACTCAAAGACATTTTTTTGTCAAATAAAATAAAACACTCACACAAAATTTAGAGAAACCTATTTTGGACATTTGAGATGATGAAACTTTACTAAATTTCTCAATAGTAAAAATATTTGTAGATATGGAAATACTACATTAGAATTAAATTTTGTAATAATTGTTTTGTATCTCAAAAACAACAATAACAATATTTGTAAATAATATGTATAATTTTGCAATTAATTTGTAATTCATTGTTTATTTTATGGCGGCACGGTGGTTCAAATCCCGCCTGTGTGGAGTTTGCATGTCCTCCCCGTGCCCGCGTGGCTTTTCCCCGGACACTCCGGTTTCCTCCCACATCCCCAAAACATGCGTGCTAGGTTCAATGAAGACTCTAAATTGCCCATAGGTGTGAATGTGTGTGCGAATGGTTGTTTGTTTGTGCCCTGCGATCGGCTGGCGACCAGTTGAGGGTGTACCCCACCTCCTGGCCGATGATAGCTGGGATGGGCTCCAGCACGCCCGCGACCCGCGTGAGGATAAAGCGGTCCAGAAAATGGATGGATGGATATTTTATTGAAAATATTTTAAATCCCAAAACAAAAAATCCTCAACCCCTTAAAATACTCAAGAAGAACAAAAATAGTTGTGCTTTTTTGAAGATGATATCATTTCACAATTTGAAAATATTTTTGTTTGTGTGGGTTCAGAAAAAAACAAAAAAACAACACAAAATTGGGAACCCGCTCTTGTTTTACCTTGACTCGGGTGGTCCGTCATCCCGTCTCCGCAGCAGCAGCAGCAGCAGCAACAACAACAACAACACAAACACCACATCGCCGGATTATCCCAGGCCGCGCTTGGATAATTCCTCAGGATGTCTTCGACGGTGAACGGGAACTTTTGCCTGTCCATCTCCCCAGCCTCGACGAAACTGTGCTCGGCTCCTTATGGAACGCCACCTGGGAGAAAGAAAGAAAAAAAAAAAGAAAAAAAAAAGGTAAAATCCCCTCTACCAGACATAAACCGGCTAATCTTGGGCTAGTTTTTGTGAAAAGGTTAATCTCACCTTCTTGATTCCTTTTCATCAGATTTTGGCTGCATAAAATGAGAAGTGGAAAAGAGCCAAAGATTCTCATTGTTGGCGGGTTTACAGAGAAAATCTCGGTATTAGAAAGCCGGATTTAAGGGGGGGAAAAATAGGAAAAGTTTTCACTCAGCAACTCAGATTACTGTTTAAGCAATAAATGCGGGTTACGATACGATACAGATGGACGATGAAGCCATCTCGTTGCGTGTTAATTGTATTTTTATTTTTTCCTCGCAATTTATCAGCGTGGCGCAGAGTTTATTTCATAACCAGCCTGGCAAACACGGCGGAATTAATGGATTTCCACAACGTGTCCTAAGCTCCTCTCAAGCGGCCTTTGGAGAGCTGATAACAATAAACACCATCTCATCCCTTTCACGCCGGCTTTAATAGCTCGGCAGATGCTATCTGCGCTCATTGTGCGCCTCAAACGCCTCACATTTCATTACCGGGGATTAAGAGCATAAAAAGACGCGGTTTGGGATGTTGGGAAAGTCATATTTGCTCAAGAAACCACTTTTGTTCAGCTGCAGAAAACAGAAATATGTTAGAAAATCAAACGGGTAATCACCTGATTAATAGTTCTCGGTTGATTTCGAGTGGAAATGAACGTACAATTGATTAGATTTCGGCGAACGCGAGAATCCGTCTGTGATGTCATATTGGCTTCTTTTAACAGCAGAAGCAGTTATGCCCATCCCGACAAACCTCCCCCCCCCCCCCCCAAAAAAAAATAAAAATAAAAAACTATGCTCACTAAATGGCTTTCATTATAATTGACATGAAATACATTTTTTAAAAATCCAGAAAAAAAACCCGCAAATAAACTACAAATCTGGTCCCTAAAACGCAAATAAGGGGGAATCGCTCCATCGGGAATCAGTTCCCAAAAACGTGAATAAGCGGGGGATTGGGTTCAAAAAACGCAAATAATCGATTAGAAAACATTGTTAGCGCTTAGTTTGATAATCAATTATCGCTGTAAAAACCTCAGATATTGCAAAAAAATCTGAATAAGAAAGAAATAGAAACGTGAATATGTATGATTTAAAAATCCGCAATACGGTGAGACCAGAAAAAGTGAACCGCGTTATGGAAGACTAATACAAAACGTGAATTTCCTTTGCTGGATTACAATAAATGTAGGATCATTTATTCAATTGTTTTTTTTGGGGGGGGGTGAAAATTTATATTAAATTTCATATTTATATTTTATAATTATATAGTGAGGATAAATCTTAGTACTGAAGGAGAGAATGGGAGTATTTTTTTGCCTCGTCTGCTAAAATGACAAACCCCCCCAAGATGAACAGCATCAGCAGCAGAGATGACGTAACAAAAGCGGACTTTGTCACCACCTGGTGGCCGCCGCCGTCATTACGGCACGCGGCAGAAGCGGCAAGTGACGTGCAAGTCGGCGGAGAAGGCGGAAGGCGAAGTCTGCCGCTTCCGCGCAGCACCAAACAACCAAGCACAAAGAAAAATGGACGAAAAGTTAATAGTTAGCGTGTTTAAGTACCCAGTGCTGTACGATGCGACTTTGGTCGAATACCGCTGTATGGACAGTCGGATTATCGCGTGGAAAAACGTCAGTACTTTAGTCGGGCAACCGGGTGAGTAGCGCCGAGTGGTTACGGGCTCAACTTTTACCGAGTTGGATATTTGGTTAAACGGGCACAAATGGTCCAAATGTCCTCTCGGGAGTCCGAAAATAGGCGAAGCGAAACTTGTGGCCGCCCTGTGACGTTCGCTCCAGTCGGGCTGCCGCGTGGAACGACGCGACAGGCGACCGGGCTAGCGGTAGCCGCCGTCGCCGCGGTAGCTCGCGGTAGGCCGCGACGCTTCCGAAGTCGGCGGGGAGGCGGAGGCGCCGCCGGCCGCGTCGCCGTGCTACGCGCGCGGCAAGAGACGGCACGCCGCGTCGGTCAATCCGCGTGGAGCTCCACAAGAACCGACGCGGACGGAGACGCTCGCGCCTTGCGGTGGTGCGTTCAAATGCTACTTGGAGTCGGCTCATATTGACCACCGTGCTCAACATGCCCGTGATAATCGGCAGCAGAAAAATAAATGAAATTTAATTTAAAAAATGCGACCAGGAGGTTTGGCTGGGCGATTACGGAGAGACGGGAGGAAAAAAGTAAAACAAATCACGATTAATAAACTAAATTATTCATTGATTTTAAAAATGTAGTATTTAGTCAACTACCAAAACTCAACTTTAACTTAAAAGAACAACCACAAATAAATTAGTTAGTAAAATAATAAAATATTAATTAAGTAAATAGTAGCAAACTGCTACTATTTACAGAGCCAATGATAAGTTTAAAAGGAACAAAGCAAACATTAGACTGGAGGTAGTGGAAAGGGAAAATATTTGCTTTTCTTTCTCTCTCTCTCTCTTTCTTTCTTTCTTTATTTATTTTTTATTTCCGGACGGCTTCAAGGAAATTCTGGTCCACCAGCCGGCGTCTCAGGAGGGGGAAGCAGTGCACCATCAACACTGTGTATAGCGGGGGTGGGGCGCCGCTGACCTCGACTCGGGACGTTGTGAATCGGTAGGGAGAATACTTGGAAGACCTCCTCAATTCCACCGACACGCCTTGCCATGAGGGAGCAAAGTCGGGTTCTCCTCTCCTATATCTGGGGTTGAGGTCACCGAGGTGGTTAAAAAGCTCCTCGGTGGCAAGGCCCCGGGTGTGGATGAGATTCGCCCGGAGTTCCTAAAGGCACTGGATGTTGTGGGGCTCTCCCGGTTGACACGCCTCTCCAACATCGCGTGGACATCGGGGAACGTCCCTCTGGATTGGCAGACTGGGGTGGTGGTCCCCCTTTTTAAGAAGGGGGACCGGAGGGTGTGTTGCAACTACAGGGGGATCACACTCCTCAGCCTCCCCGGTAAGGTCTATTTAGGGGTGCCGGAGAGGAGGGTCCGCCGGGAAGTCGAATCTCAGATCCAGGAGGACCAGTGTGTTTTTCGTCCTGGCCGTGGAACAGCGGACCACCTCCACACCCTCGGCAGGGTCCTCGAGGGTGCACGGGAGTTCGCCCAACCGGTCTACGTGTGTTTTGTGGATTTGGAGAAGGCGTTCGACCGTGTCCCTCGGGGAGTCCTGTGCGGGGTGCTTCGGGAGCATGGGGCACCGAACACCCTGATACGGACTGTTCGGTCCCTGTACGACCGGAGTCAGAGTTTGGTCCGCATATCCGGCAGTAAGTAGGACTTATTTCCAGTCAGGGTTGGGCTCCGCCAAGGCTGCCCTTTGTCACCGATTCTGTTCATAACTTTTATGGACAGAATTTCAAGGCGCAGCCGAGGCGTAGCGGGGGTCCGGTTTGGTGGCCTCAGTACTGCTTCTATACTTTTGGCAGATGATGTGGCTCTGTTGGCTTCATCAGGCCGTGACCTCCAACTCTTACTGGAGCGGTTCGCAGCCGAGTGTGAAGCGGCCGGGATGAGAATCGGCACCTCCAAATCCGAGACCGTGGTCCTCAGTCAGAAAAGGGTGGCGTGCCCTCTCCGGGTCGGGGATGAGATCCTGCCCCAAGTGGAGGAGTTCAAGTATCTCGGGGTCTCGTTCACGAGTGAGGGAGGAATGGAACGGGAGATCGACAGGCGGATCGGTGCAGACCACAGTGATGCAGACTTTGTATCGATCCGTTGTGGTAGATTTACCGGTCAATCTACGTTCCTACCCTCATCTATGGTCACGAGCTGTGGGTCGTGACCGAAAGAACGAGATCCCGCATACAAGCGGCCGAAATGAGTTTCCTCCGCAGGGTGTCCGGGCTCTCCCTTAGAGATAAGGTGAGAAGCTCGATCATCCAGTAGGGACTCTGAGTTGAGCCGCTGCTCCTCCACATCGAGAGGAGCCAGATGAGTTGGCTGGCGCATCTGATTCGGATGCCTCCCGGACGCCTCCGGAGGAGATCCCGGGGACGACCCAGGACACGCCGGAGAGACTATACGCCTTTCGGCTGGCCCGGGAACGCCTCGGAATCCCCCCCGGAAGAGCTGGATGAAGTGGCTGGGGAGAGGGAAGTCTGGCTGTCCCTGCTAAAGCTACGGCCCCCGCGACCCGACCTCGGATAAGCGGTAGAAAAATGGATGGATGGATTAGGGCTGGGCGAAAAACAAAATAACTGCTAAATCAACTTCAAAAATAGGTTGACGCAAAATTTCTGCCTCGAAGCCCCGCCGGGACCATATTTGCCCCACCGGAATCAATGTTTCACACGGAAATTCCTTGCAGACGGACGCAGTGTTGGGCCACTGATAAACTTGGTCAAAAACGACAGAGGAGCATGTGTGATTATTAAAACACTTTTTGATGCGAGCTGAATGGTCGTTAGTGTTTTTTGACCTAAAATGGTCATCGCTAGCTCGCTAATGCTAAACGCGATTGCTAACCATTTTGCTGTCTCAAGTTTACACCATACAGTCAGTACCAACGTGCAGTTTAAGGATCAAAGTCCATCCCTCATTAATGAGAATAAAATGCATGTTAGTAGTAAAAAAAAATAAAAATAATAATAATAGTGGGGGGGGTGATTATTATTCGATTATTCAACCAGTAATCAATAGAGGATTCCATTCTAAAAAGGTTCAATAAAGTGAAGCGCTGTGAAAAAGTATTCACAGTGCTTCACTTTTAGAGAACTTAAGAAATGTGTGTAGAAACAAACCATTTTTGCTGTACTTTTATTTTCTGTCCATCTTCGCACCGTTTCCTGCTGCAGTGGACGATTGCAAACGGAAATGGAAGAACTTGAGAGATCACTTCATCAAGGAGTTGCGCAAGGAGGTGCGCAGCAAGTCGCAAGGCGAACTTGTTAGCAGCCGCTGGAAGTACAGACAGCAGCTGAACTACCTAGCGCCATTCTGCACTCCCAGGCGCAGAGTGCCCGACTTGGACCAAGACCGAGACCGCCAGCGCGCACCCGCCGGCGCTGAGGCCGAGACCAAGCCCGCCGACAAGGCTGACGTGCTGCCCGTCGCCAAGATCCCAGATGTCAGGTCACAGGCAAGGTTACTATAGTTAATTAAAAAAAATAAAATAAATACTGCACAGTGAACCCCACGTTTATCGCGGGGGAGGGAGGATACGTTCCAGAACCACGCGCAGTGGAGCCTTGAGATACGAGTGCCCCGATTGACAAGTTTTTCGCGCTACGAGCCGTCGTTTGGCCCATTTTGTTTTGTCTTCCGAAAAAGAATAAACAATGCAAAACGCCACGGACTAGCTAACAGCAACAAATGTAGACGAACAATTCGACAATACTCACAGCCATCTATTTGTTATCCTCTGCGAGGAACGACTAATATTACTGCGGCTTACTGAGCAACCTGCTATATGAGGACCGTCACGTGACCAAACCCGGAAAACAGATTAGCTTCCTTCCCGTGTATGCTACGCTAACGAGCATGACGACGGGTTGATTACATGAGTGTTTGAAGCCAAAATTGCTCAAATTTGGTTTTCTTTTTGGCTGGTGTCTTTGGACAAAAGTTAAATACATGTATATAATTTATTCATACAAATATGATACGATATATGTAAATGTACGAAGCCTAAACATCAACTATTGTCTTCTTTGGTGGCTCTGTGGTGACATATTGTGTTAAACAAAAGACATTGTAGATGTTTAAAATTCCTACGGTTGCTTCGAACCGAGAGGAAGCGCTTAGACTTGTTTTGCCGAATGCGGAAGTAGGTTGCGCTTATACTGGATTGTGACCTCGGGTTGTTTGTGTCAAAGTGGATGAGCCAACGGAAATTAGCATTGATTATAAACCTTCAAACAATTAACACACAGCGAGAAGCAACACGTACAATAGATCATACAACAATACTCACAGGTACAGTAGATTTTCTCCCTGCTCTGTGGGAACGATGACTATTACTGCAGCTGTAGTAGGGGACCTACTCTGCCGCCTCGTCTATTATGCTGCATGCCTTCCAGTAGAGCTCAGTGCTGCCTGCCATGTTGTGGCAAATTGTGGTACTACACTGAAGACGTACAAATTCGGACTTGTTCTCTGTAAAAAATAAATGATTGCTTAAAAATCTGCATTATAGCAGGGTTCACTGTAAAGGTGAAACATTTTCAATAATCAACAAGAGTCCACTCACTTGATGACTGAGAATGCATACAGACAAAAAAAAAAAGAATGACTAATTCCAAACTATTCTAAACTTAGTCCCAGGTGGCATTTGTGTACCAGCTCGTCTCCCCGGGAACCAAGATACCGCAGAGTCCTCAGAGCGTCAGGAACGGAGGACACAATCGGCCTCCGTCGCCGGCAAAATGGGCGAAGAAAGAAAAGGGCCCCTCGTTGGACTCGGACAGGTCGAGGGACGAAGACGAACTCTTCCTGCTCAGCTTCGTCCCGGCCCTCAAGAGACTGGCGCCTCAGAAGCGATACCAGACCAAACTCAAAATTCAGCACATCATGTACGAGGCAGAGTTCAACGTGGAGCAGCCGGAAAGTAACCACACAAACCTTCTGGAAACACAAGACTAAGACAGATCTTTCGTGTATGTGTTTTCTGATGTGTTCAAAGAAGATTTATATCGTCGCTGTTGGGCGGACACCTATTTCCAAATATTTTCAATTTCATTTTTTTTACAAATCAATACTGCTGGTCAGTCCCGATGTGGGTCTGTTATTTTTACAAATATTAACCAATCGAAAATGTTGAAAATTGTTTGAGGTCAAATCTCAATTCCACCACTTCACTCCACGGGGGCCTTGCTACATTACGTCTCCTCAAGATTGAAAGTTGCAACGGGTTAGAAATCCTCATCGCGCAACACGTCCTCTGCATTTATGTTGCTTTTTAAAAAAAAAAAAAAAAAACGCCTTACAGCGACTTTTTGCAAGTTTCCCAACATCGAAGCCTTTGCCGAACTATGTGCCGCTAACGCTAATCAGTGCTAGCATGCAGCCCTGCATAGCTTTGTGGCTCTGACATGATGGTGCTTCCGTGTAGTCCGGTGGCAGGAAAGTGGCTTTGGATCTTTGCCCAGTCTAGCTGCCAAATCATGGGCAGAGAAAAATAGATGGGGCAGGGTTATGTAAATTAGCCCCACTGTTGCATTACGATCCAGGACTCGCTCACAGAAATAGACAGCTCACGAAAGATTTCCTTGGTTGTTTAATTCCACACTTGATTGATGGATGGGTGGGCGGGCACCCCATATACACCATTATTGGGATACAACCCACTAGAGGTGTTTTCCATAATTTTCCCTATTAAACCTTGACTTTACGACCCTTTCTGCTTGTTTGTATAGTCTGTTTCTTCTACTGTACAAATTTCAACCAACGTCGGTTCTTATCATTAGCATGTTTATTTTTTAACATTTCGAATTCCAATTTGCTTGCACAATGCTCGGGTTTTAAAACAACATATATAGTATAGTCTTTCTACAGCCAGCAGAGGGAGAGTCCACTCCATCCATTTTTTATACCGTTTCTTCTCACTAGGGTTGTGGTTATGCTTGCGCCTATCCCAGCTGACTGTGGGAGAGAGGCAGGGTACACCCTGAACTGGTCGCCAGCCAATCACAGGGGACATATAGACAAACAACCATTCGCACTTACATTCACACCTACGAACAATTTAGGGCCAATCCCAATTCTACTCCTTAGCCCTTCTCCTTCGTCTTAGCCATTGCTTTTGATGCGTGCACAAGAACGAAGGGGTATCCCGTTTCCTAGGGGAAGGGCTAAGACGAAGGGGCGCTCACTTGAAAGAGAGGAATGGGACAGGCGAAGCGCTTGTTTACAAGATGGTGGAGCAGACGAAGTATATGAATGTAAGTGAACATAATTATGGACATCCATACTAATGATAGTCATGTTTTCATCAACATAAATATTCATGTTTTGAATTGTTGGTTAAACGGCTTGTTATCGCGAGCTCGCGCATCGCTAGTCAATCGTCAGACTACGGTGACAAATTCACAGCAAACGCACTTCACTACAATGTATTGCATTTTATTAATGATTAGAAAGAATTATTAGACAGCTAAGTCACATTCAGAAGCTACATAGCTAATGTAGCATCGCTAATAATGTCGCTTGAGTTCACCGTGACATTCGCTTTCCCTATTGTTAGCTGTAGCCTCAACACTCATGTAATCCCGTATTTCATCGGCGTGATGCTGTTATGCCTTTATCAGACAAGACAAATTTGGTCTCTCTCTAACCCAATTGCACTATGTCAGACTACTGCCATAAAATCTTGGCGCATCTCGGTCAGACAGTGGCAACACTACACGACATTTATTCTGATAGTACCGTATCCCGTCTTTTACGATCCCTGGTCTTGTCAAATCAAACCCTGTCGGAGAGGCGAGACCAGAAAACGTGTCACCGGTCAATGTGACCCGATAAACCCGTTACCATGGCGACAACAACAACGCGCCACCCCAATGTATTGTGTGTGGGGGTAAAAAGAACAAAATGAGGAAAAAGGTGCAGTGGTCGTCACTGGTGCTCTGGAGAGGACGTCCATTCAACGATTGCTTTAGGTATGTTCACATACTTTGAATACAATACGGCTTGCGAGCAGGCAACAAAACGTTATGTAGCCTAGCAAGCTAGTGCTAGCACTAACTGTCGTACGTAAACGTGCCGAGATTCTGTCGAATCATGCTCTAAAGCTTTGGTAAACATTGGTTCGTACATGTGAATAAATGCTGACAACGGCGTGCAAGTACGTTGAAGACGGCAAGCACGGGAAGCGATGCGCCGGTGTCAATACGGAATCCTATTGGTCGACGTCGAGGTGCGCTCTCGGAGAGTTGTCGTTGATATGTCACACTACATGGAAGATATCCCCAAAAAATTAAACATGCTAGACTTTTCATTTTGGTGTCGGTGGGCCAAATCGGTGGTCGTGGATTATGTCACGCTACAAGAAGTTTTATCGTTCCGAACAAAATATGTCGGGCCCGATCTGGGAAATCGGCTGCGATCACTAATCAGGCCAATATCGGGGCTAAAATCCTGTAGTCTGATCTAGGCATTAACCCTTCAAACAAAAGGGCTAAGGGGTAGGGGTAGAATTGGAATTGGCCCTGGGAGCCTTCAATTAAGATAGCATGCATGTTTTTGGGTTGTGGGAGAAAACCCGGAGTACCCGGAGAGAACATCCAAACTCCACACAGAGGGGAGGCCAGATTTGAACCCGCAACCATAAACTGTGAGGTAGATGTACTAACTGGTCGCCCACCGTGCTGCGAGCTTCCCCTCCTTGAAGTCCAAATTGCAACATTCATTTCACATTTTTCACCACTGGAGTGCAACAGGCCATTAAACGGCTTTTGCATTAAACGGCTCTCTTGTCCAAATAATGACAAATGCTGTACTCTGGTAGGAAACTAACTTAAAGGTTTTCAGGTGTCGGGTCTACAGTGAAACCCATTTTACCCAAATTGTATGCTTCAATCCAGTGAACATTGACAAGGAATTTAAAAAGTGAGAAGGTTTTCATGGGTTTCAATTGGCCAACAGATAGACCCAAAAGGTCCAATTTGATGAAAAACAAATTGATGTGAGAGTCACTGATGGTGTAGTGGTACACTCGCCTGACTTTGGTGCGGGCAGCGTGGGTTCAGTTCCCACTCAGTGACGGTATGAATTATATGTGCCCTGCGACTGACCGGCGACCAGTTCAGGGTGTAGTCCGCCTTTCGCCCGAAGTCAGCTGGGATAGGCTCCAGCGCCCCGCGGTGTTGAAAATGGACGGATGGATGGATGGACAGATTGATAAGTATAAAAACCTCAAGTTGGAAAAGACAAAAATCAGACAAAATCGACATCCTTGTAAAGCAGCAATTTAATGTTTTCTCCTCATCAGAACATAAATGCTGACAAGAATATATAGTTTTCATTCACGCAATTTTAAATAGTGAACTGACATTTTTATATTGTCCAATCACAATCACGCATTTCCACATTGTGAGCATTTTTCTTTGAGTTTCAGAGATGAAGAAAAAAAGACTCAAAATGCTGAGATTTTCACTTGATAATGTCAATGTATTATTGATACACCCTAAAGGATCAAACGACTATTTGAACAGCCATAAATGTTAACATTTGCTTGAAACTCATCTAAAATAAAGATAGCGATTGGTGGAGGACCTGCCGCGAATGGCGAACATCTGCAAGTTAATTGATTAAAAGCTTTATTATTGCCTATAGATGCCACTAGATGATGGCAAAGCACTGCTCTTCTATTGGACAGTGCTACGGCCCGGCGAAATGAAGCTCCTCCCCTCACTGCGACATAGTTCCTTGGAAACAAGATGGCGCCAAAATAATACTTTTATATTAGACTGGGCTTTGGCGGGGAGTTTTTCAACGAACAACAGGACACAATCTGCAAATCGGTGAATCCGTGGAACACTGAACTACCGGAGTCCTCCCAATCAACAGCGACATTTGGGTGACGGCTGGAATCCATTTCGTTTAAGGATTATTGGTGCTATCATTATTATTCAATGGCCACTTCATTTGATGTATTAGGTACACCTTTATAAACCAATGCACTCAACGTAAGGGCTGTATTATAAATTGTGCCGTGTTAATTCCACAGTCAGCTCCTATTTCTTTTTAAAATACTGAAGCCTTCAATCTCACGCAGCTTTCGATGAAGAGAAAACAAAAGAGTCTTATCTTGTCGCTACGACTAAATCCTGTGTGCTGTTCACGCTATGAGGAGCCAAAACATGATGACCAGAGCCACGAAGAGGAAGAGTCGGGACAGGAACTGTTCGTCCAAGTGCTGCGGGGTTCCCGGGGCAGCTGTGAGGGCGATTGTGGGGAAAATGTTAGGATTACGAGACTTGGATCCTTTGAAACGTACGCTCAAATACCTGGAGGGGGTCTTCCGTCATTTATGTTAAACGCTGTGGCAAAAATACCAAAGGGGAAGGCACCTATTCCAAAGGACATCTGAAAACCTCCGTCCCCAAAGCCGAATCCCTGGAAGCCCTGGGAATGTGGAGAACAGGCAAGGCTAGGTATCACAGCCCCCTGGTGGCCAAGGTGCACGCACCAGAAGAAGCAGCGCAATGCCCATTGAATTATCATGATGTACAATGCGTTTAATTCGTTACTTTCCATTGAATTCTGTTATTTCTGTGTGTTTTTATAGAGTACAATACAGTGGAACCTCAATTTAACGGACTAATTGGGGAGGGGGTCGTCCGTAAAATCTGATTGTCCTTTAAATTGAAGCCATCTTAGCTAAATGAATGAAGCACAACACAAGGCTCACAATGCGTCATTCAGTGTAATGTCACGTTACACTGCCTGGATTTATACTTTTGTGCATCAAGTGACACAATTCCCATGTTTTGCTCTCAAGTGGCAAAATTGGGATATACAATCAGATATCTTAAGATGGCAAAACAACACAAAGACACAGAAACAACAACAATAAACCTACACTGTAGTAAAAGCATAGCAAAATAAAACTTTCTAAATAATGAAATGCAAATCTCCTTCAGTTAAATACAACTGAACAGTACTTAAATGTACTGTACTGGGTTAAAACAAATATCCGTGACGCTGGAACATTATGCGCAGTTGGAACGTTTAGTTCAGTGACTCATTAGCGTACCACTTGAGGGAGCTGGCATACCACCAGTGGTACTCGGACCGCACTTTGAGACTCACCGGCATAGACTGTTAAATCATGTAAATATTCTACATTGGAGGTGTACAGAACATGACATACGGTCTCAATATGCTACGTTAAAAGGCGTATCAAACAGTCCATCAATGTAAACACAGACGTATGGGATATGTGTTATTTGAAATATTCATGTAAACGGTCACAAATATGGGATATAGTGTCGGCATTAAATGGGAATTGTGCAGATGGAGTCGCAGTGCAAATCCAGCCTGAGACACAGCTGTGTGTATTCATGCGGTGCGTTCAATGACACTTGGCCTGAGTGGTACTCACGCCCCGGTTTTCTGGCTCGGGCCTTTGGCCTTGAGGTCGCGGGGGTGTTTTTTCTCTAAAAAAAGTAGAGGGGGGCAAAAAAAACAACAGTTTTGACTTCCGTCAAGTGTCACCATGACTTCGTTTCTGTTTTGTACCAAACATCTTCCCACCTGGGGTCCTGCTGACCGGTGCTTCCGCGCCCATATAAGGGGATGACTTTGTCCCTGCTGATGCCGGCTTTACACACCGGACACACTTGCCTGCTGGGTCTTGTCTCCAACCACTTGAAAAACAAAAAGACAAAGTATGTATTACAGATAAGAACACTGATGACGAGGAGTGTTTGTAAAGAGACAATTGTGCTTACCTGGTGTAAACAAGGCCAGCTGATGGGAAATGGAGACCAATTAGAATTGGGGAGTATAGGGAAAGAAAGACCTCTGATTAGTTACACAAGACCAGGCATAAACACAATCCTCAACTCCAAGTAGGAGTTTGTCAAAGTACGAGCCGTGCAATCCACCCAATATGGCCGCTTCAAACTGAAATGGCCAAATTTCAGACGTGAGTCCTTGCGATGTTTTCATGTGTCCTTTTATGGTGGACATGTCCAGCTAAATTCATGTTCATCGGTAAAACTGTTGTCGGGGGCTGAATTTGTTTCCTAACTTTCCAGGCACGTTTTTTCACTGAACTCGTCCAAAATGGCTACTTGGAGTTAAAACAGCTACATTTCCTGTTCAATTGTGACCATGGGTCCTTGTGACCTTTTCTTGCGTCCTGTTGAGTACACCCAATTACATCTGGATCGGTTATCATTTCATTTGTACCTGTGGTTAAAAAGTGAAGCGTGGTGAGTCTCTGTCGCCGAAATACACGAGTGAAGTCAACAGTCTCTCAAATAGTCACAATCTCTCCTTTATTTCGTGCCCATTTCCTCACTTGGTATCATTAAGAAGAAGTCCCGATCCATTTTTTTTAAATTTCCGATCCGATATTGCAGCCTTGAGGTGTTTTTGGGACATACTTGGCAAAATAAAGATGATTCTGATATTGACAAGCAATCACCAAAATAATCGACAACTTTTTGCTAATCAATTTAGACCGACCCATTGTATAACTTAAATGTGTCCAAATCCTCTGCTTTCAGCCTCTCAACAGTATTTATTATGATTTCTGTAGTCCGTTGTGAAAGCAGACTGTTTAGCCTTTGTGTTTTTGCAAATGGACGTTTGCAAACATATGCTATTTACTTGGCAAAATAATGATCAACATTTTTCCCTGATTTTCTGACCGATGTTATGGACTGAACCAGTAACTGAATCGTGATCATTTTATGTTTGCGCATTTTCTGCATTTGGACTGTCAATGAGAAATAAGGACCTGGTTTTCAATAAAGGGATGGAAATTATATGTTTTTAATCCAATTCATCAATTAATTGAAAACCAATAGACAGATGAATCAATTCTTAAAATAATTGTTAGTTTCTGCCCTAGTTAGGATTAAGGGTTAATTTAGGTTTAAGGGTTAGTTCAAGAGATAGTATATCTATACATTTTTAAGCACAGAAAAGTAAACTTACCATTTCAGTGCAATATTTTTAGTTATGCAAAATTTGGGAATGGTCTGATTTTTAAATACATTTTCTAGGAGTTGTCTGGTTTTGTAATGAAATGAAAAACACATTTTCAATTTAAAAAATAAAAAAATTAAATGTGTCTCTTAACTGTGTGCTTTTGCGTTTGCACTCTTAAGTGATTTTGAAAGTCGAAAGCGGAAAGTCCAGCATGGTCGTCGAGCAGCGGTTCCTACCAGAAGAGGTGCCCGCACAGGCTGATGACGGCATCCTTGGCGGTGTCCAGACAAATGTTGCACTCAAACGTGCTGTCCTGGTTTCCGCCGTCGCCCGCCGCCGAGCTGTTGGATCCGGGGCTCGCGTTCTCGGCGGCGGCGGCTCCAGGAGAGCCGGCGGCCGCAGCAGAAGACGGGGCCGCGGTGGCCATTTCAACTACAGCTCCAGTCGGTTAACAACAATTTGTAGCCAGCTGCCGAAGCTCCGCCGACATCCAACGCGTCAAAAGCCGCACATGAACACACCAGGAACGGGCACAATTTTCCACAATTTGACGTCGAGAATTGAGTCAAAGCTACACAGCTGCTAGTTGCTTCCTGGTGGAAAGTCGGCAGTCCGGACGTGGCTAAAAGCTAAGCTAGGAAAAACAACTCGTGTGACTCAAAATACGCTTTTGAAACAGAAAGTCCGATTTGGTTGTTCGAAGTTCAGGGAGCTGGCTACGTCACATAGCGGCACACTTGGCGTTCATTTGCGTCTTCTTCTTGAAGATACAAACACACGAGAAAAATCCTCTTCTTCAAACGCTCATCAAATCTTCTTCGACTGGCAGTTTACGAGCACATTGTAAGTAAAAAAGTACGCAGCGCCACCTACAGTCAGGAAGACTCCGCCACACCAATTTAAACCGTTCCACCTTCAAAATTCAACATTGCCCAAAATCCCACTTTCACCGAGAATTACAAAAACCGAAATCCGCTGAATGAAACATTCCTTTAAAATGTCCTTACTTTCCCAAATTCCACATTTGCAGCATTCCCAACTGTTGTATTATTCCACATTTTCCATGACAACATTCTCGAATGAATACAGACATTTGACATTTTTTCTCAACCAATTCAAGCCATTCCACCTTTCAAATGTTCAACTCATTCAGGACCGTGGACTTGGGAACTGTTTCTATCAAACTTCTCAATCTGTCATGTTCACTTGGGTTACCTTTGATAATATTTACCTTATATATTTATTTATATATATATATTTTAATCAAACGAAATTACCTTTTTTTTTTTAAATCAATTATCTTTACATAAATAAATCATCAATACATGTATTTGAAAAATACATTTCATGACAAATAGTTTATATGTAAATAAACTCATACATGAAATTCTTGAAGAGGAAATGAAAATTCCAGTGAATAAAATGAAATGCCACAAAGGACAGCGAATGTGGATGTCTACCGAATTGGTCCACTCAAGCACAGTTTACAACAATCTGGAAACAAATACAATGTTCATCATCTTGTTTTGTCGCAGGTCAAATTGACCCGTGTCAAAAAATCCTTTGTTCAGCACAATGAAAATGGTTCACTTCACATATTTGCATTGAACTGGCTTGCATTGGAGTTCATAAATAACCAATGTTGATTGGGATATTTTTCTTTCCCCACACTTTTGGATAATGAAACACACAGGAACATGATTGCTGTTCCTGAGAAACAAAGGTAACAGGAAGGTTAAGAAACAAACAAAACAAACAAACAAACAAACAAACAGTTACAGCTGAGATGAACGAAATGATCATCAAACGTTGATGTCATGCTCCGCCCACATCAGCGGGAGTAGGCAGGAATGCAATTTGGCGTCGCTCATCATGCTAGGAAACATCCGGTACTTCCGATGAGGCCCATTCCTTCGTTCATAGGTGTCAAACTCAAGGCCCGGGGGGCAGATGCGGCCCGCCGCATCATTTTATGTGGCCCGCGAAAGCAAATCGTGCTCGTCAACTTCCGTGATTTTTGCTCAAATCTGTACCCAAATTCCAAATTGTCATAATAATAAGCAATAATGTTGAGATATTGCATTTTTCTGTTACCAAACCCTTCTTCGACAGTAACTTAAACAATACTTGAACAAACTTATTATCCTCGTCTTCTTGTTTCAAAACTAGTTATCCCTCAATTTGTTGTGTAATTGTCCTAATATGTTTTGGTGATGATTAAACATTTATATGGTTTCACTGTTCCAACGGCCCTCTGAGGGAAATCACAACTACAATGCGGCCGGAGACAAAAAAAAGAGTTTGACACCCCTGCCCTAGTTGGACTCCTGCAAAATACAAGCCCTGGAATTCGCCCAAAGTGGCTGCTTCAAACCAAAATGGCCGACTTCCTCTTCAATTTCGGGCACGGGGTCCTAGAGACTTTTTGGTGCGTCCTGTTATGATAAACGCATACGCCCAATTTTGTGCTGAACGGGGAAACTGGTGTCAGGGGGTGGCTGGATTTTTCAAACAGTCCATGTGGCACCAATGAGTAAATTCACCCAAAAAGGCCGCTTCAAACCAAAATGGCCAATTTCCGGTTCAATTTTGGACTTGGGCTCTCCGACTTTTTCCTGTGTCCTGTCACAATAGACATGTACACCAAATTTCATGTTGATCGGTGAAACTGATGACAACAATTGATGAGCTTTGGGGCACGTTGATGCCCCCTCAGAAGGCAATTAATTTGTTGAATAATAATAATAATGAACAATGATTACAATAGGTTCTTCACACATACTGTACCTGCTGTACTTCATCACCAGATCCATACGGCATATGGAATATGGAATCAAAGGTTTTGCATGTTTTGCACCGACTGAGAGCGTCCTGTCCAGAAACCCTCCGCCATCACCGACTCAAACCTTTGCGTCAGAGAGCGTCTTAAGATTTGGTTGAAGTCGTTCCCGATGAAGACGTAGAGAACGGGCGACAGGAAGCTGTTTGCCGCCGCCAGAGTAGGCCCAACTTTCATCCCGGTGTGGAGAGTCTCTAGGCTGAGCTTCTTCACGTCCAACTCCAGGAGAACAAACGTGTGGTAGGGAACCCAGCACACGAAGAAGCAGGAGATGAGCGCCGCCATGACTTTGTACGGCTTTGTGGACCTGAATAAATGAAAAAGATGTGTGAGAAAAGCGTATGCCTTTGCAGAAAGCAGACCTTGTTCCTCTCCCTCTTTCTCTGATACTGTAGGATCACTTTGCTGTGAAACAAAGCGATGTATCTGTGGTTGCGGGAGGAGTGCCAGTTGCATGAGGCAGATGCCTGTTGATGTGTGTATGAACGACCTCGACATCGTGTTGTATTTGGACTGCCTGCCTCCTTGCGTGCAAGTTTGTATTCAAATGTATCTCTCATCATTCTCCAAAATTCTAGGAATTTTCAAAGTTGGAAATGGCCAGGCATGGGAAAACGTGGTTCAAAAGTGTGTTCTTTTAGGCCTGCTCCGTGTGGTCCCTCACCTCGGCCCTGTTTGCCAGGGGCGTCAAGCCCCGGACAACTTACAAGCAGCTCCTAGGATCATTGGGACACGCAAACCCCTCCACCACGATGAGGAGATGGAAACTCACAATTAATCGGCAGTCCGACAACAGTGGGAGACGATTCTGGTACAGTTGCTGGGCTTAGTAACCTCGTGGGCCAAATAATACACAGAGTCATCATCAGAGTCACATCAGGAGTCATCAGAGTCGAGACCCACGGCGAGTCGGCGGCCCTCGTCGGCGGAACGGCCTGCAGGGCGACGTCGGCGTCGCAGAAAGCGTTGATATTTTTCCAAGGGGGCTCATGACGCCTTTTTAGCCTGACTTTTAACTGATTATGAGTCGCTTGTTTTATAGCTAACATTTATCAGCCATTTTATATATATAGCATTTTATGTACTCTTAGGTTACCAAAGTTTGATTGCTCACTTCTTGTATTTATTTATTTTACCCTATTTTATTATTGTTATAGTATGCTATTAATCTTTGTATTTACCTATTTATTCCTTTATTTTAGCGTTTCTATGTCTTATGCTGCAGTCTTGTTCTTTTATTTCTTTTAATGTTCCAGTGTTTCCACACCGGGGGGCATCAGCCCGCAGTCTCTGTTGGTGACGGCCCCCCATGACGGCGCTTCTAAGTTCCAATCTGTGCTCTGCCATGTCTCAATAGCTCTGTTATGTATTTCGTCATCTTTTTTACCGTAACTACTTTTACTTACGGGTGTTGGTTGTGGCAGGGACTCGGAGACTGCGGGCGGGTGGGAGGCTTGCATTAGCGTCTTTTATCATTTGCCTTGTGAACCACGTCGTGTTGCTTTTTAAGTATGAAAGGTGCTATACAAATAAAGGTTTGATCGATTGATACCCTACTCTTTTCTCCAGGAGCTGTTTTAGGAACAAGGCTCGGCTGACGATCATTTGGACAGACATGAGGCCGTCAGCATTTGCAGCTTAGGCTTTGCAGTTCTTGCAAGCATATAATTCCCTTGACCGTTGCTCACCAGTTGACATTATGAATTTCTCTGTCTCCGACTGTAGTTCGGCCCAGTGCAGCTCTCCGGATAGACGCCTTTGCACGAATGCCTGCTCTAGGAGTTCGGTGTTCTTCCTGACCATTTGTCAAGAACAGGTCCTGTTTTGAGAACCCTGCCATGGATAGTGTACATCGCACTACGTATTAGAGCAGTGTGATGGCTATAAAGCTTCTCAAACAGGCGCTGAATTGCAGTCGGGGACAGAAAAACTTCTTGTCGGGTGGGAATTTTGCAACGCTTACAAAAACTGCAGAGCCCAAGCTGTCAAATGCTGAGGGCCTAGAGTCTGTATAGTGACTTTTAGGACACCCGGTATACATGGCGAGTCATATATCACCAGTCCCCACTTGTAAAGCCCAATGGGAAAGAAGAAGAAGTTGAACCTGATGCTCATCCCTCGCAGCTTGGCAGCCAGCACGGCGCTGCACAACACGATCACCACGAACGGCACCAGGAAACCGCAGATGAAGCGGCTCAGCACCACCGCCTTGTGTCTGGACGGCTCCGTGTAGCCCAGGTAGCACAGGACCGCGTCTCCTCGGGCCGCCGTTTGCCTGAAAATCAGCGACGGCAATGTCAGCAGCGCCGAGAGGCCCCACGTGACCACCACGGCTGCCGAAGCCCCGCGAACCGTGCGGTAGTTCCGCGACCACACAGGGAAGGACGCCATCACGCATCGGTCGGCGCTGATCAGAACTAAGAGGAAGACGCTGCTGTACATGTTGAGGAACAGCACGGACGACATCAGCTTGCACAGCGCCAGTCCGAAAGGCCAATGCGCAGTGAGCATGTAGAACACCTCCAGAGGCAGGAGGGCGCAGAACAACAAGTCGGAGATGGCCAGACTCAGGTACCAAGTGGTGATGACCGTTCTTTTCATCTTCCAGCCGCAGATCCAGATCACCAGAGAGTTCCCCACCAGGCCCATAACGCAGATGAAGACGTTGACGGCCACCAGGACAGGAGTCAAAGACGCGTGGCAACTGCCGACATTCAATGCACCGCAGACGCTGACGTTTGCTTCGGTTTCGTTGTCCGCAGTGTAATCTCCATATTCGATGTAATCCACACTCATCTTGGACGCTATGCTGAAATCGAACACGCAGTTTATCTGGATGCCCGTGAATATTCTCCTGTCGTTCTCAGGGCATTGAATCGATCGCAAATGGACTGTTCTGGTTGTCTTAGAGGACATTTGGGCTCTCGTCCGAGCAGGCTTCATCAGTTCAGTTAGTGTGAGTTTCTCCACACAAATTCAGGCTAGCGCATTGAACTGATCGCAACTGGACTGTCAGAAGACGGTTCAGGCAAAACATCTAAGACAACCAGAACAGTTCAACTGCGAGCCATTCAATGCCCTGAGAAAATTCATCTGGATCGTTACTTGGGCGATATTTTTGTCTCGAGTTATGAGCGCACAATAGATTCTCCGCAGCTCCAGTGAAGAGAAGAAAATTAAGCAATTCCATATTACCCAGTCAAAAATTACCCATTCAAAAATGGAAAAACTATACGACAAAGCACAATTCAAAATGTGAAATGAAAATAGTGCCTCTTACTCAGAAGAAAAGTATTTTCTCCAGCAATTTTTAAGTTCCTCATTAACAGCCAACTTTCAATTTGGTAATCTCCTGATTTATTCTTGTTCATTCTCATAAATTCCCGTGGATTCCGATAAATTCCCATCGAAAGTTTCCAACTATAAAAGTTCGATGAATTTTACAATTCTAGTCAAGACAAAGAAAACCTTTTTAGTACTCACAAAATGCGTGCTGGTGTGGGTAAGAAGTAATCCAGAGATGAATTTTTCTGCTGACTCCCATGCAACAACGCAACTTCCCATTTTTTTTGTTTCCTGCCGAGTTCCTGATAAAAACGTGACACAATATGAAATGTGATTCTGCCTTCCAAATTGTATATATATATTTTTTTATCAAGCATTTACTTTAGCATTTATTTTACAGGAGGGGTCAACAACATGCTGCCCCCAGGGACTAAATGAGTAGTTCTAAAAAAAAAAAAACAGCTCACCAGTGATTGGACATTGTGATTTCCTAGAAATGTGAAAAGTGTTCATTTCAAAATGTAAACACATGATGCAGCTATTTATAGAAATAAAGTGTTGCGTTTTGATATTTATTCGTTTTCTACCTTGTTACCATCAGTCATTATTGTTGTCCAATTAATAAAAGTGAGCCTCACTCATGTCAATCCTGACATGCGCAGTATTGGCGCATATCCCCGCCCCTTGGTGGTGACGTCGCTGCGACGCGTGTTTTTACGTAGCCCGCCGTTAGCGGTTAGCCGATAGCTGGCCTTAAATAGCTGCCGTCCTGTTTGCAAGTGCGTCACTACTCACTAGTGTTTTGGTGTTACTGTACGCTCGTATCCAGCAGCAGCATGGCGGCCATTGTGGCGAACAAATGCTTCAGCCCTCTAACTTTCCTCACCAGGAGACTTTCTGTTCCCGAGTTCTTCTCCCAGTGTTGCTATCATCAGAAGGTAGGAAGCCCTGGCTTTCCTTCTTTAAAAGGGTCAAGTCGTTCACTGTGGCTAATCGTGATAAGTCTCTTATTAGCAAAGTAGGTGACTTGGCTCTCTTTATTGATTTGTGTTACGAAAGAGATGTATTTATTGGACACACTTTCTCTCGTAAATATCAAAAGTGAAAGTGAAAACGTGTCAAAGTCACTTTCATCATGAATCATTTGTAGCTTGTTGAGCTTCACCTTCATCATTTACACCAATGAACGCGTAATTGCATAATAAAAAAAAAAAAATTTGCTCAATGTGTACTTTTTAAATGAATTGATCTTATTAAATAATTGGTTAATGAATTTATTGTAAATAATAAAATGAAAATACAATTCAAAAGAAACTATTTTACACATACATAAAACCAAAACAGTTCATTATAAATAATGAAATGAAAAGGAGAGTTATGATTTCATTATTAAAATAAAGTATTTTACATATTGTCAGCCTAATCGATTAGTTGCCTGAGTCATTTTTGAATGTTTCCGGAAAACAAAATGTTGTTTTTGTAATGTAAAATGGATTATGCTAGCCTAATAGCGTACTTGCCTAAGTCATATTTATACAGTAAAAAAAAAAAAATTCAACAAACAAGAAAAGTCCAGTTGCCTCCAGTCGACCTTTTCGGATGACCATGATCAAGATAACCGACAATACACAGACACCATTTTTGAATTGATACTGTGACAGTATTAGGCACTTTCACTATTAAACTAATGATATTTACCAATGACTTTCTTTTAAAAATCAAATGTGGTCCTTGAACACACACACACACACACACACACACACACCCGTACACACGCTACTGAATGTAACTCACTAAAACTTCTTAAAAACTGAAAAATGGATTTACTACAAGCAGCTGCAACACATCAAAACACTTTGAAGTTGCATGTTGTAGTACATGGATGATTTTTTTTTTTTTTCTTGTGTAATTTACTGTGATGTAATGTTGCCTTGGTCACGGTGACTTAGCAGAAACTTGTGGGAGTTCATCATTCAGGCGTTGCCATGGCAAACAATGATATCCTGTCCAAATAAATTTTTTTCATCACGTGTCATTCGTCATGTTGAGAAGGCGTCCTTGGGTAAATGATGGAATTTGGAGTTTAATCCAAGAAAATGTCAGGATGAATATATGCCTCAATAATTTGGGAGGTGCACAAGGTCACGTGAGTTGAGTTCTGTGCGCATTATTAGCGAATATAAATGCCGTTCTGTTGTGTCCTGCGCTGAAGGTGGTGGATCATTATGAGAACCCGAGGAACGTGGGCACCCTGGACAAACGCTCCAAGAAGGTGGGCACCGGCCTGGTGGGCGCCCCGGCCTGCGGAGACGTCATGAAGCTTCAGGTTTGGAATAAAAAAAAAAAAAAAAAAAGAAATCACGCATTCTTGTGTACACTTGCGCCCGGGATAGACCGGGAGGTGTCCACATTAACATGTTAACTTGTTAAACACCAAAAACATGTTGACAAAATGTTGTTTTTGGGAGTTTATAGTGTTTCCTTACATATTTATTGTAAGGTTTAATATAGTATTTTGAATGAAATTATTTTTCAGTGTAAAATTTGTTTGTTCATTTTATGCAGTTTCTGGAAAATTAATTTCTTTATTTAATTTTTTAAATTATTTTTACTTTTTAAGCTTTACCACAAATAACCTTCCTTTTAATTTAAATATTTATACATTTATTTTCTGATTGTGCCTTTTCCCAAAATAACAATTTTATATTTAATATTAGTTTGTTATTCTTTCTGAAAATAAATTTTAATTATTACATTTCATTTAAATATGTTTTAATTTATGTTGCGTTTAATTTTCATTTTGATATTTATAATTTTGTAAAGAAAAAAAAAATACCCTACCAAAATAACTTTTCACTTTATTTTTTATTTTTTTATTTTTCTATTTAGTTTTTATTTTAAATTTGTTTGTCCTGTTCGGGTGAACTTTTTTACTTTTAATATTTATCATTCTGTAGTAGACTTTACACCCATCTGATCGGCCTGATCAGATATATTTGCGGGGGTATTTTGCTTCATTTTTTTACCTTCACCAAAAAAATAACTTTAAAACATTTTTAAATGTTTATTTTTTTCATTTGTATGATGTTATTGTCTTTTCAGAAAATACCTTTGTGTTTAAATTTGTTGTGCCTTGATTTATTTACCATATTCCGCAGACTAACTATCTTCACGTTTCGTCTGTATATATTTTTTTTGTGCCTTTTCAAAAAATGACTTTCTTCAATTTTATTTGAATTATTTTGTTACCATTGTCTTTATAAACTGCCTGTGCCTTCCCGTTTTTGAAAGTAAATGATTCATTTTTATTTTATATCATATTTTAATATTTTGTGGTTATTGTGCCTTTTCTGAAAATAATTCTCATTTTTATTGCAATGTTTTTGTGATATTTCTTTCTTTCTTTCTTTCTCGCTTCATTTTTATTTGAATTTTATGTATTATTTTACATAATAATTAGCATCCATCTTGTCCAAAAATCCAATTCAATGTTAAATGTTCTGATAGATTGAGGTGGACGACGACGGCAAGATTGTGGACGCGCGCTTCAAGACGTTCGGCTGCGGCTCCGCCATCGCCTCCAGCTCTCTGGCCACCGAGTGGATCAAAGGCAAATCTGTGAGTATTGTGCGAGTGTATATTTATATCCATATACGTGTATACTATGGGGTGTTGGGTTCACCGGATGCCTTTTTCTTCTTTGAGGTGGACCAAGCGCTGACCATCAGGAACACGGACATCGCCAAAGAGCTCTGCCTGCCGCCTGTCAAGCTACACTGCTCCAGTATGTTCCTATTATCGCTAAGCAGCGATCCCCCGTTTATCTCGGGGGATACGCTCCAGACACACCCGCGATAGGTAAAAATTCCTACCACTGCCGGTCCTCCATGTTAACATAGTTATTTGAATTCAAGAGCCGTCAATGGCAGTGAATGAGTTGAGTACAACTGACACATAAAACAGAAGGGCATTGTATTAGCTTAATGCTAGCATATAATACAAAACACCTTAGACAAGTTAACAGAAATTAGCATCCATGTTACAGTAATTATAAACCTACAACAATACTCACAAGGATATATACATTTTATTATGATTATACTTCAACATTTAAGAGCTAATGTTTAGATAACAGGTATCTATTTAAAAAAATGTAATAACTTTTATTTTTATTAGTCACGTCTAAAATATTGTAGTGATATCTTGCGCCATTCAACTTACAAACTTTTTAAAATTAAAAATAAAATTGTAGCATTTAAAATTAACAATTTTAAGTGAAAACATGGAATGAAAACGTATAATCAAACAAAGTGTGATTATATTGTAGCATGCAAATTTTATTACTTTCATTTTGAATTTAAAAAAATAGTGTATTACCTTGTAGCATTAGATTTAAAAAACAATTTTTTTAACCAAATGTAAATGAAAGAATTGTGTGAAAATGTTGTATTAAACCTTTTTTTATGTAGAAAATAAAAACCCAAAATAAAATAATAGTTCCATTTTTAATTATAATTTTATTTTCAAGTATGCTATCTTTAAACATTTTCACTTTTCCTTGTGACCAAATGGACCTCGTATTTTGTTGATCGGCCTGATCCATTTGATGGACTAATCACCCGACCAAAGCGAAGGCTCACTATATACTGTGACAAGAATGGAAATAGACATGCCAAAGTTGGACATTTCAAAAGCAGGAGTGTACCGCGTACCTAATGAAGCGTCTCTCCTAGTGCTCGCCGAGGACGCCATCAAGGCGGCGCTGGCCGACTATCGCCTCAAGCAGCAAGACGACCAACAGGTGGCGGCCCAGGCCTCCAATTGAGCGCCACTTCCTGTTTGCTGAGAAGTAGTACTAGTAGCTGTTGGCCAATGCTGCCCCCGCCGCATCACTTCCTGTACCCGGTAACAAGCCACAGCCTCACCCTCCGCGTATAACACGCTTTGCTTAGCCTGTCACGCATACGCACAATTTTAACACTTGATGATGTTGTTCATGTTGCTAGCAGAGTTGTGAGTGTTGTTGTTATGATGTAACCAAGCAACCCAGCTTGTAATTTGCGGCAATGTTTACAAATGCCCAATAAAACTACTGAAATGTATATTACGCTACCTTTGAGCACGTGTGAACTTTAACATGACAAAATGTCTGAAATGTGTTCAAAAGAGAGGCCTGCGATGATGTGTGCTTATTTGGAAGCAGCAATATAAATAAGCCTCTTTCAATTATTATTATTATTATTATTCTTTCCATAATGGACTAAGAAAATTAAAGGGAACAGACATGCCACCATTAGTCGTTGCCAAATATAATTCCAAAGTAATTTAGGTTCTTGTGTCTGTATCCTGCGAAACAATGAACAAACAAATAAATGGAAATGCCATTAATCAGTTCCAACCTACCCAAAAATAACAACAATATGTGTAATGTCTTATGTCATAAGAAAAAGTAGTACTCTATAATAACATACATTTTATGATAATAAAAAAAAAATAGAGAGAATTGAACGATTTTTGCCACGTTTTCTTCAACTTCAATTCATTGGACATTGTGCTGCTCCCGCCGGTGTGTGCACCTTGTCCACCTGGGGGCAGTATAATACAGCCGTACGTCTCAGGTCCCCATGCAAGCCACAGCAACGGAAGTCGTCGTACGCAGAGCATAAAGAAAATATTCTTGTGAGTATTGCTATATTACCCATCTGCATGTGTTGCTCAGTATGTGTTCAAATATCTGTTGCTTTAAGGCTTATAACTACTGCAAAATCAATGCTAGTTCTGTTAGCCTGTCTATGGGGTTTTGCATTATTTGTTAGCATTTGGTCAAACTGACTTCCCTAAGGCAAAGATACATGGTTATTTATTGGTTGTTTCGTTATATATTGTATTATATTTCTATATTATTTTGAATTGGACACATTTTAGCGCAAGGTTGAGGATGTATAAAGGAAACGTACCATTTGAAAACAACATCAAATTACTTTTTTTTTTTTTTTGGAAATATATATATATATATATATATATATAGTATGCCATTATGTATGACCATCAGTCTAAGCCACTTTTACACAAAATAGACACACAAAAAAAAGCCCCCACAAAAACATTCCTGCACTGATGGCAGCCGTAGTGACATTAACCCAAAAACCGTTCAAAACCGAGAGGGTTCTCAGAGCTGGGACTCGAACCCAAAACCTCAGTGATGTGAGGCGAACATGTTGACCACTAGTTTGCCGTGTTTTTTTTTTTTTTCCCCCCCAATTCTCTTCTGAAAAGCTGTAAAAATCCTTAAAGCTATGAGGTTAGTCCAAAGTGATTCGGCCTTTTCTAGAAGGCAGTTTTCTCCCCGGCGATGAGCTGCAGAGTGGCCGAGTCGTTGTGAAGGTGCAAAGACGGAGGCCGCAGACCCTTGACCGTGGCTGGCGCCCGGGACTCATCTTCAGGCTTGTCCACCGCAGCACCCCCTGGTGGCGGTCCGGTCGCCTCGCCGGCTTTCCCTGCGACGGGACTCGGGGGCGACTCGTCTTTCTTGGAGGCGTCCTCCAAGGTTCTGGTCGGTGTCCTCAGACTCTTAGCCGCCCTCATGATGTCTGCCTGGAGCTGCTTGTGCGAGTCCGCTTGTTCGCTTTCCGCATCTCTCGCCAGCTCCTTCTTGTTGTCCAGAATTTCGTGAAACCCCCTCACCCCGCCGCTCTTGTCCAGCTGGTCCACGTACATCTTGGCGGGGTACGACGACGGGTAGTAGGCGTTGGCTTTACGCCGCCGCGTCAGGAAAATGACACCGCACACGCCGAGGACCAGAATCAGAACCAGGGAGACCGCCACCAGGACCAGGAACACGTGGTCCCGCAGGAAGTCCGCCAGCTGGACCAGGAAGTCCGAAGTCGTGGATCGGTGGTCCAGGGGGGCGCCGGAGGACGTGACGTTGTCTGGTTCCTCAAGGTCGGCGCTGCCCTCGGCTGAGTTGTACAGAGCCAGATTCATTTCCCTCCAGGATCTGGAAAACAACACGGTCACAACTCGGACTCCATTTCTTCTTCTGCTCATCTCAGATTTTGGTCTCAAAGGTGACATCGCCCACAGAAAAGCCATGATAAAAAAATGATGTCACGTGTCAAAGCGACGACCAGCCGTCCAATCGGATCGCTCTGATGCAAACCCTAAGCAGTGGTAGGAAATAAGAAAGTCCAAATACTTTTTTGCTGTACGTCAAAAAAAACGTGCTGGATTTGACGACACTTTCTGGTTCGTAGCCTAAACGGTCAGGCATTTTTAAGATTTTCTGTTTTTTGCTTTTACTGCAGGGTTTCAACTAAAATTGGTATAAAAGCCATTCAATTGCATTTTGTTTTCAATCCCTTCAACATTTTAAATTAGTTTGAATTAAAAATACAATTTTCATATATTCTCAGGATCGCCATATTTCTTTCTTATCCAGCGGGCGTGCTGGAGCCTAGCCCAGCCTATCACCGGGCGAGCGGCGGGACACACCCCGAACCGGTCGCCAGTCAATCGCGGGGCACACATAAACCAACAAGCATTCACACCTACGGGCAATTTAGAGACTTCTAATGAGTGACCTCGCCCAAAAAGGCCAATTCAAACGTCGGTGGCCAACTTTCCCGGTGACTTTTTCCTGCGTCCTCTTATGGTGGACCTATCCACCCAATTTTCTCTCGCTGCTGGCAGGGGCTATTTATTTTTTTTCTAACTTACCATAGTGAGTGGGCACAAAAAGGCCCCTTGAAACCAAAATGGCTGACCTCCTGTTCAGTTTTGGGCAGAGATCGTCGGGACTCTTTTTGTGTGTCCAGTTACGATAGACATGCTGACCCAATTTCACGTCAATCGGGGAAATTGCTGGCAGGGGGCTAATTTCTTCCAACTTTCCGTAGTGAGTGAATTGGCCCAAAATGGCCACTTTAAACCATAATGGCGGACTTCCTGTTCAATTTGGGGCACGGGCCCTGGAGACTTATCCGTGCGGAGTGTCATGGTGGACTTGTCCACCCGATTTCGAACTGGTGACGGGGGCTGGTTTATTTATTTTTTTATTCCCCCCCCCAAAAAAAAAAAAACACACTCCTTGTGTTCTCCCCCAAAGGCCACTTAAATTTGAGGCATTTTATTTGAGTAAAGGTTTCAGCGAGTGTTGTAAGAAGGTTTAGTAGAGGAGAAAAATGTGATGATGAGGCAATGTGAGCAAGACAGCCTGCTTAACTTAACTAAGTTTGTTTAAATGTTGATCTTTTGATTTATTTCTGCAGCGTCCGTGTTCTCGCTAGGCCAAGTGAAACTTAATCTGGCCGAGGGAGCCGAGTTCATTTTTTTTTTTTTATTTATTCATTTCTTTTTACCGAGACACACACCCACACATGCATGCATGTGTAGTGTAGCGTGACACATAAACATTCAAATTGAGACTTTTTTTTTTTTCTTGCAGCAGCAATGAACTCAACTCACAACGACGTATTCCTTAATTCTATTGTAAAATAACAAAATAGCTCCAATGTCCTCACACTGGAGGCTCGCTTGAAGGCATCGTGGCGCATTCCCCGTCTCTGAACTTCTTGTGCTGCATTCAGGGTGCCGTTTATTTTCAATTTAGCCTGATGGCGTGTACGACGGATGGGGGGGGGGGGGGGGGGAACTCACCAGCAGCCACCAGGATAGAAAAAGAAGAAGAGTTCCTGTCAGTAAAGAGCTCCGTTGAAGGATGGAAAAGTCAAAGCTTCAATGGCGAGCGTTGCAAACTGGTCCACGTGCACTTTCCCAGTCAGGAATGGTCGAGACAGACGGCGTTTAAAGTGCGAGGGGACCTCCCTCCCTCTTTTCCTCCCTCTTTCCTCCTCCTCCATCTGCACTCCTCCCCCCGTCCGGTCTACACAGATTGTTCTTGTTAGCCAGGAGTTTACATTGTGTGGGTGGAGGTGGAGGTAGGGGGAAGTATTTGTGGGTGGGTGGGCGTTGGGGGGGACGGGACGGGACGGGACGGGACGCGCGCCTCCTGTGTACAACACACGTGTCCGTTATTAGATCACAGCGTATCTCCGTAATCCACATAACGAGTAAATATAAAGGGCAGCATCCGAGATAATGTCGGTGTCAAATAATACGTGCATTTTATTTGACTGGTTGATTTTTTATTTATTTATTTATTTTTTTAAAATTGTATCAGTAAAGAAATGCAAAACATTTTTCGACCCATTTTCTTTCTTTTTTTTTTTTTTTTAATCAGATACACATTTTATTAAGCTGTTTAATTTCTAATATTTTTAAAATGTAATTTTACCCTTAGAAATAGAAATGTATATTAATTTCTTCAGTTGCCATTTTAGTCATATTCTTAAAGAATTATTTTATTGCAATTAAAATAAGATAAAAAATGTTATTTTACTTACATTTATCTGGGTATTTTTATGACACAGATTTATTTTTTATTCTTTATTCCTGAGCCTAAGTTGCTCTGCATTTCACCCAAAACATTTTTTACTGTGTGTTTATTTTCATTATTTATTTGAAAATGTTTTAATTGTGTTCTTTTAGTTTTGTTTTATTCTTTTTGGTGATTTACAATTACGCCACATTTTTTTTGGCCCAGAAAGTAAATAATACTGTGCTTTTCACAAATATTATTATTTAAATCTTATTTTTAAATCAATGTTCAGTTGGGTTTTCTTTTTGTACCTTTTTACTATTCAATGTTTTATAATTACAGTATTTAGCATTTTGATTTTTAAAGTTTGTATTTTTTTTCAAATGTGTTTTTTAAAATTCCTCACTTCACTCCTTTTATTTTAATTACACATCTCATAATTATTATTTTTTAAATATCTGTTTTAGTTGATGCTTTTTTTCCTGTACTCCTTTTCAATCCCTGATGGGAAAATGATAGATATATTTTTTTTAACTGCACCTTTACTGTATTTTCTTTTTGTAATAATTCTATATTACATACATTATTTATTTCATTCACTCACACATGTAATTAAATGATTTCATCACAATTATTTTACATTAAAAAAAAATTATTGGTAAAAAAATGTTTTAGTGTATTCCCTTTTTTCATACTCGTGCGTGTGCGTGTGAGAATGCACACGAGTTCAAAATGTTCGGCCACGCAACACTGCAGATTTGATCTTGTTTGACTTGAAATCCCCCAAATTGTTCTTCCCCGTGTGCCGCCCCATGAATGAATGAATGCAGGTCAGGTCAAGCGGCGGCGGCGGCGGCTAATGCAGGAAGAGGTTAATGTTTCCTGTGTGGCCAACCTCCAGAATGGGGGTTGGGCAAAAAAAAAAAAAAAAAAAAGTGGAATGGGGCAAGCGCACACTATTGGAAAAAATGCCGGCTGATTTATTATTTTTTCCCTCTGGCTGCTAAAGTCACACATTTGAAACTTTATATGGTCATCGGTGAGAATGATGACGACGACGACGACGGCGATGATGATGATGAGCGGTAGTCTGGATTCTGTCGGTGGACACCTCCGAGGTTGGCCACTCAAAAGCATTCCGCCGGTGTTTTGTTTTGGCAGGGAGGGGAAAAAGTACAGTCGTGGCGTGAATATGCGACGAGTGAAAGCACAAACGGGGGAACTTGACTCAACGAGCGTGCGGCTCACTTTTGAATGCGACTGTTCCAAAATACATTTGAATAGCTTCATTTCATGCGGGACATTTCAGCGTGAAACCCTCACACGTGCTTACATACTGGGGGGCAAAAATATGAAGTGAAACTAGTGTTTAAAATGTGTAATTTAAGGATTTCTTTTTTTATTGAACAAAGAAAACCAAAGGTCCAGTGAAACTGGAATTAAATTACATTTTTGGGTGCAATCAATTCTTCCAAAAAGTCAAGTCGAATTTTATATTTGAATGATTTTTCAAATGTAATTTTATATTTTATACTAAATTGTATATTTTTAAATACAGAAACAAGTTTAATTTCATCATTGAATGTAATCATTTGCAATTTCTTTCAACTTAATTGAAAACCAGAATATCACTTTCAGTATTTTTATTTATTTTTTTTGTAAAAATAAAATCCGACTTTCAAATGTCAAGTGAGAGTGGAGTGTAATGAATTGTTTTTGTTTTAATTGAATCGACAATGTCGAGTGAAAGTAGAGTATAATTTCAATGACTTGTTTAGAATAATTACATTTGGATTCCCGGAAGGTAAACATGGACACGCGCGACATTGTGGAACGAGCACATCATGACAAATGGCCACGCCCACATACATTAAGATAATGAATTCCGCGCAGGGGATGCATTAAGACGCCAAATCGTCAAAGGAAGTGTTGACGCGCCTCGACCGGTTCTGCTTTTTTGGTTTGCGATGGAGTAGAGGTCCGCCGTTTGAGCAAATAGGGCAATATTGGTCCGCCAATCAAGATTTCCTGTCAGCTGCTAAGTCAAGCAGCAGCAGGGCTCAGCTCCGGAAGACTCGAGCTGTTGAGTCACGACTGAATAAGAAGACGGAATAGTCCGTTGCGCGAGAAGGGAGGGGGAGCGCTCGAAACGAGCACGATACAGTAGACGAAGCATTGGATGGGTTTTAAAGCGCGTGAATTATAAGGCAATAATAATTCATGCTTTTTTTTTAATGAGATGTTTTGGGTCCCCGGAAATCCCAATTGCCTGCGTTGGCCTCATGGAAAGTCCGCCCTGGCCAAGTGACAGAACTAAACCGAAATATGAAGGATTTTTCGCGTGACTGCGGTTCGTCTTGCTGCGTTGAACTTAAAAGTCAGTCGGGTTCAATTTTGGCTCATCTTGGTGCACACTTTAGTACTCAATGTTTAGCCCTAAAACAAACTTTTCCTCAAAATTCTAAAAATCTTGACAGTGAAGTGCTGCAAATAGTTCCAGAATGCATTCATCTTTGTATTTTTTATTTTTGTATTCTTTTTTTTTTGCGTTCCTTTGTTCCAGCCTTATTCCAAAATGTGTTACCTCAAAATTCAATGCACAACAAACACCCCATAAAGACAACATTCATTTCTTAGTTGTCGTTTTTTTTTTTTTTAATTAAATATGATCAATTAAGAAATGACATGTTTACGAGGAATGGGCGAAACTACCCAAAGATGGGACAAGTATTAAACAAAGGCCATGAGTACGTTTGTCCATGTCATTTCTTAAAGAGCTTTTAGCCATTGAGCGGAGCAAAAACATAAACATACAGGAACAACTCTCCACAACTTCCAGTAACAAACCAGGCTAAATTTAGATCTTTGTCTCTCAGTGGAGCTCTACCACCTCAGCATACTTCCTTATCACCAATGACTACTGCAAGGATGCAAAATTCGAGCGCTGAACCTGAGAACCGTGAGGCAGACGTGCTAATCGCTCGTTCACTGAGCTGCCCAGAACAAATAAACGAGGCGACATAAGTCATCGAAATATGATGGCGCGTCGCGTGTCGTTGGCCTGCGCTTACTCTTAAATGAGGGGAATTCTTTCGATGGACAGACTTCTAATGTAGCGTAATTACATCATATTTGATGCTATTCGCGGGGGGGGATAGGGACTGACCTCGACTAGCAAAAATTGCACGCAATTGTTTTTTTTTTTAAGATAAAAAATTCTTGAACCAGCAGTGATACACCATCAATAAGCGCTTTTGGGATTGGTTCTGCCCCCCCCCCACAAAAAAAACCAAAAAACAAACAGAAAAATGTAGGAAAAAATGAAAAGAAGTTGAAATATTTTTTAAAAATGTGGAGAAAAAAAATAGGTGAATGCGCCGGTGCCGAACGTGAAATCCTCCTTCCGACGACACTACAGTCAGGCTGCTGGACTTAAAAGTTTCACCAGTCAGTGACCATCCAGAAAAAACAAGTCCTTCCTAAACAAAGCGGTCGCTTTCCGGAAGGAAACTGCTCAGGGTGAGGTTGTCGCTGATGTCCTCCTCGCTGTCCCCGGCGCTGTGGATCACCAGGACTCCGTTGGAGACCGGACTGCGCTGTCTTATGCCGGCGTAGTTCCTCTCGGGCAGAAGCACGTGCGACATGAACATCGTCTCCTTCTCGTCCTGGGCCTTCCTAAGCTTGTACTTCCTGGTGGAGAGTTTGGCACAGAGCACAATGGTGGACACCATGAAGACGGTGGCTAGCGTGGCCAGGCAGGCGATGGTGATCAGGCAGGGTTTGACTACGCCGCGGGGGGAGCACGACTGGCGCTCCACGGTAGGTGGCGCCTTTGAGGTGGTACAAGGGGGCGGTGTCGCTTCCAGAGTCTGAGTGGTTGCCAGGTTTAAGGACTTTCTCGTGGTGGAAGCTGCTGAGACTGAGATCAGGCCTCTCGTAGTAGAAAGAGCTTGAGATGTGAGCTCGGCGACAGTCCTTCCCGTTGTCTCAAAACCCGTAGGACTGCTTTGGCTTTGGATCGGGACTGCAGAAGAATCGGGGAAAGAGCTGGATCTCTGGGATTCTGGAGGCTCTGGTGTGGAGATCTGTCTTCTTGAGTCAGAAAGATCCAGAGATGTAAAGGTGCCAGTAGAAGTTGTCCTATAACTTGGTGGACGGCTGCGGTTTTGGATGGGGATTGGAGTAGAATTTCCTCCAGACCTTCCTTCAGATTCCTGAGGCTGTGGTGTTGAGATCAGACTGTAAATATCAGAGTTACTCGTAGATGATGTCTTTATGTGTGTCTTTTGACTTCGGGCTGGGACTAGAGTAGACTGCATACTGGACTTTGAGGGTTCAGGAGACTCTGGTGCTCTGGAGTCAGAAAGAGTCTCGGATTTGAAGGTAGGATCTGAACTCTCAGGAGACGATGTCCTTCCAGTTCCAAAACCAGGAGGACTACTGGGGTTTTGGATTGGGACTGGACTAGAATTAATTTTAGTAACCGAGTCAGGAGAAGAGCCAGAAGGCCGCAGATGTTCTGCGGGTTTAGTTCCAGAGATCGTCCGACCATGATGTAATCCACCGGCACCTGCCACACCTGGACTCACTTTGGCAGAGTCCTCAAGGACGGGATACAACCTGGTCTGCATTTCTACAGTGGTGGGGACCACCAAACCAGCAGAGACCAAAATAGAAAGACAGCCTGACAGCCCCAATAGCAAAAACCAGTTCACGCTGAGACCCGACATCTGAAAGAACAACAAAAGGTTTGATTGATTGATTGATTGGTAGCAAAACTGCAGGACACAAGACGCATAAGGAACTTTGTTTTTTTGCTGCCAACACACTTTTTGCAACATTGTTTTTCCACGAGGACCAACATAGAATGATTTTGAGACTAACTGAAAAACCCTGATTCTAGATTACGATACATTTGGATTCAAGGATTATGTTTTGGATGAAGATAAAATGTATGTCATGTTGGAGTTGTATTTATCTACAGAACTTGGTTGTTGTTAAAGTGCTCTGAAATCGAACGAATAAAAACAATTGAGTGAACTTCAAAGTTTAGCTCACCGATAGCTGCTCAATCATGAACCAAGCTTGGTCACACCCAAGCGATTAAACGACTTGACTTACGACTTGCTTCACCCAAATGAAGGACTTGCCTGGACTATCTTCAAAATGTTGTCGAGACTGGACATGCTTGATTTTTGTCTCCGCTAAATATTGACTTGCTTAAAAACTTGAAGGTTAAGACTTGAGACCTACGACTTGACTTAAAACTTGCTTAACGCAAGTCATGACTCGACTTGCTTGATTTCTGCCACATTAACTTGGGACTTGAAAATTGAAGGTTGAGACTCGAGACTGACTTGCTCATGTGACTTACTCGCCAGCTACTGCTAATTACTTATAGTACAATTGTAGTATCGTAAACCCCCAAAGCAGATCATCATCATCATCGTCAAATCTACTGGATTGGAAATGTCTTACCTTGGCTCGCCAACAAAACGATGCGTTCAAGTCACGTCAGTCTCGATGACACGCTACCCATGCCGACTGCGAGATATCAAAAGGAAACAGGAAATGTTCACACTTGAGGAAAAAAAAAAAAGAAAAAGAGGTTTTGAGATACACGAGGCACTTCCACTCTGTGCTCCCGTTAGCAAGGAGGAAGTCCGAATCAAATGTGACTGGTTGCGCAAGTCACCAGTCGGTCGCTCCGTAAGTTCTGCAAATGCAAATGTGACGCGCTAACCGCGCTCGGGCCTCAAGAGTCGACACGACGCTTCTTGTTGTAAAGATCACGACACACGTCAGTAACGTGAACGAGGCCAAAGCAGAGATGGACAAAACGGCCTTCAAATAGAATCTCGGTTTTTTTTTTTCCCCCCACAAGAACCCGAGTTCCGATTTTCATCGATTTTTTTTTCTGCACGAAGCAAATGCCATCATTCAAAGCTAGTTTTGCTGTTTCCCCCCTTTCTGGGATTTCTTTTATTTCTCCAGTTGCCCAACAAGCTTTGAAACGGTTCTATCCCAGCTGGATATTAAAATGGAAAAATATCATACAAATGAAATTCAGTTTGGACAACAATATATATTTTTTAATTAAAATAGAAAGAAACACAGTACATACTTAAACAGTTATTTCAATCATTTGTGATTTGCAAAGCAACTGTAATTTCTGGGGAATTAGAAATAGACAAAACTTATATATTTAAAAATAATCATGTCAATTTGGTATATTCTAAACAACAACCGCAGTACTTTTGCTATTAAAATAGAATATATATATATATACATATATATATAAAATGAAATTCAACTGTGCATTACAATGCATTTCTTTTATTAAACTACAATATATAAAACAACAAAATAATTGTGTACTGCAGAGTAATATGCTCCACATGGCCTAAAAAAAAAACCCCCCAAAACTGCTTCAATGTAACGGCCAAACGGCTGTATCGGACGACGCCGCCGCCGCGCCTCGATTAGTTCGTTCTATCGCGGTTCCACTGTATTTTAAATGTGTACTGTGTATTTTGATAAATAAGCATATTTTTTAAATGAAAATAGAATTATATATTCAAAAATATTCATTTAATTTGTTTGGGTTTTATGTAAAAAAAACATTTTGGTCTAAAAAAAAACAAAACAAAAAAACATTTGATTTTGATTTGGTTTTTGCAGTGCATGCAAAGACGACGTGTTTCAGGGGGGAAAAAAAACACAAGCTTTAATGTTTGTTTTGAAGTGTAAAATCTTTATTATGTGCACAGAACTTATCGTCAGCGATGGAGGTGTGAAACACAAGCTGGGTGTGAGTGGTCCCTCTTCCCAACACCCAAAACTCACTTGACAGGGTGGCGTCTTTTTTTTTTTTTTTTTGTACTTCAAAAACCCTCCACAGTGACAAGAGGCACCACTACAATTTGCACAACATTTTACACGGGATATGCAAGCCCGCTGCCCACCTGGCGAAAACCCCCCAAATCACATTTGTTACATATTTCAAGGAGTTCTTCCACATTCATTGATGGACAAAATGGTGGGCGAGGGCTGGATTGGGGCTGGGGGCTTAAAAAAAAACAAAAAAACAATTCGACCTGGAATGTACGTACAACGGGACAGAAAATGCAAAAGTTGCGCATGAAACTGCACACAAATAACTCGTAATGTAATATTTGGCAACACAGAAGATGACGAGACATACTGATGCTACACTTTGAGAACACAAGCGTCACATGATGTAAAAAAAAAAAACAAAAAAAAAAAAAAACAACGTAAGACTGTTTCTTTTCCGTCTGCGTGTCTTGAGTGTGGAGAGAAGAAACGGGGGGAACGTGTGGGAAAGGGAGGAAAAAGTTCATTTTGGAATGTTGGCCTGGCGGCACCAAATTGGGTCCAGCGAGGGAGAGGAGGAGGGGGAGGGCGAGGGAGGAGGGTTGGTGTTTTTGAACTGGGGGGGGGGGGGGGGACTTACATGGCAACCTTGGCGACCTGCTCTTCCAGTCTGGCGATACGCCGGTCCTGAAGGATGACGCGGTCTCGCAGACACTTGAACTCTCGGAGCACCTCTTCCAGTTTATCCTCCATCTTTTGCTGGAAAGAAAAAGTTCAGCTTTGAACTGCTGCTATATTGGCAAAATATGCGCTGATTCATAACTTTTCTGATTTGTTCCAACCACACTAATTACCCAGAGTACCGACATCAGCACAAGACACAAACCCAAAACGCATCATCCACTATTGCATTCAGTTGATCCCAGATGACGTTTGGCGAGAGAAGTGGGATACACCCTGGCCCGGTCGTACGGCGGACGACTTTCCCGATCGGCCCGACTTATTTTGTTGGGAACGACAAAAGTCAAGTCAAGTCAAAAGTGACACAAGGCGCGAGCAACGATTTGAACCCTTGAAGAACGAACGGCCCAAAATGTCCTCTCCGGACCACCGCGGCACGACGCCGCACACGTTTCTTCTTCTTTCTGTGTTCCCCCCCACCCAACACAAAATAATCAGAACTAGTGCCACTTCCTCCATGATTGTTGTTGTTGCCGCTACAGGTAACGGTTAGATCCGGTAGCGTTGACACGTTTTCCGGTCCCGGTAGATGTTGCGTAATGTTGTCAGTGTTCCGACGGCGACACCCGTGGGATTTTATGGCAGTAGTCTGACACAGTGCCATCGTGAGAGACCAACTTTGTCTTGTACGCTGATGCAGGCCTAAATAGCTCAAGAAAGATCACATTTTGGGGGTTTCCTGAAAGCTGACGGTTTTTGGAGATGTGAGGATTCCGCCTGACGCCAGCGAGGTCCACAAACGAGCATTCGCCTGTGGACAATCTAGAGTCTTCGATCAATCTAAAATGACTTTTGGCGAGAGAAGTGGGGCCCACCCTGGACGAGTTGCCGGCCAATCGCTGAACACAGAGACCAATGGTGTCAAACTCAAGGCCCGGGGGCCAGACACGGCTTGCCACATCATTTTATGGGGCCCGCGAAAGCTAATCATGTGCGTCTGCTTCGTGCTACTTGGACAAAATCTGAGATTCCGAGCATTTATTTTCCTCGTTGAAAAATAAATGAGACAATAGTTGAATAAAAATGGTTTTCCTTGACTTTGTATTTCAAAATCAAGTAATTTTGGGGGGGTACACTTTATGTCGTCATGTTCTAACGGGTTCAGCATGTCACCTTTAAGCCCAAATCAGGGTTGGAATAAAGTGTGTGTGGG
This sequence comes from Phycodurus eques, assembly GCF_024500275.1. Taxonomy (NCBI): domain Eukaryota; kingdom Metazoa; phylum Chordata; class Actinopteri; order Syngnathiformes; family Syngnathidae; genus Phycodurus; species Phycodurus eques. Next base: position 22,511,224 of record NC_084539.1, on the reverse strand, counting down.
GGCGGGGTTATGCAAATGATCCCAGTTGTTGCATCACAATCCGACCAAATTCAGAACAGTTCTGTCACAGGCACATTTTCAGAAATAGGCAGATACCGAAAGATTTGATACTTGCACACTAATTGGACAAAAACCTTACAAATTCACTTCATGCGCGCACTCACTGTCGCCGGCTGCGCAGGAGCGTGAGACGAAACGTTCTTGTGGACGTTGGCGGCGTTTTCGGCGGCCTTGGCGGCAGCTTTGCCCTCCAGGACGTTGGCTTTGACCACTTTGAGGTCTCGGCTCTTGGTGGGCACGTAGCCGTCCTTGAGCGAGATGAGGACCGGGCCGCCGTTCTTGCCGGCGAACCACTCCTCCGCCTCCAGGGCGGGGTCGGCACCGGCCGTGTCCGGGTACAGGTCGTCCTGGAACAGGTCCGACTGACGGGGCGACAAGCGGCCGCCGACGTTAACGTACTAGTCACAAAATGTCATTTCTTTCACTACAAGTACGAGATTCTCAAGATACGACAGAGGTGGCATCTGTAAAGCTGACATTTACAGGGAAAATGCTGCTGTAAACAACAATTGTCAACAATTATCTATGCTGACTGTCATTTATTTTTACGTTCTGATCATTACATATATATATATATATATATATATATATATATAGGAATTTAAAACTTATTATATGATTTATTTTAACTGTATTTGTATTATTTTAGTTTAATAAAATTTTCTAGAACCAGTCATTTTCTATGCCGGTTTTCTTGATATATTATTATTATTTTTGTTAATTATAATTCATTATAGTAGATCATTGTATTCATTATTCACATTTCATTTTGTATTGTTAATGTTACTTAATATACTTTCATATTTGCAATTTGTATTATTGAATTGAATTATCCTTTTTTCCCCCCCAAAATGATTTTTTTTTTTCATTTTTAGTTGATGTTAATATTATTTAATTTTTATTAGTTCATTTATCCATACCTCCATTTTCTATGCCATTTGTCCTTGTTAGTTTGCTGTATTATAATACGTCTTTTTATATATATATATATATATATTCTTTAAATTGTATTCATTTTTATGATCTCATTTAAATATCATTTGATCTATCATTGATTTCTATGCCGCATATAATATTTTTTTTAACTTGAATTGTATATTAGTACTTGCTGCCATTTCCAATGAGTTATTTTAAAGAATTCCTTTGTATATTTTATATTTAGTTGGAAAACAAGTGACTTACTATTCAAGGTTGCTGTGAAAATGCCTTTTTACAACCGGAGGCCTGCCACGTAAAAATGAAATTACCTTTCGGGGCACCGTCATGATGATTGGCTCACATTTTCTCTCCTGTAATTTGTAGAACCTGAAAAAAAGATTGATTATAAATACAGAACAGTGAACCCCCGCTATATTGCGCTTCGTCGTTTGCGGCCCACTATATCGGCAATTTTGAATTACCTTTTTTTTTTTTTTTTAATTCGTGGTTTTTGAGCGTATACAGGCAAGTCGGAATTTGGAGTTGTGTGCCTTCCGTGCAGTACCACGTTGGGCCACAACATGCCAGGCAGCACTGAGCTCTACTTGAAGACATACAGCATCATTAGGAGCAAGAAGAAGAGGCGGAGAAGGTCCCCAACTCATGTAAGTTCTTCGTTATAGTCGTTCCCATATAGCAGAGAGAATATCGGCCTGCGAATATTGTTGTATGTTTGTATGCTGCGTTTTAGTTACAGTAGCAGTTGTTAGAAGGTTTATAATTGCCGTGGCAACGATGCTAATTTCTGTAGCCACTCTATGGCGTTTTTCATTATATGTTAGCATTGAGCTAGCAGACGAAATGATATGGCTTTGGTTTTTAAATACAATAGATGTACAGTGATTTCTTTTCTTTTGTTGTATGTGTTATACAGTCAACTTCAACTGGGAGTGACAAAGAGCTTGAAGCCAGCACGCTGTGCTTCTAATTTGGAGAACTGCAAGTGAGGGTCTTCTTTTCGCTTCCTCAAAGTGATGTTTTACGACAATCTTCCGTTTGTTGACTGTGAGAAAGTCAGAACAGGTGCTCACGTGTTTTGTCAATCGGTTCAAGTGTGTTTTAGTAAGGTTAAATGTGTTTAAAGCGTACAGGAGGGGTGACTGGGGGTACCTGGCAATTTCACATTTGTTGACATCGAGTCCGCGCTTGGGCATGTAGCCCATGCCCCTCTGCGGCTCCTTGGTGGAGAAGGTGTTGAGGTAGTGCACGTACGGCGCCTCGTCCGTGATCTCAAAGTACCGAATGCTGCTGTCGCCCTGAGGAAGGACCGGCAAGATGAGGAAGAGGAGGAGACTGAAGGAGGAGGCGCGGAAGGCAAGTCAGCGTTCACCTTTCCACACAGGTACACTATGTTGGTGTCGGGGTCGAAGAAGGGGAGCAGGACTCCGTTGCTGGAGTCCATCTCTTGAACGCAAATGGGCTCCTCCATGTTGTCCTGCTGGCACAAGACGCAAACAGCCGCTTTGGAAACTTGAGCTGACACGCAGAAAAATACAGTATTTCAGTTTTTCCCAATCATGTGCTCGGAAATAAACGTCGCACGTGTCCTTTTGCGATGTCCAAAGACTGAGAACTATGTAGTACTGAACTGCGGAGACATAGTGTTAAAACAGTTTTTCACCATTTCAGTTTTCCGGATTTTCCGGACATGGCTAAAGTGGCGCCGTGTGACGTGTTTCTAACATCAGCCCCCCCCCCCCCACACACGATATAAGAACTTGAGCACATCAGTGGTTATCCAGCACAATTGCAACGTGAGGTTAGCTAGCTAGAAATGTCTACACCCGTCTTCCGTGGCCGCTGTAGAGCGCCTCGTTGTCGGCCGTGAGCGCTAAAGGTGGAAACGCCAAAAAGGGGGATTGATTAATTAATTTGTTTTTTTATTTGACTTGAAAGCCATATGGACTGGGGCTTTTGTGGCCGCTTTAGAGCGCCCCGTTGTCTGCGGTGCGCGCCCATATGTCATGCAGAACAAGATGGAAGTTTACAATAATGTGTATTTAAACAAAAAAAAGATGACACGTGGTTTCCAGAACCTCTGCTCAATTATATCCACTTGAATGCATTAAAACTGCACCCCTACTTTTCCCCAAAATGATAAAAAAAATATGTGGGGGGAAAAAAAACATTCTTATTATATGTGTCGGCTTCACTTTGTACACCGGACGCCCTTCCCGAAGCAACGCAGCCATTCATCCGGTACGGGAGAAGTTCAAATGTATAACTGTTTATTTTACAATAAATAAATGAACCAATTACTTAATGGGATAAATGGATAAAAGCTATACAGAAAGTGAACAAACATTTCAATTCACCCATTTTAGGAGAAAAATGGCAAAATTAATGCAACCGAAATCACAGGACTTTTTGCAACACAAATGTCTGCGGCCCCCGGGCCATACTTTGCCCACACCTGCTCTAACCAAAAATGTTTGCGTGACAAAGCAGACTCCACGTCGCACTCCAGCGCCCCCCAGTGGACCACCACAGCAGTACCGAGTCATATCGCAGGAACGGTGACGTACGGTTTTCCATAGCGCTAGCTGGCGCTCGCTCATGCGGCTGAATCCGGTGGTGAAGATCTTTCCATCCGCGAGGAAGATCGCTCTCATTGGCCGAGCTCCCTCGTGGGCTTTGTCCTTCTCCTGAAAACAGAAAGGAGCCCATCACACTGGGCCGCTGAGCGTTTTCAATTCATTCGTGGACTGAGTGACTAATGCAAATCATACGGCCATATTTGCATACGCTATGTGACTGATGGACTTGATGTGAGTCAACGACTGAGTAACGTAATCTATGTGAGTAAATATATGAATACAGTGGTGCCTTGAGATACAAGTTTAATTTGTTCCGTGACCCTGCTTGTAACACACAACTCTTTTCCCCACTGAAATGAATGGAAACACCCCCAAAAACACCAACAAAAATGTTTGTAATGTATTATTATTATTGTTTTTTTTTAATGCCCGGACGCCACGCAGATCCCATGTGATCAGAACAACAGGTTGCTAAGGTGCTAACATAGTAGCAAGGAGTAAGAGTGAATGTTGCTTGCTTAAAGTCGTCAACTGACACTCCAGTTGAAGTTCACTGTGAAACTAAACTCACATTAGAAACAATTACACCTATTGAATGTTCAAAGACGTCACAGCCTTCATTTCGTTCTTCGTTTTTATTTGTGGTGGCTCAAAGCTAACACACAATGAATTAAAACACCATTGACGAGCTAATTGAAATTAGCACTGAACTCACAGCACTTATATCTCTCAAAATAATGAATATTGGTACACAAATTCTGTGTAAATGCAACAAAAAAAAACAGGCAACATAACAATACTCTTTAGCATATATTCTTCAAACTGGAAAATATAAATATAATCATATTTGATCGTGACTCCTGCTTTCTTTGTTACTGCAAGTGTATATCTCATTGTGTGCACCACACTGCCCCTCAGAGGCCAAGACGTGCACAACAGAAACTGATTGTATGTATGTGATAAACACACAGACACACACACACACACACACACACACACATATATATCCATCCATGCATTTTCTGAGCCGCTTTTCCTCACTATGGTCGCGGGCGTGCTGGAGCCCATCCCAGTTATCATCGGGCAGGAGGCGGGGCACACCCTGAACTGGTTGCCAGCCAATCGCAGGGCACATACAAACAAACAACCATTCGCACTCACATTCACACCTACGGGCAATTTAGAGTTTTAGAGTCAATTAACCTACCATGCATGTTTTTGGGATGTGGGAGGAAACCGGAGGATATTATATATATTATATATATATATATTATATATATATATATATATATATAGTATATATATATATATATATATATATATATATATATATATATATATATATATATATATATATATATATATATATATATATATATATATAGTATATATTATATATATATATATATATATATATATATATATATATATATATATATATATATATAAAATACTGTACTGTAACTAATACTGTAAATGTGCCGAATTTAGCATCCACCTCATTTACATTCGTAGTCCCTCGGCAGGTGACTTAAAACAAGAAAACAAACAAGGCATATCAATAAGGACATACAATTATTCAATAAATGGTAAATGGGGTGTAACGTGCCCAACTTATGAAATGCGAGTCAGAAAATGCTTGCAGTGCTTTTAAAGTGCTGCAGTTTCTAGGAATTACGAATAAGTAATTTCTATGTAATATTTGTATTTACTGTACAGTGTTCACCTGCATATTGCAATTCTCAGATTTTTTTGGGGCGGGGACCTGTCCTTTGTCATTTGCTGAAAAACTATTGAAAAACCTACTCTTTGTTTTTGTGTTCAGGCCAAATCCCTGTCTAATAGGAAAGTAGTGCTTTGCTGCCGTCTTGTGGCATGTTAGTGCCAATGAACTATGTTGAAGTGAGGGAAGGAACTTCATTTCGTCAGGCCGTAGGGACGGCCGACGGAAATGAGCCACGAAGCTGTGATTTGGCACTGAGCGTCTCTTCTCCGGATGATTCGTTTCATGCTTTCCGTGCATGGTCGCTGACAAAATGAAGGAACCGTCATTCCACTCACCGCCACGATCTTCTTTTTCCGGGGGTCCACCACGCGGACCTTTTTGTCCTTGCAGGCGGTGCACAGGAGGCTGCCGTTGCGGCTCCAGCTAACGCTAAAGATCACGTCGGGATGCATGTCGTCCAGGTTGATCACCGCTTCGCCCGTGCCCACGTTCCAGATGATCACCTGGTTATCGCACCCTAAAGTGGCGTACACACATACCGATAATCAGGATACGATACGATACGATAATCATCCCGTTCCGATCAAAGTCAGCGCAGGTCTGATTATCAGATGTCTCTAAAGCACGAGCCGCTAATCTCATTTTGGTTGTCGTGCCGAGCTGGCTCGAACCAGGGCCGTACGTACCGTAGCTAGCTCGTCATTTGGCGGCCCACGGCAAACATAGTCACCCCCCACCCATATGTAATTTGTCCTGCTTTTGAAATCTGTTACACTTATCGGACAGCTGAAGTTAGTCAACGAATATTTACCACCAAAGACCAAAAATCAATTTAACACTTTTACCGTAATTGATAACATTAATCAACATTTTATCTCCACTTTATCGCTAGATTTGGCTGACACTGACAACAGTGCTACTGTTATTGGCAAGAGCATCATTATATAGTATTACATTTTTACAAGGCATGAAGTTAAATCAATAGGTCTGCCACTTCCAAAAACTGCGAGCATGACTTAAACGGGGCTATAGATAGTTTTCAAATAATCAAATAGGATTTTCCATTTGTTGGACTTTTATTTCTGAATAATACATGGGATAAGAGAGCAAATTGATTCGATCATTGCTCGGCAAAGACAATACGAATATCGATTGGATTTTAGGGGCCGAGTCTGAGGCCTAATATTTATGATCAAATCCTTAGGTGTGTGGTCAACATCAAGTTTGGGGAAGAAGACAGGGTACACACATACCGATAATTGGTACGAATTTCTGCATTGCCCTCCCTCGGATTCAAGTCAGCAAAGGCCCGATTAGCTGATGTCTCCAAAAGATGGTCCTGAGCAATTATACTGTGGGGTGGGTTGGGGTGCGTTATGAGTGATTTTTCCTCCCCAATCTGCTTGGAAAACGAATGGGGCTGAGAATCGTGCCCTGTGGCACAGTGCTGGTCATTTCGAGTACACCATACACGACAGGAGCAGTGAAAAACATTTCTTTCATGCGTGGCGTCTCACGTTTTCAAAATCTGTTAAGATGTTAAAAAGAGGGTATGTGTTCATCATGATGGATAAAAAAAAACAAAAAAAACACCGCATTTATTTGGGGATTTGGATCTCAGCTGTGCAAAGATAACAACACGGGACAAAGCAAATGCCAAAGCAAACGCAAAAGAAACTGCGTACCAGCACTGAGGAGAACGTTGCGAGCGGTGGGGTGCCAGGACACGATGCCCACCCTCTTGGAGTGGCCCTCCAGAACCACCACCGCCTCCGAGAGGGGAGACTCCAGGCCATTCTCTGGGACCTGCCAAACCTGGAACACGCACAACAATGTCAAGGAAAAGCTCGACATGGAAAAAGTACAAGATCTGTATCGAAAAGGATGGCAGTATCACGAAATCGATAATATTGTCATTGTGCATAATGTACGTGTTAATATGCGTTGAAGAAAATTGATACACACTTTCTATTCACACCTTAACTGTGTATGTGAACCAGTATTGTGGGTAACTACTTGTACTGTATACTGAAACGTGTGTTTTTCTTGTGTTTTTTTGCTCATTAAGCACACATTTGTATTAAATAATACCCCAAAACATCTATTTAATTGAATTTTGTAATATTTTTGCTCATTCGGCATACATTTCTAATAAAGAATACTCAAAGAAAATTCCCTTTTTATTGACTATATTGCCACCTTTTCTCTTTACGCCTATATTTCTAATAAATTATACAAAAACATGATTTGCTATATTAGCATTTTTTTGTCATGAAGCATATATTTGAAATAAATGATATAAAAAAAAACAAATGTATTTACTCTATGTCTTGTGAGTTCTTTGTTCGGGCCTGCTCAGAGTTTTCTATTTTTAAACTTCTAACACTCTAATTGGGTGCTCATAAATGACCAGCCCATAAAGAAGACATTTGTTGCACAAATCATGTGACGGACCAGAGGCGAAAAGGGCGTCCTTACCATAACGGTGCAGTCCTCGGAGCCGCTGGCAATGACGAGGTCATTGTGAGGACACCAGTCGATGTCCAGCACGGGACCCGTGTGACCGCACACCGTTGGGAACACCTTGTCGATACGGCCCGTCTGCGAGACACAGCAGAACCCGCCGGGAGTTAGCGTACATTATTCAGTTGATGGCGTATTGATCCCATGCCCTTAACAATTTGTTATGTAGGCGGCACGGTGGGCGACTGGTTAGCACATCTGCCTCACAGTTCTGGGGACCGGGGTTCAAATCCCGGCCCCGCCTGTGTGGAGTTTGCATGTTCTCACCGTGCCTGGGTGGCTTTTCTCCGGGTAGTCCGGTTTCCTCCCACATCCCAAAACACGCAGGACAGGTTAACTGAATACTCTAAATTGCTCGTAGGCGTGAATGTGAGTGCGAACGGTTGTTTGTTTGTATGTGCCCCGCGATTGGCTGGCGACCAGTTCTGGGTGTACCCCGCCTCTTGCCCGAAGATTGCTGGGAGAGCCTCCAGCGCGGCCCTAGTGAGGATAAGCAGAACAAATACAAAAATCCCTTTCTTCAGTCGACTTTTTTCTTAGCTTTGTAATTTTGTTTTATGAATAAATTGTGGAATTTTTGAAAAAAGTAAATTATCCATCTCATTAAACCAGTATGCATCCATACCAATTATCAACATTGGTATTCAAACTCCACACAGGCCAGGCTGGGATTTGAACCCCAGTCCCCAGAACTGTGAGGCAGATGTGCTCACCGGTCGTTCGCCGTGCCGCCCACTCGTATTATTATTATTTATCATTATGATTCAGCTGTGAATGATGAGGTCGCCTCAGTTTATGGCAATGCTACGGCTCATTAAGTCCAAGTAATGATGTGGAAACACCAGGAAGCCAGTCGCCTAAGTTTCACCCTCCCCCCATTGAGAGTATCACATGCTCATTGATGTAACTGGAACACAACACTGGAAACATTGATTATCTGCATTTTTTATGGCTCTGGTATTGATCAAGCACATGTTCTAAATAGGCCTTACACGATCAGGATTTTTGGGGCCGATCACCGAGTTTCAAAAAACGATAACCGATCACAAGATGGAGCAATGTGTCTATTTAAATGACCTGTTCATTGACTGTATATACTTGTGTACTTAATTGCTCAAAAAATATAGATTTATCATAAATAATATATCTTTGTTCGTCTATTTATGCCAGTGAGGAAGAGTGACAGAAGAACAAATGAATGGTCTTCTATTCGATGGCAGGACGTACATACAGTAATGAATGTCTCCACTTTTTGTGACATTTTTGTTTGTTGGTGTGCCGTGAGATTTTTCAATGGTAAAATAAAGGTTGGAAATCACTGCTCGAGTCAGATCGTGGATTCGAATCAGTCAGCTCAAAGCAACATTACAACGTGACAGAAATAATGGGTGCTAAGTCACTGTAATTAAATTGCTTTTATTGTAATTAAATGACTTCACCCACACCGAAACTTTAGAGCACGATTCGACAGAACGGCGGCACGTTTACGTACAACGGTTAGCGCTAGCACTAACTTGCTAGGCTACATAACGTTTTGTCGCCTGCCTGCGAGCCGTATCGTATTTAAAAGTACGTGAACGTACCTCAAGCGAGCCCCTCCTGTCCCGAGCACCGGTGACCACCAACACACGTTTTTCCCCATTTTGTCCTGATAATACAGTCAGCTCGCTCCACTCTTGTTGTCGTCGCCACGGTAACGAGTGTATCCGGTCGCATTTGAATTGACAAGATAAAGCCCAATGATCGTAAAAAAAACGGATGCGGTGGTATCGGAATACAAGATTTGATTGCAGTAGTCTGACATAGTGCAATCGTGAAAGAGCAAATTTGTCTTGTCGCCTTACGTGTTGTCCGTCTCAGATGTGTTGTCTGTCCCACACCGCCGACGTGTGTGTTTTTTTTTTTTTTTTTAAATAACTTTATTGGCCGGCTGATATTAACAGTACTACGTCAAAAGACATGCGACAAGGCTAAAAATAAACTAGCTTTTGGATTCAAATATACTGTGCACGATGGCGATGCGGAGTCAATGTTTTTGCAGAGCCGATCGGCGAATTATGGTATTAAAGCCGATCAGCGTAAAATGCTAATTATCGGCCGATACTGATCAGGCCGATCGGTGTAAAGTCTAGTTCTAAAAGCCATCAATCCGTATGATATGTATACCCTAAATCGTGAACCCACAATAAACGGCGTTTACTGTACTCTCTGTCTCTGTCTCTTTATTCCTACTGAAGACTCGGGTTAGTTTGTTATTGTCCGGGGCATGCTGACCTTGTGCAAAGGCAGGACCAGGAAGGCTCCGCCGCCGCTGGCCTCGATGATGATGGCGACGAACTTGGGGTTGACGGCGCAGAAGGAGCTGTCCCATGTGACCCGGGAGACGCGGATGTCGTCGTAGCACTGGTCGTTCCTCACCGCCTGGCCGAAGACGTGGCGGAACTTGCTCTGTCGCACAACTCGCCGTAACATGTCTGCCGGGGGGCACAAACGGACTAAATGTCAGTGAATGCAACACGCCACATGGGAACCATGCGTATGCTGTACATTCTGCTTGGTTTCTTTGGAGCTAGTTTCTTTTGTAGACGAGGGCCACATACAGAAAAATGGAAACAAGAGAGGGCCCCACTTCAACTTGTGTTTATGAAACATGGTAAAAAAAAATTCAATATGCTGTCGGTCAACATATTATAAGCAGTTTAACATATTTAAACAAAAAAATGTCTCACTCTCATCTTGGTGGTATCAGTGACAAAACAAAAAGTTGTTAGTGTAAATATGATATCTTGTAAAATGTTACTTAAAATATTTTTTTCATAAAAAGTACTGAGATATTTTCGGAACATTCAGTCTTGTACATAAAAAAAAAATGTGCAACAAATTGTCATCAAACCTCTTTTAACCTTTCTCTCAATTTAAAATAAAAATGCGATGTATTGTAACATTCAACTACATTTTTATTCTTAATTATAAAATATTTACATATACAGATGGTTTAGGTATTTATTGGAAATGTAGTCAGACAGAATGAGGTTTGAAAAAAGACAGAGAGAACAGAGTAAAAATAAAAATATCAGTATAACAACACTAATGTGACATAAAGGTTGGATTTGAGCTATACGATGTGTGACAGAGAAGTCGCAGGACTAGTGTCACAAAATATAGTACATTGCAAATCTATCCCCCGTGAGTCGAACGCACTTTCCCAGCCTTCTCTCCCACATCTTCAGGCAGTCTGGAAGGACTTTTCAAGGACTCTCCAAAGTGTCCGCAGCTCCATCGTCACAGCCATCTTGATGCCGCCCACATCTTCAAAACCGGTCCCCTGTCCTGGATGAGCCTCCTTAGCTTGGAAAAGAGGAAAAAACATCACACGGAGCCAAGTCGAGCGAGTATGGACGTTGCTCCAGCAAGGCCACGTTCTTCTCGGCCAGGAACTGTTGGACGCTCAAGGCGAAATGGTGGAAGTAGCCACGGGTTTTCCTGCCACAACTCTCGACTCTTCTCACGCACTGAACTAAGCAAATTCCACAGGCTCACTTTATAGACATGCTGCTTGATTGTCTGGCCCACATTGAAGGAGAAAACTCCTGATTTGTAGTTTGGGTTTGAAATGGAGAATATCTTTTGTGACATGTCCTGGAACCTTTCTGACACACCTTGTATGAGGAAGGAAATAGCAAATAGCACAGGAAAGGATGGGACAGGACAGGGCAGTTCAGGACAGTACGCAACAGGACAACGGTAGTTTGTGTGGAATGCGGCGATGCAATTTTAGAAAAATCCCCAAATTCTGTCTATGCTTAAGACACCAGTAATTCATTCATCTTTTTAGCACATGGGCTCAATTGGACATCATCTTTATGAACGGTGTGGACAAATCCAACTACATTGGATATTTTAATCCTTCTCGTTTGACTTTATTCCACTGCAACTTGTCGAATTGTTCCATTTTTTGGGGCTATGTCCCCACCGACAGATGTGAAGCAATGGAGGCAACATCTGCACCGGGCTAGCTAAAACAATGGTGCTGGCTAGCCGCTAACGTTAGCCATCACATAGCTGAGCTTTCCCTAAACCATTTTAATCAATTAAGTTACATTTTGGAGCTACTAAAACGGCCCGTGGTCATTGAAAAGCCAACTCAGCGTACATATCCAGTAAAATCACACGGGAAGCGTTTTTCTTTGTTTCTTTTTAGCGAGCTGGCTAGCCACCCAAGCTAACATCCTCGAATAGCCCATTGAGGAGGGTCGGCTCGGGTGGGTGTTCGGTTAATACGCTCCAGATGCCTTCCCGAAAACAGCGGTTTGTTCTTCAACGCGATTATAAGGTGTTATAAATGACTATAACATAAAATAGAGCGTTAAAATGTGATAGAGAGGTGACTGTCTGTTTGGGAGCCCAGCGGTGAGCCACTTAGCTCCACCGGACCGTCTGGCAGCTGCTCGGCGGGCTGGTTCGTTCGGAGCAGCCGCGGGCAACGGAACAGCCATTCCACGGCAAATATAGGGCTGTGTGAACATAAATGACAAGGTGAGCGAGTATAATTTCGGGGTGTCAAAAGAAAAACAAAAAAGTAAGACGTTTAGTGCTCTCGTCTGTCCCCCTCAGTGACCGGGACCGCCGCCAGCTGACGCAAGTGCAGATATTTCCAACCCAGCGCAGCCTACGAGCGAGCTAACGGATGTTGCGGAGCCCGCCGGTCGACACGTAAAACACCCCCCTGAAAGCCCTCAAAGCTAAGTAAAAAAAAAAAAAAAACACGCACACATTCACCCACTCGCTGTTTTTCTTACCTCCAAAATTGATGCAGTTCTTTCCCGAGGACAATCAATCACGACACATGAATGTGTTGGGTTTTTAGGCGCGCCCTTATCCTGCAGGACGTTCCTCCAGTATCCCTTGTCTCCACACACACACACACACACACACACACACACACACACACACACACACACACACACACGCACACACACACGCACACGCGCGCGCACACGCACACACACGGACACAACAAAAAGCCTGATATATGTCTTCAAATTCTCCCCTTTGTCAAGATGCCGGCTGCGGAACTGCGCATCCCCTTTGCTCTCATCACCTGCGGTTAACAATCGCTTGTTCTTCTTCCCCCTTAAAAGCGCCGTTATTACATTCAATGGGGTTTGGCGATGGGCTACTGCACATGCGCAGACGGAGGAGCTGGATGCCACGAATGTGTGAATGGATTCGGGGGTGGGGGGTGGCTTGCCTGGGGAAAAGATGGATGGATGGATGGATGACTGCAAAGGGAAGCTAAATTGTTGGAGATCGGCGTGGCTGCTACAGATAGATGTTAACAGTGATATTACGAACACACACCCCGCAGCTGTGAAGTTTATAGCTGAGTTTAAAGAAAGCACTTCAGTATGTAACACTATCATTATTGTAAAATGCAAACAAAGGCACACAACATCCATCCATCCATCCATCCATTTTCTATTGCCCTTGTCCTCGTTTGGGTGTTGGCTAACTGGAGCCTGTGCCAGCTGAGATCAGGTAAGAGGCGTCCTACACCCTGGAGTGGTTGCCAGTCAAGTTTTGGAAACAATGGAGGTGACGACACCCGGAGGACAACATTCTGACATACCTTTCTTTGGAGACGAGTGACTTTCTTGTGGCCTCTCTTTGGATTTCTTTGGGTTGTCAAAGGCATTCTTCATCTGGGACACTTTGACACTCGGGTTCTGCTCTGCCACCCTGTCCTGGGTTTTGGCCACCTCCGTTCTAACAGGGCCCTGACTTCTCTTTATGGTTTCCTTGACCAGTTCAGACACGGTCTTGTAGGAATCTGTGTGATCTCCAGTGTCTCTATCTTGTTTGAAGTTGGCTGCGTTGTCCCAGGGGTTTGTCCTTTCAGACGGGAGCTCTCGTCTCAAAGGTTGCGTTTCGCGGTCTAACTGGACCTTGGGGATAAAAGGATTCGGAGGCTTTTTCGCAACCGGCGGTGGTGCTTTTTTATACCGATTCCGTCTCTCCAGGAATACCCTCCTTTGCAACATGTCCAAGTCTACAGGATCCTCTTCCGGAGACAACTGCGCCACTCGGTCGCAGTAGTCAAAGTCGACTAAGCCTCGGTACTCATTGTCCAAACGGTCCAGCGACAAAGGTTCCCAAGGACTGAGGTCCACCGACAGGCGCCGTATGTCGGACAGAATGCCGTAGGTGCCCCTTTCGTCCCACAATGAGCACATGTCCTGATTGGTCGCAGCGCTCCTTAGGAAGCCTTTGTGAACATCGACGGTGTGTCTCCTCCTGGTCCTCTCCTCAGAACGGAGGTGATCTTTGACTTGTCTCTCACCGGACTTCAACTGAGCTGTTTTAAGCTTTATGAATGGGTTTGGGGGTTTTTTTGGGAACTGGTGGAGGTGGACCTTTGGCTTTTGGCTTCTCCTGTGGTGTGACATCTGTGAACATCTGTATGCTTGGTAATTCTTTGTCAGGCATGAGATCAGTTAAAGGTGGAGGGGTGTTGACCGCATAGAAGCGAAAGGGATCGGTCTCTTTTGTGAGCTGTGCCAAATGTGACAAACCTTCACAGCCTTTGGGGCTACAATTGATGGAATGGCATTGTTCCAGAGACTGTCTTACACAAGGTGTGCGGGTCTTGGAGGTAGACTCTCTAGAGACAGCTTGGGCATCCTCTCCTGCGACGTCTTTTGTGCCCTTCAAGACTGCGCCGGCATATCTGCCCTGACCTGTCGCAGCAACTTCCCCTTGGGTTTTTCGTACTCTATCAGGCTTGTCAAACACCTCCGAGGAGGCTTCACAACTCCACTGGTCTGCCTCCTGAACTCTGTCACTGTCAGTCTTTAACGTGGTCTTAGCTGCCTCGTTATGGCTTGTTGTGCACACGTGCTGCACGTTTCCTCTCTCGGTTGTCTTGCTATGTCTCAGTCTGCCCTCTGTCGCGTTCACCGAGCGTTGACCCAGACTCTTTTCTGGCAGGTGATTCCTGGATAGTTGCGTGGCATCTACCTCAACTCTATTCCTGCCGGCGGATTGACGATCTTCTGTTTTTATCTCCTGACTGAAATGGACACTGCTTTCCCTGTCAAGCGGCACCAAAGCGTCACCCCGTTCTAGAACCACAAAGTCGTCCTCGTTTGGAAGCTCGCGTGTATCTCCGCTCTGCGATACATTTCCGCCGGCTTCCATACCTGTAGCGCCGGTACAGGCTACAGCCCTCTTCTTAAGCTCCAAAGTTTGTGTGATCTCCCTGAAGTTCAGGCCACTGTTTGAGTCCTCAGCTGTACTAGTGTCACGCCGACCCTCCCTCTCTCCACCCACCGCCTCTTCTGCGGTAGTCAGAGGTCCATCCCTCAGACCGAGATGCCTGATTGGCTGCTCAATTTGGGGATCTATATGCTTCACTGTCTGCTCCGAACACGGGGAACCTCTCTCGTCGGATGGAACACCCTGCTGGGCTCCTGTCTCTCCGTTTCTTTCCAAGCCATTGGGTGACTCCTCGTCTTTGTCCCGCACCTTGTCCACCTTCTGACCCATGGTTACAGTCCTGTCTTGCAATCAGAAACACATCAGTCAAGACGCTGCCGGCGGGCGTATTAATAGCGGCGTAACAAGGGTGACATCACACAACAGGCGTCGCCTTCTATCTTTAAACCATCTTGAATCCCCTCTCCTCTATTTTCGTGTATTCCTCACACCCTCCCCAAGGCATTCCTGTCTATCTTCTGCCATTCTCCATGGCAGGAATGCGCTGCCGCCTATAATTAGGTGGCCCTTGTGCAGCCAGTGAGTCAGGAGGCCAATAAAGGCAACCGGACACGTGAGATAAGAGCCAGTTGACAAGGTCACTTTGAAATTTAGGGGAAGTCCGATTTGTTTGAAATGCGTTTTGAGAAGGATCAGAACCTTCTGGAAGGGTTTCAGACGTTGTGATGCTTCATCGCAATTACCCCTTTGCAGTCGGGGAAGTAGCAAAGTACAAATACCTTCTTACTGTACTTAAGACAGGGCATCTTTTTCAGGTATCTGCACTTCAGTAATTCTTTTCTGACGGCTTTTTACTTCCGCTCCCTACGTTTGAACACGGTTACCCATAGTTTCCACTATTGCTAGTTTCCTTACTTTGTCAAGTTTGTCGACTCGTTACTATTTTCCACCTGCACAGATGACAACACGACGACGGTGAAGTCAACCGCAGTTGTGATCTTGTTTTGCTGAGACTTAAGTACAGCGTGTGAGTACTTTTGCCACCTGTGCCGCTTTGGATGCCGGCCTTTGTTTGTTCCCATGATTGTTTTGGTTACACCGTCCAGCCTAAAGGTCACCCGGAATTTGCGGCTCGAATCACAAGCAGCTAGACGCCTGCTCTCAATCATTTGTTTGGGGTTTGGCGGACGATGGACGGCGAAGGAGAGGAGGGATTATTGCAAAACGGGGGAGGGGGGGGACGACAAAGCTCAGTTGACTTTAAAGTGCTATGTAGAAGGACTGTAATGGCTATTTTTAGGCTTGGAACAAAACGGTACATACGCAAAACAACAGGTTGGATTTTGGAATGGACAGCGGCTAAATAAAGTACAGTGGACCTTTGCACTCATGACTAAACCTCGAAGGTGACCAGTGATACGTATTAATTAGGCCTATCTAATCATTATTTTGTAAATACAGTGGTAACTAAGGAATTCATTATATTTTGAGAAAATTCTGCCTCCGAAGTCACGCAAAACCACCATACACGTCCAACACCACATAAGATGTCAGCATGTAATGCAATACTTCAAATAAACGTACTTAATAGATCCCGGTAAAGTAAAAAAAATAATTAAAAAAAACAGCCCCCCAAAACCAGTCTTACCAATGGACATGAAATTGGGTTCACATTTCTATCATAACATCCATCCATCCATTTTCTGAGCCGCTTCTCCTCACGCGGGTCGCGGGCGTGCCGGAGCCCATCCCAGCGGTCATCGGGCAGGAGGCGGGGTACACCCCGAACGGGTCGCCAGCCAATCGCAGGGCACATACAAACAAACAACCATTCGCACTCACAGTCACGCCTACGGGCAATTTAGAGTCTCCAATTCATGCATGTTTTTGGGATGTGGGAGGAAACCGGAGTGCCCGGAGAAAAGCCACGCAGGCACGGGGAGAACACGCAATCTATCATAACAGCGTGCATGGAAAAGTCTCAAAGACTCATGCCTGCAATTTAACAGGAAGTTGGCCATTTTGGTTTGAAGCATCCATTTTGGGAAAATTCAATTAAAAAGTTACCTACAAATGAGCCCCTGACACCAGTTTCATTGATTGACTGGAAATTGGATGGACATGTCAATCATAACAGGATGCACAAAAATGTCCATGCTGAAACTGATCAGGAAGTCAGACATGGAGCTTATGAGTTGCCATTTGGGATGAATTCCAGAGCTCGGACTTTCATGAACTCCGCCAAAGGCTTTCGGCAAAATGAGCCCCAATCGGAAGCAACCATCTTAGTCTGGATTTACAATGTATGGTTCAAATGACACAATTATGATGATATGAAATTAAGGTATGCGTCATGGCAGCGTAATCGCATGGAATCAGATCCGAATTAGGCAACTTCTAAATGTTGATAAAAATCACGATATTTATTAAATATCTGCTGCGCAAATGCGATACAACTTGTCAATGCCAGCTTCATGTCATCCAAATAGAGAAATTGGTGACGTATACACTCCCGCGTCAAACAAACAACACAAATATACATTCAAAAAAAAATTATAGCCAAAACATTTTTAAGTCTGTTAAAAAAACTATCATTTTGACATCAAAATCCCTTTCTCTCTGTGTCGTTTTATAGTTGGAGGTGTGACAAAAGCAAAACATATTAGCGTCAAAGTCATTGTTCTGCTTGACACGGCTCTGTTCGCAAAACAGCTTGTTTTCTCCACTTTTTGGTCAGAAACTGCTAATTACAAAAGAAAGTAAAAAAGCTAGAAAATAAAAAAAACATTTTCTGGTGAAACAAAATAGTCTACTCTTTCTTTCGGTAGGTTCGATGCGTATATTGTCACAGAACACGATAGTCTGTGGGTCTTGAAAGATCAGTCAAAACGCTCTAAAATGGCTGGCAATATGAAAATGTCTGGCAGTGAATAAGTTAAATATAGTGTAAGTAAACATCATTCAAGTGTATATATGATGTAAATATGCTACATTGGAGGTGTATAGCCATTAAATACGTACAATAATGTGTCGTAATGTGCGGGAAAAGAGTCAGCGCAGGCCAACTCAGTGCTATTCAACTTTTCATCTTTGTTATTATCGATGTATTGTTGTTTACTTCTGAGTCACGCCCGGTGTTATTTTGATACTCATTGGCTCAATTAAAAATGTTAAACTATGACTTTCATTTCCTGCCACCAGTATTTCCACTGTGTTCAACTTTCTGATCGTCCACTTGGTGCCAAAAGATTTATTTGTGGCATTCTGTGTCTGCCGCATACCCCCCCCCCCCCCAGCCCCCCCTTCCTTTGCTCATGGGTTCGTTCGCAAGGCGTTTTATAGGAGACTTGTGACTTGGAGCGCACAACCTATTAGCCCGGCTTGAGACTTTGCGTCTTCGTGGTCCCTTTCGGAAGGTTGACGACACAATGACGTGCTCGGTATATAAAAGAATAATTAAAAAAATAAAAATAAAATGTGTTGTATAAAACTTATTCTGCGAGCCTACTTTTTGTTATTTTCTTCTTTTTGGGCGATATTGTACTATTCATTTTAGATGTGCAAACACCGCCCCGTACACAGGACGCTATATTAAATATATTGACCCAGCAGTGGCACGAGTTAAAAAAGCAGTGCAAATGTCATGTCTCGTTTATAAAATGTATACAACTTAAGGTTCATAAATGTAGTTTTTACGTCATAGTTCTTACGGTGGTATTTTATACTGTTAACCTCTGATATTTTCCTTTGTTTTTTTTAACTGCGTCTTCTCTGAACCACACGTTGAATTCTATAGTAACAACACATTACAACAGAAGAAACATGAAGTACAATAAGGTTAAATATACTGTAAGGAAAGTGGTAATACTTACCGTGCAGGACGCCTAAAAAAAAACGGACGGCTGATTTCCTGCAAGCTTCTTAATGTGAATAACTTAATAAGAGTCTCAAGGAGGAGGCACAAGAAGTTGTTGGTTTTTTTTTAACACTTTGAATGTTTTTATTTTCATAATAAACACAAGACTTAGAATGAAAAGTCCAACACACAATAAGCAATGTACAGTACTGACAAAAAACAACAGGAGGTAGGTAGAGTGCGTTTGACTGTCCATGCTTGCTGGCAGACTTGTGTTAATTCAAACACTAAATACCCCCATTTCCCTTTACAACAACAATAATAATAATAAGAATAATAACAACAGTAATAGCATCTTACCTCATTTCTCCCAAGCAGCAGTATTGTCACCACTAACTTCATTAGCAGGCTATTAGTGTGACGTAAGAAAAATATGTACAGGCCCTTTGAGCATTTTTTTTTTTCTTCATAGCCCTGATATCCAGCTCAAGGTCCATGTACTAGTATGCTCTTTGTCCTCACTAGTAAGACAGTTCTGTGCACTACTATCTTAAAGTTGTACTAGGTGGCCAAAAGTGGCACTGATAACTGATAGTTGAAAAAATAAAAATTCTAGTAAGGATAGTCATTCTACTCGTGTGCTGAATTGTCAAAGAGTGTACTACTACATGGAAGCAACCAGGGCGCACGAGTAGAACGAATGTCTTACAAATAACATTAGTAGTGGAGAAAAAATAAATAAACGTACTAGTAAAACACAGTCATTCTACTAGTGCGCTGAATTGTTTTACACCCGGAATTCCAATGAAGTTGGGACGTTGTGTTAAACGTAAATAAAAAAAAGAATACAATGATTTGCAAATCATGTTCAACCTATATTTAACTGAATAAACCACAAAGACAAGATATGTAATGTTCAAACTGATCAACGAGATTGTTTTTAGCAAACAATCATGAACTTATAATTTGATGGCTGCAACAGGTCCCCAAGAATCTGGGACAGGGTCATGTTTAGCACGGTGTTACTTCACCTTCATTCAATGAATGTTTGGCCACGGAGGACACTAATTGTTGACGCTTTGCAGGTGGAATTCTTTCCCATTCTCGCTCCATGTACAGCTTCAGCCGTTCAACAGTCCGGGATCTCCGTTGTCGTATTTGACGCTTCATAATGCGCCACGCATTTTCAACGGGAGACAGGTCTGGACTGCAGGCAGGCCAGTCGAGTACCCGGACTCTTCTACGACGAAGCCGCGCTGTTGTCACACGTGCGGAATGTGCTTTGGCATTGTCTTGCTGAAATAAGCAGGGGCGTCCGTGAAAAAGACGTCGCTTGGATGGCAGCGTGTGTTTCTCCAAAACCTGCATGTAACTTTCAGCATCAATGGTGCGTTCACAGATGCGCAAGTTACCCATGCCATTGGCACTAACACAGCCCCATACCGTCACAGATGCTGGCTTTGGAACTTTGCGTCCACGACAGTCCGGATGGTTCTTTTCCTCTTTGGCCCGGAGGACACGACGTCCACCATTTCCAAAAACAATTTGAAATGCGGACTCGTCGGACCGCAGAACACTTTTCCACTTTGCGTCGGTCCATCTTAGATGAGCTCGGGCCCAGAGAAGCCGGCGGCGTTTCTGGGTGTTGTTGATTTAAAAAAAAAAAGCCCTAAAATTCTAAGTTAACGATTATTTGCTCAAAACAATAAAGTTGATCAGTTTGAATATTAAATTTCTTGTCTGTTTTTATTTATGTTTAACACAACGTCCCAACTTCATTGGAATTGGGGTTGTACTAGTGAGGACAAAGAGTGGACGAGCACATGAGCCTTAAGCTGGATATCAAGGATACTGAAACAGTTTGAGCATTTATTGGTTCTCCTTGATATCCATCCTAAAGTCCATGTAGTGGTATGATCTTAAGCTACCAGTGCGCTGAAATGTCTTACTTGTGAGGAGGAAGAGCGTACTAGTACATGGACCTTAAGCTTGATGTGCTTGGTATCAGAATCAGAATCATCTTTATTTGCCAAGTATGTCCAAAAAACACACAAGGATTCTGTCTCCGGTAGTTGGATCCGCTCTATACAGGTCGATGTACTAGTACGCCGTTTGTCCTCACTAGTAAGACAACTTTGGCAAACTAGTCTGAGAGATACTTGGGAGGCAAAACTGTGCACTTGTTGACATTTGCATTTCTACTAGTGGCTTTATAAAATTCTGATCGTTAATTCAGCGCACTAGTAGATCATCTGTGTCTTACTAGTAAGGTTTTTGTCACTACTAGTGCCAGTATTCGCCTACTAGTGTGACCTTACGACTGATATCTTTGACGAATTGCTCTAATGGCTTTCTGAAAAACGGGATATCCATATTAACGTCCATAGACTAGTACACGTTTTCCTCACTAGTAGGACAAGAACATGTCCTACTAGCTGAGGAAAAAAACTGCACACTAGTTGACAACTGTGTGCTACGAGTACTACTTAGTGATGTGAGAAAAGTCTGCTAGTTAACATCTAGCGCTTCACTAGTAGTACTAGTAGCGTGCAGATGTATTGCAGTGTGAAGGTTTGCTATTAACGATGCGAGAAATCCAGAGCATGCGCGCCTTCCCAAAGCCTGCGTGATAATGTCGTGAGTAACGGAGCGAAGGCCCAGCTTAAGGCACTTGAATCGGAGAAAAACAAACAAAGAAGAAAAACTAAATATTCATGCCAATGAGTACACTTGAAAGGAGTATTTGGGCAACACTGCAACAAAATGCGCCGCTAGATTCTTTTCGAAAATAAAGTCGGGATATTTGCCAGAAAAATGTTGCACGTTTCCGAGAATAAAGTCATGAGATGAATCTCAAAGATATAGGACTTTTAAAGACGGACTACAAGAAAAAGATCTTACATTTTAGATTTTAATCTTTTCCAGATTAAAATGCTATTTTACGAGAATAAAGTCACATTGAAAAAAACATTAAAAGCCTATATTTTCAAGATACACTAATAATTGTAGGATTATAAAAATGCATATTTTCAAAGGCAAGATTTTTTTTTCACATTTTAGATTAAAATTATTTATTTTCAAGAGAAAAAGTTGTATATATTTTTGAAGTAATAATTTAAAAAAAAAATAGTGTTAAATAATTCTCATGATCAAGCAGAAATCTGACCAGAATATAATCACATATTTTAGATCAAAAGAAGTATTTTTTTCCAGGATGATGTCATTCTAACAGAATAAAGTTGCATATTTTCAATCATAGTTATTTTTTATTTTTTTTAGAAGTTGTGTATTTTTAGACCAAGATATTTCAAGAAAATATTTTTTTTAGATAAAAAGGAGATATTTTTCAGAATAAAGTCAAGACATAAGAATAACAGTACAGTACACTATATCGTTTAGATTAATCTGTAAAAATAGGCAACTTCCTAATATTATTATTAGTAGTAGTAGTAGTAGTAGTAGTAATAATATGTTAAAAAGTAGACTAAGTAGATTAAAGTTGTATTATAATGAGAATAAAGTTGTCATACAGTCATATTGAGCAAATAAAGTAATATATTTTTTTAATCAACATATATTTTAAAAAATAAACTAGTATATTTAGAGATAAAAAGTTGTATATTTTCAAGATTTAAGTCACAATGTTACGTGAGCAAAGCCGTAATGTAATGAGAATAAAGTTGTATATTTTGGTGAATGAAGTTGTATATTTTTTAAAGATACAAACTTGTATAGCTTGGACCCCGCATATTCCCCTTTTTTGTTTTTTCTCCATTTTGTGTTTTTTGGGGGAACCTTTGCTAGTTTTTCATGGAAACTGCTTATTGACCGTATTTTCCCATTTATTTGCAATTGTTTTTCATTTTATTCACGCTTTTTTGGCAAAAAAAAAAAAAAAAGAAAATACATTTTCAGGGGGTGTTTTTTTTCATGACAATTATAATTTGCTCCAATTATTTGCATATTTTCATTCTTCACGGGGGATTGGAACTGCGCCCAGGGGTCCACCGTATGCTCGAGATTAGAGGCACAATTTGATGTGAAAAAAAGTTGCACATTTTTTAGACAATTTGAATATTTCCATATATCAAACATTTTTGTATTTTCAAGATTGAAGTCGTAATGTTGTAATATAATGAGAATAAAGTTGTTTATTTTCAAGGGAAAAGTCATTGTTGAAATGACTGTCATATTATCACAAGTATTTTTACGAGGGGAAGTGAAGGAATGATATCTTAACTTTATCTTGACAAAATATGACTTTTTCCTCCTGAAAATATACAACGAGATATAAGACTTTAATCTAGTCGGCTAGTTTTGTTTTCTTTTCAGTGCGGCCCTAATACTAATACTAGTTTTTAACTAAAAAAGCAAAAAGAGGGAAGAGCCTCTGAAAAGCTGGCTAGTTAGTTTAGCATTCCGCTAGTGCTCTGCTTAGACGATTTATTTAGCTAATGTGTACATCGATCGATGTACACATTTTTATCCGGATCAGGTGGGTTAGTTCCCTTCGTTTGTAACCTCTTAGCCACAACATGCTAATTGCATGACTGATGCAAATCTTATAGCTTGGCTTTTTCTTTGGCCTTTCCCCCCATTTGTTTTGTTGTTGTTGTGATGTCGCTATATATCAGTTGTGGAACCAGAAATTGACATGGTGGATATTTCCAAGCACATGCTAACGACAATCTTAGCATGTAGCCCAGAAGCATAATGGCTAATGACTATTTGACACTTTTAGTCTCCATTTTGTGTCTTCATGGGGTTTTACTTTATTTTAGTCTTATGAAACACTGGTGAACTTTTGCTTGTGTGGGGATAATTGGAGTTACAAGTCATGCTCACTCAAACACTCACTCACAAGTGCTAAAAACACAGTGAAAGCAAAACCTAATTATTGAAATCTAACTAGTGGAGCAGACCGGCAGCTCCCTGGAATCTAGATAACATTGGGTCGGGAACAAGAGGAAGTATTGTTGTTTGCCTTTAAATAAAAACAAACCATCTGATTAAAGAAAAATCCATAGCCAAAAAATAAATAAATCCCGTCTCCCTCGTGGTGGTTAAATTGCAAGCGGTCATCCTCTTGCTTGCCAGCACGCCAAAAACAAGAATCCGTCAGCCAAACAAACCATGTCAGCCATATCATTGGATAGGCCGCACAGTTTTACAAAAACCAAAAAGCTGCAAAAGGTTTGGCAATTTAGCATTGCCCATCTGTGGAGGAGAATTCCAATTGGGGCTCTTTTGGGACAGTTCCCTCTTTGGCGCTAATAAAATGCAAGGCCTGCTTGGAATTCTCCCAAAATGTCCGCTTTAGACTAAAATGGCCAAGTTCCTCTTCAATTTCGGGTGTGGCTCCTTGAGACTTTTCCGTGTGTCCTGTTATCAGCGACGCGACAAGTGGAATTTTCTAAAAAAAACATGAAATGAGCATTTCAAACACCTCGAAAATCCTCAATAACCAATAAATTCACACAAAACAAACTATTGATCGATGAATCACACGACCTATTCCACTGCTCCTCTCACCACTAATGTTTCTTTTGCGCGAGTTGAGTTTTTAGGGCAAGTGATGTCGTTTGAAACGTCACGGTAATTTCGATGCGTCGGCGTCTCGGAATGTCGGCCCGTGTGAGCGATCGGTGGATATTTTGAATTGTAACTTGTCGACTTATCAGAAGGGGTTACCCAAGTGGCAAACTAAATGAACCGGCGAGGAGATATGTTGAGAAATAATTGCATTTGATTGTTTTACTCTAATTTGAAGGTGTTTTCTGACCAACTTTTGTGTGGGTAATATCACACACACACAAAACATTTTCAAAGTTCTTGCTGCGTTTGACTCAGGTTGAAGTAGCCGTTCCAATCGGACCGTGCATTTTGGCAAAACTTGTCACGTTGCTACTGTTATGACAGACGTACATCCAATTTTGTGTCAAATGATGACAGCGGCGGATTTTGGTTCAACTTTCCAAATCCCCCAAATGACAACGCGTTTGTCAAAGTACACATCCGAGAATTCACCTAAGATGTCAGCTGCAGTTCAAAATATGACTTCCCATGCAACTTCAGACCTGGGTCCTTGAGACTTTTTCGTGTATCCCGTTATAGTTCATGTTGATGCGTGAAAAGGATGATTGTTTTATCTACTTCCCAGGGGGCACCAATGAAGACTTTTGAGGCGAATTGACGCCTCAAAAGGCCACCTCAAACAAAAATGGTTGACTTCCCGGTCCATTCCACGCATGTGTCCTTGAGACTTTTTTGTGCATCCTGTTATGATAGACACGTCCACCCAATGTTGTGTCGTTCTGTGAAACTGGTGTCGGGTTAAGTTTCCCCCCCCCCCCCCGCCCAAACTTGCCCTAAGGGAACTGATAATTCAATTTTCCCCAAAAGGCCACCTCAAACCAAAATGGCCGACTTCCAGTTCAGTCTCAGGCAGGAATCTTGGAGACTGCGCACGTTTATGATAGACATGTCCACCCAATTGTGTGTCGACTGGGAAAACTGGTTTTGGGGGGACTTTTTCTTGCATCCAGACACATCCACCCAATTTAGTGTGAATCAGTGAAACCGGCGTCAGTGAGTGATTTTCTTCCCGAAATAAC
Source organism: Phycodurus eques (assembly GCF_024500275.1). Lineage (NCBI taxonomy): Eukaryota > Metazoa > Chordata > Actinopteri > Syngnathiformes > Syngnathidae > Phycodurus > Phycodurus eques. Next base: position 22,485,715 of record NC_084539.1, on the reverse strand, counting down.
AAAAACTCACGATTCTCGCCATTTAGTCTGACCAATGTGTCTCATATAACCGCTTCTAATCTGTGCTCATTTTGGGGAATTCCTTCGTAGGAGTTTGTCAAAGGTGGCTCCTGCTTGGAAAACGACCAAAATGGCTGACTTCCTGTTGAATTTATGGCTTGGGTTCATGACTTTTTCCGGTGTCCTGTTATAATCGACACATCCATCTAATTTGGTGTCAATCAGTGAAACGTGCGTCAGGGACAGATTGTTTTCTTTACTTTGTTGGAATCCTTCACAGTGGTCGTTTTTTTTTTAAATCTGTACCATGCTCAGGATCACAGTACCAAATGACTAATTAACTGGGAACACTTTAATCCTGTCAATGTAAAAAAAAAAAAATCCAAAAAAAATCCATTCATGTTTTTTGGTCTCAGTTTCCTGTTTTAAGTCTTCTAGTCCCTTTGCAACCCGAGGTTGGAAAATGAACACTTTTAGATACGTTTTGTGTGAAATGGAACGAAGAATTATTTTCCTGTGCTCACACTTGAGAGGTTTGTTTTTTTGGGAGAAAACCAACCGTGGTATCATCGGAACCAGAGTCCACTTGAAAGTGGACTCTGGTTCTGTTTGGTTCAGTTAACTACACGGACTACATCATTTTTGGAACACGTAAAGAACAAGGACTATGGATCCGGTTGTTGCTTGTTTTTTTTTTTTTTTTTTTTATATAACCATGGTCTGGACCAGTGTACCAAACGTGTGAACACAGCATTGCATTAAATCCTGGATAAAAAAAAAAAATACCAAACTTTGAATTGAAATGTACTCTCGAGATGCAAAATCACGACACTTGGACATAAAACATCGCCTTGTTGTTACAACCATCGAGATTAATTTGTGAATATTGTTTATGAGTTACACCGATTTGAGATATTTATCCTTCTTGTTGCAATCTCATCATTGATAGGTCCAGCTCAAGCGACCTAAAATCCGATCCTGGCCTCCATGCTTTTGTAAAAATGACGTACAGTGCCCCTCGAGAGTAAAAGGACTTGGTCGTCCTGTTTCCGTTTCCAGGTTTCAGGTTCCAAAAAGTCTTTTTGGTCCAAGCCCAACCGGATGCATTCGGCCAACCAGCTCTGTCTGAGTCCTACCCCTCAAAGCGGCCAGTCTAAATTTTTCTTGCCCGAGCTCGGGCTACCCTGTCACGGGAAGCCGGTACCGTTGGTCCACATCAAAGCAGATCACCGATTTAGACATTTGGTGCCCGTATCACTCGATTTCTGCGATTTCCGACCCGGCCTGAGGAGCGGTCTTTCCTTCCGCCTCGGGTTCGTCCATGGCTTCTGCTTCCGCCAAGGCGCGGGCATGCGTGGGGTCTTCGCAGCTCATGGGCGACACCAGTTTCTGGCGTGAAAGCGGGACCCCGGCAGAAGAGCAGTACTGGACCGGGACTGGAGGGGCAAGATTCGGTAGCGACTGCGAAATGAAAATGGTCCCGGGGGGATCGATGCAGATGGTGGGAAGGGTGCAGTGTCGAGAGGGGTTGAGGCGGTGGGAGCGCGACCCCGCCGGGCGGTCGCAGCGCCGACCTTGCGGCAGACGCAGGCAGCAGTCTTTGCAGGACTGGTAGGATGGCTTGACTTTAAAAGGGTTGCCCGTGCTAGCGCTGTCCTGTAGGGATACAAAAAAAAAAAAAAAAAAAAAAAAAAAAAAAAGGGGGAAATAGTCAGTCCCTAACCCCATTATGTACTCATATTCAAAAGTTGAATACTTGAGGTTTCCAGCCATTTCAACCCAACCACATTTTTATTTCTTCATTTAGGACGAGAAATGTTGGATTTATATGAAATTTGAGCAAACTGAAAGAAATGTATGCTAAAATTGAGAACTTAAATAAATGACCCAGAGGCTGTCTTTGGAGTCACTCACTCGTCACCTACTTACTACACAGTCAAGCCCCACATTTTGCAGTCAATGATTTGCACATTTTCTCTATTCACTGTGTCGTGATTAGGGAGAAGGAAATGAGCCAACGATTCCCAACTCACGTCAAAGGCGGCCGGGCAGCTTCGCTTGGCGGCCAACCGGTTGCTGTTGTTGGTGTTCAAGTTGGCCAGGCCCAGGCGGCTCTCCTCCACGTGCTTCTTGCCCTCCAAGGCGGCCATCTCGGCCTCCTCCTTCTTGGCCTCCTCCTCGTCTTCCTCCTCCAGTGTGCTGAACTCTAACCTTAGTCTCATGTCCTCCAGGGGGTCGAGACGTCCGCACGTCTGTGCCCCCGTCCCCCCGCCGCCACCGCCGCCCGGCAAGGCCAGATGGGCCACGGGGAAGCCCTCGTCCTCCAGGAGGGCGTCTCGCTCCACGTCCTCGATCTCGATGAAGACCCTCTCCATGCCAAGCAGGGGAGGGCCTCGTACCGGCGTGGAGGGCTCGCTGTCCAGCGCAGAATCGGACAAACGTCGGAAGTAGTAGTTGTAGTTGAGAGAGTCCAGGGGCTCCATCTCCAGACCCCTGCAGGGGGACGCCCCGCAGAGCCCCCAGGCCTCCTCCTCGTCACCCTGCTGCCCAGCGACCTGGCCCGAGACCGGCACGTCGTCCGAGACTTCCTCGTCAATGCCGGGTCGCCAGAGTTTATTGTGACGCTGTTTGCTGTTTTAAAAAAAAAAGTGGAAATCGATCTATGCTGATCATCGATGATCAACTACAGCTACCGACAATCAGGATGAATTGAAACATTTCTCCTCCCTTCCGATCAAAGTTAGCAAAGGCGGGATTATGGGATGTCTGTCTCAGAAAGATGATATTCGCCTGTGGTGTTGGCTGCCTGGGAAAATGGTTGGCCAGACAATTGTAAAGCAGGGTACACACATACCGATAATAAAGATGAATTTGAGGATTTTTCCTTGATTCCCATTAAAGTCGGCAAAAGTCCGATTATCGGATATCTATAAAAGATTATCCTGATGGATTATGGTGTGTTCAGAGTGATTTTTTCCATCCAGGTCTGCTCGAAAAAACAGTCAGGACGACCATCGTAAAGCGGGGTACGCACATACCAATAATCAGGATGGTTTTGAGGATTTTTCCTCGCATCTAAATCAGTAGAGGCCCGATAATCTCAAAAGGATCATCTCTAAAGATGATCCTTTTGTGTGGGCTGTGTTAAGCCTGTGAGTATTGTTGTCTGCTCTGTTTGTATGTGTTGCTGCTCTTTGTGTGTGTTGCAGTAGCAGCTGTTAGAAGGTAAAGAATGACTGTAACAGCTATGCTAATTTCCTTTAGCCTTCTATGGCGTTTCCCAGTCTATGTTAGCATTGAGGTAGGTAGGACTTTCGTTCCGATGTTTCGCTTGAACGTTTATTCTATGGTCTCTCTTAACGGCAAATGTTCACCTATCGCGTGTCGGCCTGGAACGTATACCCCGCTAAAAACGGGTTGAGTGTAGCCCGGCTTCACCTGGCATCAAGGATGCCCTGGTATTCTGCCAGCTGCCTCATGAATCCGGCGTTGGGCTGAGCAACGCTGCGCTTGTGCTTGACAAAGGTTGAAAGCTTTCTCCAGGGACCATCCGTACTCCTTCATGGCGTACGCCATCACCGTCGAGGCCGAGCGGCTCACGCCCATCTTGCAGTGCACCAGGCACTTGGAGCTGTTCTTCCTGGACGGAAAATAACACACGGTCACTACGGTGCAAATTTGCATTGACAATCTAAATGCTTGGCTTTGTTCCATGAAATGCTATGAATTTATTCCCATCCATCCATCCATCGGGATGCGGGAGGAAACCGGAGAAAAGCCACGCAGGCACGGGGAGAACATGCAAACTCCACACGAGCGGGGCCGGGGATTGAACCCCGGTCCTCAGAACTGTAAGGCAGACGGCTCTAACCGGTCGTCCACCGTTGCCGCCGTTACCTTCACAATTATTAGCGCTGGACCATGTAAACTATATTAGCAACGAGCAGATTTCAAATTCATCCTCACAGGGCCAGAGCGCTGGCCCTCGATGATGTCAGCATTTTTCCATTCTCTGATTGGTTGGTCAGAGCTAAAATGTTCAACTAGCAAAACACGTCTGTAGCGATTTGTCAGCATCTCTGGTTAGCAGGTTGTATTCTATTGAAAATATTCCTGTTTTTGCTTCACAATACTGATTGTGAAGCGCCCCTGAGGATGCGCGTGGCACAGTTGCGTGCTATTATATTGCATTTTTGTATAATACCGATGGTTTTCAAACAAAACAACAAATATATATATATATATACACACACACACATTAGTAAAATAAATTACAAATATTTTTTAAAACGTATATACCTGTACAGTATGGCAAAAATATTTATGCATATACATTTAAATATATTGTCATAGAACAACAATGATGTACAATCTATTGTGTATTAGCCCTATTGTAAATACATTTTTTATTATGCATGAGTGTAGATGAATGCGCGTCACTCAAAAAAAGAGCATAATTATCTTTGCGAATTATCTAATTTTCTATTTAGTTTGCCTTTTTGAATTGACCGTTTCTACTTATATACGTTGATCTAGTGTACATTTTCATATGTCGCTACTGTATATTGTCATAGAACCCCAATAATTGAAGATACTATTGTGTCTCGTGAGCGCATCACCCGCTGAGTGCAAAACGTTCAATTGTCGTAAAGTTCCATTTCCCGCATGAAAAGCCCAGAACGGCGTCACCTGGCTTTGACAATAAAGTTGTAGGTGTCGTTCCAGTGGGCCAGCAGGTCGGTGGCGTCGTCGTCGTTAACGCGTACGTTGTGGTAGGAAAAGCTGCCCGGGAAGAAGTTGTCAATCTCTCTGGTCATGTTCAGAATGTAGCCCACGCTGGAAAATAACAAGACACGACCAAATGTGGTCCTTTTAGTCATAGGACACTGGACAGGAAGATAAATATTACGTACAGGGTTCCAAGCTATTGAAGTAGTCAGTGCCCTCGAGTGTGATACCGCTAAATAACAGTGTAACATCTTTCTGAAGGCAGTTAGTTACACTGGAATTTATTTCGGGCTATCAGAGTAATAAGGGCTGAATACGTTTGCACACCACAAAACATATTTGAAATCATTTTCTTTCCGCTTTGCGTTGGTCTCTCGCGTGAAGTCCCGATAAAGTAGATTTCGGTTCAACGAGACAAAATGTCGCTTTTGCAGGCCGCTGCGTATGAACGCAACGTTTAGCATACCGATATGAATCGTCTCACCCGCATTCACGAAGTTCGTCCAGGTTAGAGGCGTTCCATTCCGAGCCCTAACGACAAATATCGACATGTAAAGCCTTTGAGAGGATGCCCACGTAAACGACAGCAGAATGAGTGTCGAGTTGCTGCGGAGTTCGAGTAGGCGCCGGCTCACCAAGTAGACGTGGTCAAAGATGAGCGTGGCCTTGTCCATCTGGCCCAGGATGAGCAGCATCTCGTTGTCGATGAACTCCTTAAATTCTTTCAGGTCGCAGCTCATGTGTTGCTCCAGCTCGTTACGGATCTGACACGGCGAGCAAACAAGGAAAAATGCGTTTACGTTACGAAGCGTATGTGTGTTGTGAGGCACGCACCTCCTTGGAAGTGATGTTCTCCAAGTCTCGGAACGTCATGATGCCGCGCAGCTTGGCCTTTATCAGACTCTCCGTTCGCTCTCTTTCGCTCGGCCTGCGGGAGATGACGCGACATCAGTGACCGCCACGGGTGGGAGGAAGTCACGTAGCGTTCGCCTGATCGCACGAGGTGCCTGAGCCATTTTGGAACGTTTTCACAAAACGTGAATTTTAGCAAGCGCGTTTGTATTTTTGGTTGTTGATATTGTGACAGAGTTAAAAATGACTTCGGCAAGTATGCTATTAGCCAAGCGAGACGAGGCTTTGGACTCACTGGTCCCCGAACGTGGCAGGGGAGTCGGGCCGAGCGGTCTCCAGGTCTGTCATGGCGTTCCACTCGTCGACGCAGCTCTGCTCGGACGACACGCGGCCCTCGTAGAACGCCGTCCACCTGAGGGACGGGCCGCCGGGGAAGTAGCTGAAGCGGCGAGACACCTCGCACGCCTTGTGCACCGCCTGAAGGGCGCACCTGTGCAGTGACAACAATAACGTTAAGGTGGATGGATGGCTGGATAGATGGATGATGACGGGTTGATGGATAGATAGATAGATAGAGTGGCTATAAAAAGGTCTACACACCCCTGTTCAATTGTTCATTTCAAAACTTTTTCCACCATTAATGTGACTTGTACAACTCAATTGAAAACAAAAACAAAAAACAATGAAATGTTTTCGAGTTGGGAAGCAAAAATAAACAACTGTAATAACGTGCTTGCTACTAGAACAGCTGAACTTTATTTGGGGTTCATCTGAGGCAGTTTATATGGTGGTAGGTGTGTGCTGACTCCCATGTAACATGAGTTTGGCATGTGATTGGTTCATTCTGAACACAGCCACACCCACCAATATAAGAGGGTGTGCACACTTGTGCAACCACATTATAAGTTGTGTGTGTACGTTGTCACACACACCCCGCAACCCCACCCCACCCCACCCCATACTTCCTTGTCCAAAAATATATTTTTGGGAAATTCAATTTAATTGTACAGGTAATTGTTCACATTAATGGTGGAAAAAGTTTTGAAATGATTTATCTTGGTCACGTTTTCTTTTATATTACAAAAACCTGGCATTTGAACAGGGGTGTGTTGACTTTTTATATCCCCTGTAAATAGCTAGATAATCATATATAGTAATGATGAATTATTATACAATTATCAACCTGCCAGAGGAGTTGAATCAGTCCTACTTTGACCAAGTATCAGTACTTGTACTTACAGACTGCAAGTGAAGAGTGTGACTGAATACTTTTTCCACCTGTGCTGGGACTCATCCAAGCTTTCCCTGGAAAATGTATTAAAAAAAAAAAAAAAAAAAAAGCTGACGCCAAGCCAGCGAACTCACCACATGGCCTGCACTGACACAGGCTTGAAGACATGCGAGCGTCCCGCCGTCTTCACACTGAAGCCTCTGGAAGATGCAAAAAAAAAAAAAAAAAAAAACCAGAAACAAGAACAAGATGAAGGAGACGAAGGTGAAGAAGAGCGGCGCATGTGCGGGATGTACACACGGCAGTGGGGCGAAGTGGGGCGGAGGGTGGGGGGGGCCGGTTGGTGCAAAGCATTCAGGACCTGTGGAACATTCCTCCGCCTTGTTACACGCACACAATGTTAGCAGGTTAACGCACACAATGTGACCACGTCAACAGCAACTCTTCTCGCGCTACCACAACAAAACAAACCAAAAATGCTCGTCGTTTACCGCTGCGCCGCTGGGGGTCAATCAAGGTCACATTTCAATTCTGAATTCCAAATATGGAATGGAAAGTTTCATTGTCAAGACATTTACATTTCAACTAAGTGTTCAAATCAAACCATAATTATCCACATAAGTTAAGGATGATTATTAACTAAACAATATATATATAACGTAATATTGATTAATACAAGATATCATATATTACTGTATAAATAATACTGTATTAATATTAAAATAAATAATTCAATTAGCGTAATACAACAACTGAATATCTTTAAAATGTTTTTTTTTTTAAACTAATGTCATAATAGAAACAAATATTTGGAGTCATAAAAAAATAGATTTAATTTTAATTCATACACAAATGTTCATGTAAAGTATGAAAATCATTTCATAATAGGCGCAAATTATTATTTTACATCTACATTTTTCCTCATTTCTTCTTGTAACATCATTGCACAAATATGCACATACTGTGTATGAATTGTTATAATAGTAGTTTTGCTGCAAATAATTACAAGTACGTTTGGAAAATATTCCCATTCATTGATTTTTTTTGTATCTTGTTGCAAATCTTGTTTCAAATAATATGAGCAATCTGAAATTGCGTCACAATTCAACAACATAATGCAACTTACAGCTCACACTGGATCTGTATACTGTGCAGCTTTTATAAAACAACTTGTTAAGATCTCGAAGTCATGTTAAATTGACGGAAATTTCCACAACCGATCTGGAAATCCGCAACTTATCACACCACACAAAAAAAGTCTGAACTTTTCAGAAAGAGAGCACAATTGTCCCCCTGCCTTTTAAGTGGATGGGAAAAAAACAAAAACAAAAGGGTTCCTCGAACTCAACCGCTTTTGAATTGAAGCTGTTGACTGATATTTTGCGGTATTCATTTCAACGGAACCGTATTCTTCACAGCGCAAAGTCGGCACAGCATTTGATGTGAAGTACGCCGACTTCGCTCCTGAAACTTGTCCTCGTTTACCTCTCACGAGTGCATCAGTACCAGGCGTCAAATCCTGAGTTACGGCCAATTTCAGAATGTCATTTAAGTGGTAAGTGGTCATTTAAGTGATCGCCAGTGCGACCCCCAGTGGACAAAACTGCCAACAACAGTTACTTTGAATTATGAATGTGTTCTATCCCTATGGGCTGGATAGGGCCTCGGCCCGTACGTTTGACACCCCTGCCTTACCTAATACCGTACGTTCCGTGTGGGAATAATATTGCCCGTGCGTTTGGCTACTATTATCCTTTTTTGGCTGGTTTCGAACAGACATCATGGAAAATGCGTGGCAAGCTTTGGCGCACCTCGAGTTGGACACGTGCGCCACCGGATGCGAGTAGAAAGCCCGTCTTACCCGTCGCCGTCCAAGCGTATGTTGGTGTCGCTCCACAGCGGCAGCACCATCCCGATGGAGCAGCTTTTTCTAGCGGGGCACAGCCATTGATGGAAACACAGTCAGAATCATCTCAAGACGCAACGACATATTCCCCCCCCCCCCCCCCAATGATCAACCTGTCTTTGTCGGCGAAGTCCATGCCGAGCACGACGCTCTCCTCCGTGTCCCGATGGCCGCCGGTGTACACCACCAGCATGTATCGCACGCGCTCCGACCGGCCGCTCTCCAGTCGCACCGCCTGACAAAGGCCACAGCGTCTTTCGTACGGATATGCCACCCGATAACCCGCAAAATGTATTGCACATGTAGGCGGTGTTTATTTCATAATTGATACAAATAAAAACATATATTGGAAAAATATATACAAAAATACATAAAACAAACATTTTATATCTTATATATACACACACATGTATATAAAATGGCATATATTGTATATAAAAAAAGTGGCGTGAAAAGGTATAGGGCCACTTCTCAATTTTTATATATATATATATATATATATATAATATTTTGCAGTTTCCCCACTTTAATATTTCAGATCATCAAACAAATGTAAATATAAGACAAATATAACCCATGTGAGCTTAAAATGCTGTTTTTAAATGTTTTTAAACCTGGCACTGTGAGAACAAAATAATGACCCCCCCCCCGTTAAATCATGAATTAATTGTGGCTAATCACAATTTTTGATGGCTTTTCACTGATCATCCCCAAGCCTGATTACCTCCAGGCCTGCTCAATCAAGAAATCACTGAAAGAGAAATCAAGTTGGCTAAAAAGCTCTAAAAAAGCTGCAACAAAACGACACGATCCAAAGAAATTCCAGGACAGTCGAGAAATAAAGTCATTGACATCTGTCGGTCTGGAAAGGGTTAAAAAAAAAAAAAAAAAAAAAAAAGCCATTTCTAAAGCTTTAGGATTCCAGCGAACCATAGGGAGCGCCATTAACCTCAAATGGAGAAATTGTGCAACAGCGGCGAACCTTCCCAGGAGTCGCCGGCCTACAAAGATTATCCCGAGAGAACAGCAATGACTCATCCAGGAGGCCACAAAGGAACGCAGGACAACTTCTGAAGAACTGCAGGCCTTCCTTGCCTCAGTTAAGGTCAGAGTTCATGACAACAATAAGGAAGAGACTGGGCAAAAATGGCATCCATGGCAGAGTTCCAAGGCCAAAAGCACTGCTGATCAAAAAATAACAAAGGCTCGTCTTACTTTTGCAAAAAGACACCTGAATGATTCCCAAGACTTTGGGAGAATATTATATGGACTGACAGGACTTTTTGGAAGGTGTGCGTCTCGTTACATATGGCGTAAATGTAGCACAGCGTTTCAGAAAAAGAACATCATACCAACAATCAAACACGGCGGTGGTAGTGCGATGGTCTTGGGCTGCTTTGCTCCTTCAGGACCTGGACAACTTGCTGTGAGTGATGGAATCATGAATTCTGCTCTTTAACAGAAAATCCCAAAGGAGAATGTTCAGCCATCAGTTTGTGACCTCAAGCTGAGCCGCACTTGGGTTCTGCAGCAGGATAACGATCCAAAACACACCAGCAAGTCAACTTCTTGAATGCCTTAAAAAAAAAAAAAAAAAAAAAATGAAGGTTTTGGAGCAGCCTAGTCAAAGACTTGAATCTGATTGAAATGCAGTGGCATGACCTTCAAAAGGCCGGTCATACTTGAAAACCTTCCATTTGTGTGCAGGGAAGAGCGGGCCAAAATATCTTGACAGAGATGCGAACGACTCATCGCTAGTTCTAGAAAACGCTTGATTTCAGTGGTTGCTGCGGAGGATGGCCCAACCAGTTCTTAGGTTTAGTGGGCCATTACTTTTTCCACACAGGGCCAGCTAACTTTGAATACTCCCCCCCTTAATAAATGAAATCACCGTTTAAAAACAGCATTTTAAGTTCACTTGGGTTATATTTGTCTGATATTTACATTTGTTTGATGAGCTTAAATATTTAAGTGGGGAAACTATGCAACAATTAATAACAATAACAATTCATTTGCTTCACTACCATTACCATAAACACATTCCCCCCCCCCAAAAAAAGCTGGATGGAAAATGTGTCCTTTATCAAGATAATGGTTTGTAACAGATGAGCCTGATAAAAAAATATGACCAATAATAAAAATGTACCAGCTTAATGCGATCTTCCGAGCGGAGGCTCTTAAACATGACCTGCAGGTGTTGAGGCAAGTCGCCTGGAAACAAACACAAAACGCAGACTTCATTTCCCTTTTTCTTTTTGCCGTTTGCCGGTAGGTTGGTTGTCGTACCCGCGTGTGTGCGGCGGGCGGGGGTCTCGGGGTCCTCGGTGCTGCCGCCCTGCTGGAGGAAGAGGGCGGCCCCCTTGACCATGAAGAAGCTCTCCTTGAGGCTGACAACAACAACAAAGAAGAAAACACTTTGAGTGTCGTCATCATCGGGTTGCTGCAGAGGTCATGGAAGAGTCACAGAAAGGTATACAAGTGGACTTTTAGTCGCCTCCCTTCGCAAAAACAAAACAAACATCCATTTTCCATAGCGTTCGTCCTCATTGGGCTTGCATTTGAGCTGGCGTCTATGCTGGCTGGCTGGCTGACCTTTGGCGAGAGAGGTGGGACACAGCACGGATCGGTCGCCAGCGTTGTGCGTAACCCGCTTCTCTCGCCCAAAATCATCTCGGATTGATTGAAGACTAAATTGCTCGGAGGTGGGAACGGGAGTCGGAATTCTTGTTCGTCTGCGCGTACCCGCCGTGACTGGCCGGCAACCAGTCCACGGTGTGCCCCGCTTCTCTCGCCGACGGTCATTTTAGGTTCACTGAGGACTGTAAATTGCCCACAGGTGCGAATGTGAGTGTCTGGTTGTCTATATGGGCCCCGACTGACTACATTTATTATTATTATTATTATTATTATTCACCTTTTTTTCCCCCTCAATGTGACCTGTGTTTTAAGCAGAATTTTTCTTTTTGGCGAAACTCACCCTTGGTTATTTTTGCGGTCATCGTCACTTCCAAAATTCTGCAAGACAAAAATAAGGATTAAAAGCAGAACAAACGCGTGCGTCTGTTTGAGTTTGAATCATGACGGGGGCGCCCAAAGATTCTTCGAAAGCACTCCATGTGAGTGGTGGTTTGTATTTGTTATGCAGTATAAGACAAACGATACCAATAACATATATTAACCAACTACAATATGCAGTTATTACACATGCTATAGTATCAAACACATCGGATTTAACGCTATACTACCAACAAAATTTATTTAAAAAGCTGCACGTTCAATGTCAATCAATCAAAAATGTCACTAACATCGCGGTACGACAACGCGTCCTCGTTCGCTTCTGTCAAACGAAACGTCTCCACTGTGATTGGCCAAATGTTGAAGCGGGTACAAATTTGCCAAGCTCCTCAGCTGTAAAAGGTGACGAGTTGGCGCGCTTGGTTATGCTCCACATGGTAGAAATGTTAACTGATCCACCAAATTATTTAGAGGCGGGGGTTAAGAATATATGAAGGGGCTTCAGCCCCCCTAAAAGGGGCCTCTAACGACGCCACTGACAGGCTCTGTAGAAAATAACGCCCCGAATAATTAATTGGGGAAGTGATGAAAAGATGTGTCCGAAGACTGCCAAATGAGTCAAACGGAATGTTTCACTCTGTGGTGCTTTCAAAGCAAGTCGGCACAGAGCACAGGGGAGGCCTTTGTGGCGCTACGCCGCCCCCTGCCGGTCGGAGGCGTTAACAAACCATCCACCCTTAAGTGGACAATTGGTGATGTGTTCATCGTGAGGAGGGGTTCCTCTATATTTGCACCCTCGAAATCAGACCAAATATTAGGACCAGCTCTCACCCAATCAAAACGGAGCCTCGTTCTTTATACAGGCAGGTGTACCTAATAATGTGACCAAAAATGAGGACTTCGTTACTGTGGCGGCTAAAGCTAAAGGCTACTTTAGCCACCCACACCCAGCGCGTATGATCACAGTACCCGGCTCGTCAGTTCCACGCACGTCCACGTACCTCTCCCACGCTGCTGGCCGACGGGGCTGCACTGGGGCTGGGGGAGCGCTGCAGAGTCACCAGGGCCATGGCCGGAGGAAGAGGAGGATGCGGAGGCGGAGGATGGGGGGGGGGAGAGATGGGGGAAGATGCGCAGAGTTCGCCTCCGCTGTCACCGGGGAGAAAACGGCCAGTCAGGCCGGGCGACGCGGCTCCTCGTGCGGGTGCTGGTCCACAGCCGCTGCCCCCGCGGCCGGGATGAGGAGCGTCATGCTGCCGCTGCTCGTGTCATCCGTGCGTGGATAGAGACGAACAGAACGGCGCGTGTGCGTGCGTGCGCGCGCGCGCGTGCGCGAGCATGACATGCAGCTTTGTGCGGGCCGCCTCTGATTGGCTGGCCTAATTTGCGTGTGCGCTGTCATTGGGCCAATGTTGTCAAGGTGACTGGACAGACTCAGACCAGATTACCCCAAAAAAACAACTTTAAAATAAAATGAAATCAAATAACTGACGATGATTTTAGCCCCAAGCTAGAAATAATCTTTTTTTTTTTTTTTTTTAAATTCATTTTTAAAATGACATGAGATTAATTACTAAATTGCCCTTAGGTGCGAATGGTTGTTTCTATGTGGCAACCAGTTCAGGGTGTACCCCGCCTCTCGCCCGAAGTTAGCCGGGAAAGGCTCCAGCACGCCCGCGACCCGCCTGAGGATAAACCGCGACGGAAAACCGATGGACAATTACAATAATACTAATTTATTACAAGACCACCAATGAAATGTACATTAACACATCATGATGAAGTTATTTACGTTAGTTTATACTTACAAAGCGAATTGAATTATTATCATTCTTTTTCAAGTTATCACATTAAATTTCAACTTTGAAACTTAAAAAAATAAAATAAACAAAAGGCCAAATACAAAAATTGGTCAATGTACGGTAAATTGTCAAGATAACGATGACATTTTAGCGCCACGCATTCTCAAATTCGTGCCAGTTGTGAATTTGTGCGCTCAGAAATAGCGGGGGGATTTTTGTAAACAGTAAAGTCGCAGTCCGAAACAAATGGTGTTAATGGGATTTAATTAACAAAAGAGATAAACATCTATGTAACCAGTCCAAGAGAATGTAATCAACCAACGAAACGTCTTCCACCTTAATGGCGTGCTTGTCTCGACTCCTCTTCTTTGCCAAGTCGTTTCAGTCTCGTTGGACATTTAGGGGGCCCTTTTGGCGGACCCGAGCGCGGGGGTCCGCTCGGACTCCCGGAGGGCCCTCCCCGACGTCTCGACGGGCAGCAGCAGGCACATGAGGCCGGCCAGGAGAGAGCAGAGGCAATACAGGGTCAGCGTCAAGGACACGGAATGTCTGAGCAGCACCTTGGGTCCAAACATTTCAAAGGTGAACACCAAAGCGCCATTCTGGGCAACTTTATATTTTGCACTTCTATTGGGGTTAAAGGTCCCAAAATTACAGTACAGTCAGTGGCTTGACGTACATGTTTAATTGGTTCTGTGATCGCGTTCGTAACTCAAATCACTTTCCCCATTGAAATGAATGGAATACCATTCATCTGTTCCACCAAAAGCATCTTTTTGTAATGTGTTGTTTAATAGCGTCAATAGCACTGTCTAATTATTATCGTATATCGTACAATCATATTGTATGGTACAGTTTTTGCTTCAATTAAATGGACATTGTGCTGCTCCTTCTGTGTGCGCGCTTTGGCAGTATAATACAGAAATACGAAGATACACTGTGAGTCACAACAATATTAATCGTTTGTCGCAGAGGCTAAAGAATATATGCCCGTGAGTATTGTATTACCTGTTTACATGCGGTGCTACCGCTTGCGTGCACAATTACCGCAACATCAATGCTAAGTGTGTTAGCCTGTCTATGGCGCTTTGCATCGTGTGTTAGCATAAGGCTAGCAGACTTTGAGGCAAAGTTATGTGGTTGTTTTGAACACACAGAAGTGTGATTCTCTTTGAGTTGAATGTTTAGCTGAACGGTAAACGTCAGCTGGGAGTGGCAACCAACAGCTGGAAGCTGCCACCAGGCGGCGCAATATCTCAATTTTGCACACAAGTCAAAGCAAAAGTAAAAAGAAAACAAACAAAAAAATCAGCCAAACGAAAAACTCAGAAGTTGGGTCCCTCGTATCAAGGCACCACTTGAGTGTTCTCGTATTTTGACGGACAGAGGTTTACCTGTGCCACGAAGGGCGTGATGAGGGCGCCCACCTTGGACACGGCGCTGCAGGTGCCAACGGCCAACGATCTGATCTCGGTCGGGAAGACCTAACCGAGCGGAGCGGACAGTTAGACTCGACGACTTGAAATATTTTTCGAGGTAAAACCGCTAGCATACTGCATACTTCTGGCGTGTACACATAAACGACTTGGAATCCGCCCGAGATGAAGGCTCTGCCGATGAAGATGAAAACTGTGAGAGTCATCCTAGAAGAGGAAACGCACGCAGGCACAAACTTAAAAGGAGACATTTGATGTCGTTCCCAGGTATCTTAACAAGCAAACTCCGGCCACATACGGTCAAGGGGGTCTTCTTCAATTTGGCCCGCCGAGCATTTACGTGATCGAGAGTGACTCGAGACAGAAAATTGTTGCATTTAGCTATTCCCCCCCCCCTCATAAAATGTACAGCATCTCTCACACACGCGCGTTACCTCCCGATACAGGCGTACAAGGGCAGAATGCTCAAGGTGAAGATGAAGAGGGGCAAGGCCATGCTTTTCTTCCTGCCCAGACAGTCCACCGTCCCCAGAACAACAACCAGGCCTGACGCACAAACACATCGTCAACCAACAACATCGCACGTCACGATAATTCCTCTTTCTTCTTACGTTAGCCTTGGGGATACATGGTATAAAATATGCTTACTTAGCATTACAGCAAACATTTAGACGAGCTGACGATCTGCATTAGTGCGCACGAGCCACATTGACGCAGCGGGTTAGCGTACTTCCTCCCACAATAGAAGCTGGGCTCATTCGCTCGCTTAAAACCCAAAGTTTGGCTCAAAAGCTTAAAACACTACAAGTGCGCATGCACCAAAGACTCTCCATAACCCTCCACTAACAACCCAGGCTAAACTTAGCTCCTCCGCGACATACACAGCTGGTCTCAGTCGAGATACTTCAACATACGTACTTGACATTTCCTTATTTCTTTAAAAGGTTTATAACTACTGGAGCTACTTTCCTTAGCCCATCTATGGCGTTTCCCATGATGTGTTAGCATAAAGCGAGAAGACGTTTGTAAGAGAAGGTCATGTGGTTTGGTTAACACGGAAGAGTTCACCTGGAAACTCATGCAAAGGTCGTCCATAACAAGTCTCTGTAGTCCTCTGATGTCAAAAATGTGCATTCCAGACGACAACTCGGTTCCGTTTTGGCCCCCTGGGTGGCTGTAGTTCATGTTGAGGTTTTGGCGGTTATGCGCGACGGAGAAAGGTGACGGAACCAAACGCAAACGGCGCGACTCACCCCCACACGAATCTCCAGATTGGAACATCTCCGTCGTCAGCAGGATGATTCCGTAATAGGTAAAAGCGAAGGAAAACCTTGGAATGGAAAAAAGGTATGCCGTACACAGAATGCCAAACAAGTCCTGAGCTACGCGTAAAAATACGTGGAGAAGTAAGAAATGTTTGTCAAGCTGACCATATGAACCAGAGGAGAAGCGTCGTTTTGTAATACTGTCGCGTAAAAAGGTCTCGGAGACGCCCACGGTCGTTCCGCTGCATCCAAGTGAGACACAAAGACGACGGTCAAATGACATCTTTATGGTGGAAAGACGGATCCCCTCACCTGTATGTCGCAGACCATCCTTCCCCGAGGTAAGGCCTTGCCGTTGTCTCTGGCGATCCTCTCCAACGTCGCCATGACTTTGCCTCGGTCTCCGTTCAGGAGGTCGAAGCGAGGGCTCTCGGGCAGCCACTGCGTGCGCGCCGCAAACGAACAAACAAACAAAAGCTGATTTGAAGTGGAACGAGACTCAAGTTTCTCAGGAACGGTATTTGCGCCCCCACTACGCGCCGGGTTCAATCAAACCGCGGTTCTGCTAGTTATCGCAGCATACGCGGCGAGTCCGCTAACTGTTTTGGGGATTTGGTCACGTGACGTTTGCAACGCAAGCGCGAGGGCACTCGCGACGTTAATTTCAGTCGATATTGGCGGCCCCGCCTGAGATCGGATTAAAATGAATTCATCCGTTTAATTCTCATTTTTTTCATCAAAATGTCTCATGAAATGGACTTCTTGTTTTTCAGCCGTTCACGCGCGTACGTAGCGAGAGACCGGAAGGGTCACAGAAAGGCAGAGCAGCGCGGCCGATTCTGCGGCTCGTTTCAAGGAACCGCCGACGTCCTTACCAGGCAAAAGCACAGAAAGATGGCCAACGGCGTGGAGGACAGGGCCCAGCAGCCAGCGCCAGCCCAGGGTGGGCATGACCCACAAGGCCAGGAGGACCTCGAACACGGCGCCCAGAGCCCAGAAAGCCTGAAACGTACCGAACAGAAAGCGCCTCAAGACGTCCCTACGTGATCGGGCCACGCTGGAGCTTCATTCAAGAGGCTAAATGGTCCGTAGGTGCAAGCGCTACAGGAAACGAATGGACGGACTTCAAGCGTTGCCCGCACACGCGCGAGAAAGCTTTTATGGCGGTTCATTTGCACTGTGCGCCATTGGCAAAATGTGAGAAAACTTTGCGTTTGCATTGTGCGGTGAAAGTGATGCACGTGTACCGACTGCTATCAGGATGACGGCTAAGCCCCTCCTCTTGCACGGAAGCAATTCCGAGTACAGCGTCACCCTGCGGATGAAGACAATGACACATTGGCTCGTCCAGTGCAGCCGGCACTGTGCAGACGTACTCTAGGGTATCGGTGCAAAACAATGGGAACGTGTTTTAGATGACCACCGCCCCCCCCCAAAAAAAAAATAAAAAAAATAATAATAATCAATATAATTGATTCATTAGCAGGCCTAAAGTACAAAAGTGACATCAACAAATAACAAAATGTCACAATTGAGGCGATACGATTCAGCTGCGATGCCGAAGCTCACCAGGCCTCAAAACAACAAAATCGACTTTAACTGATGAAATCAATCCAGCCCTAAATGGAAAAGGTAAACAAACAAACAAAATAATAATACAATCAAATTATAATTATAATCATAAGCGCGCTCACGATTGATGGGCTCCTCCGATGCCAAAGCCCACCAGGCCTCGCAGCACCAAAATCCAACAAAAGTCCGGCGCCAGCGCGCTCAACACGCTGTAGTAAAACGTCCAACACATACAAACGGTCAGCCCCTGCGTTCGCGTTCACAAAAAAAGGAAAGACGGGTGAACGGCGTCACACAATCACCGCGCGGGATCGTCCAAGCAAACCGGCGACCTCGGCCGACCTTTTTCCTGCCGTACTTGTCAGACAAGTTTCCCCATAACGACGAGCTGAAGCACATTCCGGCAAACACCACCTGAGGGGGAAAAAGAAAACAAGTAAGACCGACGGGGTTTACAGCCCAAGTGCACCATTTCCATTTGTACGTGTGTGACGTGTTCCGTAAGCGCAACCGCCACATTGCAATTACTTTGCCTGTTTAGTGACGGACGCTTATTCGCATCACATTTCGCTTTCCGCGCACCTCTAACGTAGCACGTGCACATATTGTTAGTTCCTCCATATTTGACGGCAACATGACTGATTCTCCAAGTGTGGTATGTGGGCTCCCCCTTGTGGTACGCTACAGCATCACTGAATTTAATAGAAATAAAAATGTACATTTAATACACGATTTCAGACTTTTTTTTTTTTTTTTTTTTTCCCCCCCCACAAGTACCACAAATTTTTTTATTTTAATTTCTATTATACTTTTTAAGTACATCAGTTTTAATTTTTTTTTTTTTTATTAAGTACACTCGAACCAACGATCCTTGGCCCTCATAAAGTTTGAAAGTGATAAAAGTAAAAGTTAACTTTATTGATAAGAATAATTAAATGGTATTTCAACTTCATGTAGTTAAAACACTTAAAGTCTGTGTTTTATGGAAGATGTATTTTTTTGAGTGCACAGTTCACTTTTATTTAAAATTGAAGTACAATACGTTTACCCGTTTGTTTGTATTTGATTTAAATTACTATATAAATGAAATTCTTTTTTTCAATTTTATGTACACCAATTGTATTTTCGGAGTGATTAAACTACATCATGCAACAGCGGCTTAGGATAATGTTCAACGTACGTCTTCGGATTCAAATTCCCGCAAGGGCCACGCGGCTATCGTTATTTTTAGTCTTCGACCGATTATCCCGTCGTTTAATCGAGTAACTAGTCGTGTACCCACTTCATTGCAAATAATGCGTCGGAAGTTCTATTTCCCGCTGAGGGGACCCAAAAGAACACGAAAGAAAAATAATATGTTACGATTATTTTCTCTTCCGGAATTATAGGCGCCGTTACCGACGTGATGAGAGCGACTTTGTAGCCCGGCAAGCTCCACTCGCAGTGCAGCTGCGGGCCCAAGATGCCGAGGATCATCATCTCCATGGCGTCGGCCACCTGAAACGTTACATTCATCGCGGTCAATTCTCCAAATGGTCCTCTCGCCAAAAGTCAGCCGGCGGAGACGCCACCCGGATGACGATTGAAGACGAGCGCTGTGGAAAACGGATTCAAAAACTAAACAAAATCCTCGTTACCCAGGAGAACCCGGTGAGAAATAACAATTTCCACTGGAAGCTTCCGAAGCCGAGGGCGTCCAGCGCCTCGTCCAGACTGAAGGAGGTTTCTGCAAGGGACGCCACGCCGTCAAACACGACATTCGGTCCTGGCGCGTCGTCTGACCAATCCGTCGCCGATAGCGGACGAACAAACCTCGAGTCGAATCCGCCGCCGGCGAGCGGGGAGACTTGAGGCGTCCGACGGTCACGGAGCAGTTTTCCTCCATCGAACGCGAGGAGTCCGCATTGGGAGCCGCGGGGTTCCCCTCCGGACTAAACGTCACAAACAAGAATCAGTAGTAGGACGCACTTTGTTCACCGGACAAATCTCGACTGCCAACGCACACAAACATGAAAAGACACACACACACAGAGAGAGAGACGGAAACACGCAGACACCCACATGTTGACAAACACACAGTCAGCACACAAACATGGAAACACGCACATATAGATGTGGATAGAAACGGACACACACAAAGTTAAACACACACTCGGACATAGAGAAACATGAAAACACACACACACACACACACACACACATACATATAGATGTGGATAGAAACGGACACACACAAAGTTAAACACACACTCGGACATCGAGAAACATGAAAACACACACACACACACACATATATAGATGTGGATAGAAACGGACACACACAAAGTTAAACACACACTCGGACATCGAGAAACATGAAAACACACACACACACATATAGATGTGGATAGAAACGGACACACACAAAGTTAAACACACACACACGCACACACACAGAGAGAGACGGAAACACGCAGACACCCACATGTTGACAAACACACTTTGGCACACAGTCAGCACACAAACATGGAAACACGCACATATAGATGTGGATAGAAACGGACACACACAAAGTTAAACACACACTCGGACATCGAGAAACATGAAAACACACACACACACACATATAGATGTGGATAGAAACGGACACACACAAAGTTAAATACACACTCGGACATCGAGAAACATGAAAACACACACACACACACACACACACATATAGATGTGGATAGAAACGGACACACACAAAGTTAAACACACACACACACACACACACACAGAGAGAGACGGAAACACGCAGACACCCACTTGTTGACAAACACACTTTGGCACACAGTCAGCACACAAACATGGAAACACGCACACATAGATGTGGCTAGAAACGGACACACGGACACACACACACACACACACACACACACGCGCGCGCGCGCGCGCGCACACACACACACGTATAAAGGCGGAAACGAACGCGCGTCACATGACCCACAAAGACGCGGAAAAGTTGTTTGTACTTGTGCTCGGGATTTCTCCAGCGCTTGTAAGTGACGGACGTCGCCGAGCTCCACTCGTCCATCTCGTCGTCGTCGCACAATCGCGGTCTTCGGCCCACACGCGCGGAACCCGAAAATCGGGGCGGGGTCTCACGCACCCGGAAGCGCGGCGCCAGCCGGTATTTCGTGGCAATGCTCTTTCAGTCACGTGACCGCCGTGCCATCCCGAAACGCCGAATGGCAAACGGCATCCGTGACCGGGTGACCTCCGAGTCACGTGCCGCGCCGACGCCCCGAAGCGCGCGATTGCGTCACAGGTTCAGTCGAGTGGGCGATGAGATGATTGACAGGTCGCTCTGCCTCCTTTTTTCCTTACTATTATCATGATTATTTTCTTTGACTTTATCGAAAGGGGGGTCGCTGCTGCTGCTGCTGGTCTGAAAGAGAAAAAGAAACACGGAAATCGCAAAGCAGACGCTTTTTTTTCAAATGGGACACCCAAGCAAAAAAGAAGCCAAATACAAATAAACCCACAAGCCCGAGTAACAGCAAACCAAAAGTTCACAACAAAGGTTGGAGTTGGCGCCTCCACCTCACCGACGGAACGCCGAGTAACCGAAAATAAGCAAGAAGAAAAAGCAAAACTACAAGTTGTGCTTGTGGCGGACAAAGGAACAACGTCGAGGCAAGCTAGCAGGGCGCTAGTATCCGTTTGTCGGGCTAAATAGGCCGAGAAAGTTTGATCGTGGTGGTGGTGATCCATCCATCCATCCATCCATTCTCTGAGCCGCTTCTCCTCACGCGGGTCGCGGGCGTGCCGGAGCCCATCCCAGCTGGCATCGGGCAGGAGGCGGGGTACACCCTCAACTGGTCGCCAGCCCATCGCAGGGCACATACAAACTAACAACCATCCGCGCTCACATTCACACCTACGGGCAATTTAGAGTCGTCAATTAACTTAGCATGCATGTTTTGGGGATGTGGGAGGAGAGCGGAGTGCCCGGAGAAAAGCCACGCGGGCGCGGGGAGAACGCGCAAAGTCCACACAGGCGGGGCCGGGGATCGAACCCGGGTCCTCGGAACTGTGAGGCGGGCGCTCTAACCAGTCGGTCACCGTGCCGCCGGTGGTGGTTATATCACATCTAAATAAGAGAGCAAAAAGTCTTCGGTGTCGTTATTTGTGTCGATCGCGCGGGCCAAATTCTGGCGGAAAATCGAAATTGTCGTCAGGAAAGCAGCCGGAAGTGACTGCAGTGGGCTTTGGGGTGTCAAGCGCGCCTTTACAGGCGAACTTCATTTGACCTTTCGGGAACGTTTGAATGCATGCAAAGGTGAAGTTTCGCCCCAAAGCCCAATACCCTTCCGCTCTTTTGTGTGCGGTGTACTGAATGTGTCTCGTTGGCAAACGGGGCGTTAAAGTCACGACGGCCGCGGTCGCGCAACGTTCAGGACGGCGTGATCAGCAAAAACAAAAAAAAAAAAAAAAAAAAGGCCCGACGAGCTGAGTCGCACAGCCGGCCGCGACTATTTACGGCTGTGTTACGGGCGTGATGTTTGAAATGAAGAAACTGTTGGGACGCTCATAAATCCAGCTGGATTATACGGCGTATTTATACAGCCGCCTTCGTCTCGTTTGGACTCGCCGAAGAGCAGACGAAGCCGAAGCGGAGCGTCTCGGATTCGCTGCGGCACGGACGCGGAGGTAAGACGAATCTGGGAATGACCGCCGTTTTGCGTGTTAAGCTCCAATGTTCACGTTGCTCGCCAGCGGGTGTTCGCTATGAACTGCTGCTCCTCACTTTCTTGAAGTCATTGCATCCAATTGAAACGCGATCAATGCCCATAATTGAAATGTTTACCGATTATTTATCGCGCGCCATGGCTCGCGCGACGTCAACGACAATCCTTCCAACGAGCTCTTTTTATGTGTTCGGCGCATCGGCGGGCGCTAACCTTAGAGGTCTTCGTTGACGCCCCCACGGGAAACTCGAAATATTAAGGAGAGGCCAAAGTCGTCGTCGTTGTGGAGAGGATGCGGCCGCTGCCGTAAAAAAAAAAAAAAGTCGCTTTTCACTTGGCGGAGGTCCAAACCATTTGAAGTGCGTGTGGCAAATGCGAGAAAGTTAGACCGATGGACGGACAGCTACGAGTCTGCATAAAAACAAAAAGCGAGGCCACGTCTGCTGTTTGTTTTCTTAGCACCCAAAAAGGTTGCGTTCCGAGTGCGGCTTTGTGAATTGATCACCTTTAAGGAAAGATTGGGAAAAAAGAAAAATCAGCCCCCGACAGCAGTTTCACCGATCGAGTCGGAATTGGGCGGACATGTCCATCATGACAGGACGCGCAAAAAAGTCTCAAGGACTAATGTCTGAAATTGAACAGGAGGGCGGCCATTTTCCCAAACGAGCCCTCGTCGGTAATGAGTGATGCTAATTGCAAATCTCTTTTTTTACCTTTGCCATCAGATGTGGGTCAAGAACAATTTAGGTGTGTTTTAATGAGTTTAAAGCACGGGGCGGTTGTAAAACTAAGTAGAAAGATTCTTTTTTTTTTTTTTAATATGGTCTCTGTTTTATGGGTTTTCACCGATTGCGGGTGGGTCCGAAACGTAACCCCGCGATACACAGGATTTGACTTTACAATAGAATGTTTTTACGCTTCTCTATTTTCATAACCTCATGGGTCTCAAGTGCAGTTCGTAATCAGTTTGAAAAGCACCCATCTAATCAAAGATCAGTAATCAAATACCTGTGTTTTAATTGTAGGCCAGGATAGGGTTTCTTCATCCTTGTGTTACAGTATAACACACACACGCACAGAAGCGCAGAATGGCCGTTTGCCGCCTGAGCGCCATGAATGTTTAAGCAGTCTCGGTCCGTCCGGGCCCGCGCGAGCCCTTACCGCCTCATTGGCGACGAGGTCGGAAGCAGCAGTCCTACCTTCCTCCTCACCTGGAGAGAAGACACGAGAGACGACCGCTGACATATGCCTTTGTTGACCAACTGGGGTTCCGCCCCGGGTTTACCTCGGGGCCACTAGAATTGCCATTGTGGACGATGTCTATCTGAGGAACACTTCAGCGTTGGAGCTGAAGACCATTCGGATTGAGCAGGTTCAAGATACAAGACCGATTCAGCCGTGACTCACGTGGCTTTGGAGGTAAAGGAGGTAATGACATGAAAGTAGTTGCTCACGGCTCAACTTCTCAATTGGTGTCACTTTGGGACGCGCGTTTTCCTTTGCTTGCAAGGTCACGAGACCCTTTTATTGCCACCAGTTTACTCTGGAAACAAATACAGTGCAGCTAAGCCTCTGGCTATAACGGATGGATGGATGGATAAACCGCCACTAAGCGTTTTTGGAGTTGTCCCCCCTCCCAAAAAATAAGAAACAAAAAGAAAGTAGAAAAAAAATAACAATTCTGAAAACATTTGTAAAAACTTTGGGGGGGGAAATCCACAAATGGGCGAACGAATGGTTAACCGTGAGTATGCGGGCCGTCCGTTGTACAGGTCATTTCTTATTCGAACCCAAAATGAGTTGGCGACCCACTTTCGGGTCCCGACTCACCAGTTGAAAATCTCTGCCCCGAGGATTGCAAACATTTCTATGTAGAACACTTAGAAATAAATATTAAAAAAAGAAAGAAAAACAGTAAGTGCGGTAGTAAGTGAGCGTGTCCTGTTGTGCCGCATTTGGTCTCACTTGTAACCTCAAAACCTCGTAAGACGGGACTGTACGCAACCGAGGACCCCCCGTGGTGTGCTTGGAGTGAAAATCATAGCAACAGCGAGGTAACGTAGCGCCGCGTCAGGTTTCCATCGACACCCGGAGCCCCCCGAAGCCCCCCGCGTGTTGTCCCGTGCGACGCGCTGCGCGCCTGTACCTCTTTCACGGGGCCCAACGGCCTTTCTGCGGCTCGGTAACAGGATCCCGCACCGTACCGGAAGGACGACGAGAACAAAGGAGCCGCCTCGGGCTCAGATAGACTCTCCTCTTCCTCTGCGGCTGACATCCGAGTTTGATGTTTGCTCTTGTTGATTTTGGACACAAGATGGCACCAACGCGCTGGCTAACAGGAAAGTCGTAATTAGAGTCTTTCTTTTCTAGCGGCGCGACTTTTGGCTTATTGGTACGCCATTTAACCTTACAAGTCAACTACTGTGCTGCACTTGTGACACTACTAGGCCCGAGTAGTGGGCATGTGTCACGCACTAGTAGCCTTCTGGTTCCTCCGAGTCGCTACCAAAACGCCCGCTAGTAGTTTTGCCTGACTCGTAACATGAAATTGTCATAGTAGTTTGTGGAAGGCAGTAGTGGGAAGAAAATGTTACTAGTAAGACAGCTCTTCTACGAGTACACCTGTCCATTCTACAGTTGTACACAGCATACTAGCGCGTGGACCTTCGGCTGCATATGAAGGATATCAAATCACAAAAGCTTGACGGCTCGCTACAGTGTTGTCATTTTCTCGATCGGCTCAGGGCCTGGAGGAGCGCTGCGACCGCATCCTGAGGAACACGGAGGCCTCCCTCGCAGCCCGGGACCGCGTGGGGATCCAGGATTTTGTTCTGTTGGACGCCTACACCAGCGAGACCGCCTTCCTGGACAACCTGCGGAAACGCTTCCACGAGAATCTCATTTACGTGAGTCGCTTCCTCGTACACGCCGTGGCCCTCGGTTTATGTTTATAGTCTATCGCTGACCTACGCTAACGCAGTGAAAGAGTCATAATTACAGTAACTCTTTGTTTTGTCGCTCGAGTCTCCTCTTTAGCAGGTAAAATACATGCTCTGTTGGCTTTAAGTCTGGAGATGGCGCCGCAGTTCGCCGCAGCCGCTGTCATTGGTTTTGTTTGTTCTAATGTTTCACAAAACAAACAACTTTGGTTACCTCATCTTTCCCAAGCGGTCTTACTCAAACGGATCTCACCCATTTTCACTCATTATTGTCTCAAGGGTGAGGAAGAGGCGGAGTTTCACGATACTTCTCGGACAGTTCGAGCGGCCGAGAGAGTGAATAGCTTTTCTAGTTTCAACGCTTTAAATGATTTGATAATGTGAAGAAAAAAAAAAAAAGAAAAAAAAAAATCATAACAACAGATCCCATGGGGACAGACCAACAGGATCGATTTGTGAAAAAAAAATATATAAAATTGATCTTAATTGGACGCGCGGCGTTTCTGCCCCGACAGCGACAATATTAAGTTTGTGCTGGCATAACTTTTAGACACCCGGGTATGAAACCTTGTGAACAACACCAAATTCAAATGCCGGGGCAAAGGTCAATAAATGCCACGTATAAAATAATTCATATCGTTCAGCTACAGTAAATAATACTCCCATGACAATTGTCACGCACAAGTAAGAAATTCGAATATGAAGTTAAAGGGTCGCAAGATCACAGTCGTGCGACCGTTTAACTTCATATTGGTCTCATGTGATGCCCCTTTTTGTTTGCCATCTTTTTTGTGAAAATTCAGAATTCGGTCGCTACCAAAATGTCACATTTTGGTAGCGACCCCCCCCCTCGTCCTTCCACCCAACATGCTGCTTTTACCCTGCTGCTAAATGAGACGCCTGTTCTTGCTGAAAGTGCAAACTCCGCAAGGGTCACCTCTGTCCGCGGCCTCCCCCAAAAAGCCGTGAAGCAAACTTATTGCTCTTGAGCGGGACGACATTGCTCGCACGGCGAGCACCTTCTCAATGTGACCTGCGTTTGATGAACGCACACGTGCGAGGCACAAGAGGTGACGACCGTGACCTTTTGTCTCCGCAGACCTACATCGGCACTCCGCTGGTGTCGGTCAATCCCCCCCCAAAAAATAAACAAATGGGCCGTACCTAATCACGTGTCCGGCGTGGCGCTCGGTGGCGGCCAACGTGATTTTTTTTCTTTTTCTTTTCAGGATTTCTGGACAAAAACAACGATCTTCTGTATAGAAACGGAAAAGAGGTAATGAACGAAACGAACCTGTTTTGACACGGCAGCCCGAGCCGCTGCTCGGCTCCGCCCCTCTACCGCTGTTCCCGAGAGGCCGATGGGGTGTCGGCGAGTGCGAACTGCCAACGGGTGGTGACTCCCTGTTGTATTTTCTCTGGCGGACGCAGGCGCTTCGTCAACAAACCGCCGAATGTCACTTGCCAATTGGTTTGTCGATCTGTGTATGTGGCGCATGCAGTAGCCGAACAAGAATACCTCTGACAATCATTATCTTACACTATTCCACTGAGAGTGAACACATTATTTACATACAAACATCCGGCGTTCTCTCATTTGACCAAAAAATGAAATTTGAGCCAAACAAAAAAACGGATACTTGTTTCTCCTGACGCTGCAAGATTACTACGGCGCATGTAGTCGATGACAACGTTCCAATCCAGATTTCTTTTTCCAATCGAGGTGATGCGACAGTCCAAAAACGCAATCATCCAACACCGCTTCCCTCCGAGCGAGCCGGATCGAAAGAAGAGACCGTAAACCGCAAGAGATATTTGTTCGAAACATTCCGGCCTCTCGGGTTTCGCCGTTTCGACCGCCGAGCCGTGCTGTCGGCGCAGGCGGTGACTCAGTTTAAGAGCAGCCTGGCGGTCCTGACCCAGATCCTCGGCGCCAAAGAGCCGCGGTACGTCCGATGCGTCAAACCCAATGAAGCCAAACGGCCAGGTGAGCCCCGGCGTCCCGAAGTTCTCGAAGCACGTCAGACAGATCCTTCCCGTCCGTTCGATTGCCCCGTTTGCAGCGCGAACGGGAAATCGCGACCGCAATTCGCCGAGCTGTCGTGACTCCCGACAGGACGCTTCGATGACGTCCTGGTGAGACATCAGGTGAAGTACTTGGGCCTGATGGAGCACTTGAAGGGTACGGCGCGCGGGGTTCGCCTACCGCCGGAAATACGAGATCTTCCTCCAGAGGTAAGAGCGGACGTGGGAGTAAGTCACGTGTGTGGCAAAAGTCACATCCTGTCGCAATGTCCAAATGTGCAGTACGGCGTCCCGGCGGTGAAGTACGACCGCAACGGCTTCCGCCCTCGTCCTCGGCAGCTCGTCTTCACCCGAGACGCCGCCCACCTGCTGGACGAGGCCAAGATCAAGCAGACGATCCGTTACGGCTCGCTGAAAGGTCAACTCGGACCGGAGACGCAGTTCGGGAATGACACTCGACAAGTCGCAAAGCCTCCGACACGTGTCGCTCTTGTTTGGGTTTCAGGAGTTTCCGTGAGCAACCTGAGTGACAACTTCCTGATTGTCCACGTGACGTGCGATGACATCGAGCAGAAGGTACGACGGGGAAGCGACTTGATTTTCATCAGAACGGCGATTTTCCGAGCTTCTCGTTAGCGGCCCGGGAAAATACGGACAAACTGATTTCACCGACTGACGTGAAATTGGGTGGACGTGCCGATCGTTATAAAACGCACGAAAAAGTCTCAAGGACCCACGCCCGGAATTGAACAGAAAGCCTAGACTTTGAGGTTTGAAGCTCCCATTTTGGGGGGCAAATTCCAGGTCGTGATTTGGTCGGACTCCTGTTGGGCTATTTGCCCAAATGAGCCCCAAGTGGAAGCCGCTATGCTAACGAGACAGATGAGGGCTGCTTAAATATGGCTGACGGTATGCTAATTGCATGCAACATGGCGAAATAATTGGACAATCAAACGAAGCAGGGCCGACGACACGAGTCGATTCGCATCGCGACTTCCGCTGTCGTCTACGACGGAAAACGGGATGATATTGCGTCAGCTCTCCACGTTACTCGAGCTTGCCGTTGCAGGGGGATCCGGTGCTGCAGTGCGACTTCCTGTTCGAGGCCCTGACCAAGCTGAGCGCCATTGTCGACAAGCGCGACTTGATCCGGGTGGTCCGGGGCAGGTACGCGCCCGCCGCTAGACGTTTCGGATCGAAATGACATGCTGCTTAGTTAAAACAACCACGTAGTGCGGCTTAGCTTCATGCTAACAAACAGTGCAAAACGCCATGGACGGGCTAACGAAACGAGCATCGACGCTGCGGTCGTTATAATCGTTTTAGCGATGGATATTTGAACACGAGTGGTAGCAACACATGCGGACAGACAAAATGACAATCCTCACAGGCATAGATTCTTTATCCTTTGCGAAGAATGACTCATATTTGTGCAGTTTAGTGAGGGTTGACCGCGAAAAAACATTGTTTTAAAAAATTATATTACTATATGTTTATATGAAGTACAAAATTGCAGATTGTTTTTCTCCTGATTAAAAAAAAAAAAACTTTTACCTCAAGCCACCACTGTATTCAAAACTGGTTTGACCAACACGGACGGACGTGTTGGTAGGTCGTAAACGTTGGCGGGGTGAATGTCAGTCAATAATATAATCTGCGGTGGACTGGAATCGTAATCCAGATCCCGATTTGAAACGCGTTGTGCGCGTTTGTCACGTCCAGCGTGCGATTTGACATCCAGCCCGGCAGGGAAGGCTTCGTGGACTCGTCTACCGGGCCAAAAACGGACATTTGACGGTGGTGAGCTTTTTTTCTTTTTTTCTCCCCTTTTCTTTTGAAATCCTAAAGGACGCCTCCATTTGAAAGGAATCCATTTTCAACGTCTTCTTTAGGAATCCACAAGCACCGAATCCAGATGATTTGGGACGCCGCCGCCCCCTGTCTGCAAACGTCTGCGACGGCCACGTTCGCTCCAAAAGCCCAAATTGACTTTTCTTGCGACTTTATGATGTCATTCAACAACAAGAATGATGCCAATATTTTCATCATGGAAGCGGTCGTATACAAACACGCGCATTCACCGTGCTTAATATGAAAAAAGCGACTTAGTAATGTCTCCGTTGTGTAGATGTTAGAAATGATTGTGACGCATTAAAATCAGTAACGAGACTTGGGAGTTTACTGGCAATTCCGGAAGCTGTCGCACTGCCGGTACCTTCAAGTACCCGCTTGAAAGTTGTCAAAAACCAAGTCCCGTATCGATGATATATGATATATATTCATATGTTACCGAAAGAATGTTCGATAACAAACTGTTGTAAAAGATTA
Source organism: Phycodurus eques (assembly GCF_024500275.1). Lineage (NCBI taxonomy): Eukaryota > Metazoa > Chordata > Actinopteri > Syngnathiformes > Syngnathidae > Phycodurus > Phycodurus eques. Next base: position 22,455,904 of record NC_084539.1, on the reverse strand, counting down.
GCGTTGGGCTTCGGTTAAATATCCATTTTCTTTTACCGCTTCTCCTGACGCGGGTCGCGGGCGTGCTGGAGCCCATCTCAGCAATCATCGGGCGGAAGGCGGGGTACACTCCGAAACTGGCCGCCAGCCAATCGCAGGCCACATACATACAAACAAACAAACAAACAAACAAACAACCACCGTGCCGCTAGCTTAGTTAAGTAGGTCAAGTAAAATACAACTGAATTTCCCTCAGTGTCCCGTCATTTAAAAATATATACGATA